>NW_028270154.1:25632321-25951030 GCF_037043375.1 Chiloscyllium plagiosum
GAAGATTGATGAAAGCAGAGCAGTAGATGTGATCTATTCGGACTTCAGTGAGACTGTGACAAGGTTCCCCATGGGAGACTGGTTAGTAAGATTAGATCACATGGAATACAGGACAACTAGTCATTTGGATACAGAACTGGCTCAAAGGTAGAAGACAGAGGGTGGTGATGGAGGGTTATTTTTCAGACTGGAGGCCTGTGACCAGTAGAGTGTGCTGGACATTTATATAAATGATTTGGATGTGAGCATAAGAGGTATAGTTAGTAAGTTTGCAGATGACACCAAAATTGGAGTTGTAGTGGACAATGAAGAACCTTACCTCAGATTACAGTGGGATATTGATCAGATGGGCCAATGGGCTGAGAAGTGGCAATGGAATTTAATTTAGATAAATGTGAGGTGCTGCATTTTGAGAAAGCAAATCTTAGCAGGACTTATACACTTAATGGTAAGGTCCTAGAGAGTGTTGCTGAAAAAGGAGACCTTGGAATGCAGGTTCATCGCTCCTTGAATGTGGAGTCGCAGGTAGATAGGATAGTGAAGAAGATGTTTGGTTTGCTTTCCTTTATTGATCAGAATATTGAGTACAGGAGTTGGGAGGTCATGTTGCAGCTATACAGGACATTGATTGCCCATTGATGGAATATTGTGTGCAATTCTAATCTCCTTCCTATCGGAAAGATGTTGTGAAACTTGAAAGGGTTCAGAAAAGATTTACAAGGATGTTGCCAGGGTTGGAGGATTTGAGCTATAGGTAGAGGTTGAATAGGCTAGGGCTGTTTTCCCTGGAGCTTCGGAGGCTAAGAGGTGACCTTATAGAGGTTTATAAAACCATGAGGGGCATGGATAGGATAAATAGACAAAGTCTTTTCCCTGGGATGGGGGAGTCCAGAACTAGAGGGCATAGGTTTACGGTGAGAGGGGAAAGATATAGAAGAGACCTAAGGGGCAACTTTTTCATGCAGAGGGTGGTACGTGTGTGGAATGAGCTGCCAGAGTAAGTGGTGGAGGCGGGTACAATTGCAACATTTAAGAGGCATTTGGATGGGTATATGAATAGGAAGGATTTGGAGGGATATGGGCCGGGTGCTGGCAGGTGGGGTTAGATTGGGTTGGGATACCTGGTCGGCATGGATGGGTTGGACCGAAGGGTCTGTTTCCGTGTTGTACATCTTTATGACTCTATGACTCTATCTATTACAAGCCAAATAATGTTTTTGGTGTGAAGAACAGATATTATTCAGAACTCACTGTTCTTTTTCACATTATGCCATGAAATCTTTTGTGGGCATCTAAACATGTCAATGTGGTCCATAGCTTAATATATCACCACTTGACAACACCTTTGACAACACAGCTCCCTCAGAAATGCACTGAAGTAGTAGCTTACATTTTGTCGACACAATCTATGGCTCAAAGGCAAGTGTTACCACCTGGACAAAGCTGACATCTTATCATTTTCAAATCAGTTATTAAATATAAATGTAATTACATGGATTATAGGCTAATGCGATGTGACAGCAATTCGCAATACTTGCGCTTTAGATGACATTCATCAGCAAATTTTAATAAATTCCATGAAGTTTCAGCAAAGATATAATTTAATTCCCCATGTAAATAGTGGTCTTTAAAAATAAGTCCACCTGACATCACAGGCTGAAGTTATATATTCATGGACCAGAATTTCAAAAATGATTCATCCTCATTAAATGTGCATTTAATTGTAGGTAGACAATCCTATTGCCTTTTTTGGGGAACAGGTGGATAGCAAAGGAAGTGAACAGTGGAAACATCATGGAAAATGTGGAAATTCATCCACCACCCAGAGATTATTTGTTTCCACGATAGTAAAGGAAACATGGAAAATAATTGTTTATGTTCATATGCAATATTGTCCATATGGATACTTCCCTTTATTGAAAACTATGAAGAGACATATTAGCAAAAAATATGAAAATTTAATTTGCCTGTGACAAATACTGTCAAGATTGTTGGCAGAATGATAGATTTGACCGGAAGTGACTATAGAGGCACAATACAATTTATAATTGCCATTGTTATTTATTCAGTATTGATCAGTCAGATTGGTTCAGGAAATCCTCATTTGTTGTTATTGGAGGGTTGCAGAATCTTACAGAGATAGGGAAGTATGAAACCATGGTGGAATTTGAACAAGAAAAAACTGGGTTGTGCTGGATCAAGAGTTAATATCAGCCAGGGCACAAGGATCTTGTATTAAGGGGACCTGTGTGAATTAGGATACCATAATGAAAGGTGTGTGATTTATATATGTTAATATCAATTTTATTAGTGTTTGGATTTCAAACTAGTAGCATATGTCTGTTGATCTGTTTTTGTAAAGAGTTGAAAATAATATGGGTCAGTCTTTCTGAAACCATGATATAAAGTAACATGTGCAAAGTGAACATGACTGCAAAGCATCCTGGAATATTAATGGAAATTTGCTTATGTGATGGATATTTACAATAAGGACAGAAAATCCAGAAGCAGAATCTAGGATGAACAGGACTTTAGTAATTTAGTTCAATATCTTTTGGATTCCAATCAAATTAAACCTGATTGAGGTGAGAAGCAAGTATGGTTACTCCTGGAAAAGAAGATTTTTCAGAACAGTTAAGTTAATAAGTTACTTCAGTGAAAAGTTTAGTTCACAAAACTCCTGGACCAGGCGAGTTTGCTTGGAATATTAAAAAATTGAGAAAACCTAAGGTTTCAGTTGTGTCTGTATTGGAGGTAAAGAAGTCACAGCTCATAGGACTGGAACTGAGAAGAAGCAGTGGACTCGATGACTAAGGAATGTGTGGTGGTGTCTCAAGATAATGACTTCATTTTTCCTAAATTTAATTGGAGAACATTTTTGCTCATCTGACTGCAGTTTAGGGAACAGAGAGAGCAGAAGAGATGATGGTGTGTTCGAGCTGGGTGTTGTCAGCATACATATGAAAGTTGATATTGACATTGTACCTTTAGATAATATTGCCAAGGGCAGCATGTAGCTGGGAGAGGTATGATAATATGAGGATAAATAGTTCATTGCAGAAGGTGCTTTACTTGTGTAAAAAAACCCAGACTTTTGTGACCACAGTAGAAAGAAAGTGGACATTTCTAGTCTAACAAAGATGTTTTTCAATTGGTCCCATGGCACATTTCCAATATTCCCCAAAACCACAACATGCTCACTGAAGCTGCTTCATTAGGATACAGCTCTTGGTCAACCACAATATATTATTGGGCACGGCATAAGGCCCACAGCCATTAGTTCTTAACTTGTGGTTGGAAGCTATTGTTAAAACTGGTAGATGGTATGAGGTTACTAGCCAAAATACACATTCCTTTTAACAGGCTGCAGAATGTACACCATAAGTTAGAATATTTATTCAGTTAAAATAACTTTAATATGGAGGCAATTACTATAAATGGTAAATACTTACCTAAGGAATGATTCCAAGTACTTCATTTTTTCGCCAAACATTTTTTTTTCCTAAATGTTCCAACTTACTAAGTTCCTCATTGAAGCCATGATTCCATCTTTTTTGATTGCTAAACAGTTTGAGATCCCACTGGGCGTTGGCAGAGAGTCAATACAACATGCCTGCAATTTGTGCCTCAAGAAGATGATCAAGCTGTGGTAAGAGGCAGCCACTCTCAGCTGGCATTAGAAAAATACACTGTCTAATCTGTTGCAGGCAGTGAAAATGGAGTCCATTTCAAATTCAGTCTATACTAGCTGTAAGTTAATAAACTCAACTTATTCATCTCCATTGGAACGTGGTTTAAAAGAACTGATATCAACAAAGGAAAGTGAATGATTTATTGCTCTGAGTTATTGTTGCTCAAAATAAAAGATTTGTGTTATGCTGCTGTGCGGAGGGTGGAAATGTTATCTTTCATGTAGCACTTACAGGAATATTGCAGGTGAATTTGCTATAAATCACTTTTGTTTGCTACAAAGCTAACACTGAAGACATTGAGCAAGATGTTTCTGAGTGGGATATTTTCTGAGCCACGACATGAAGATCACAACAGGCCAGCAGCCATTTAACATTCCAGGCAGTGTAGATTATCTGAAGATTGGACATCTGCTCCTCACTCATGAGGTGGCAGGCAGAGGTTGCCTATATGTCACACGATTGATATGATTGCAGCTTTAATTCCCATTCATTGCCTGTTTCTGTTTAAGCTTGACAGCCTTAAAGATCAAAAAATCTGTCTCACCTGGCCTTGAATATATTCCATGATTTAGTCTCTACTGGTCTCTTGGGCAAAGTCATTGAGGGCCAAAACCATTAAAGGAGAGGTCGTGTGTATCGAACTGCGATTGTATTTGGTGCCACTTTTGTTTGGGAAGTGATGCAAGTGTTTAAACTGTATAATGTATCTACAGTAGTGAAATTCTGTCCATTAATTACTTTCTGTTGGTATTTTGATAATTCCTTTCTTTTTAGAGCAGTGCAGGGAAGCAGCTGCAGAGGAGGGAATGGGGAAGCAGTTCTGGAGCAGGGAGTGGGGGAAACAGCCCCGGAGCAGAGAGTGGGGAAACAGCCTTGGGGCAGGGAGTGGGGATGCAGCCTGGGGCAGAGAGTAGGGGAACAGCCCTGGAGCAGGGAGTGGGGAAACAGCCCCGGAGCAGGGAGTGGGGAAGCAGAACCTGAGCTGGGAGTGTGGAAACAGCCCCGGAGCTGGGAGTGTGGAAACAGCCCCGGAGCAGGAAGTGGGGATGCAGCCTGGGGCAGGGAGTAGGGGAACAGCCCTGGAGCAGGGAGTGGGGAGACAGCCCCAGAGCAGGGATTGGGGAAGCAGCCCTGGAGCAGGGAGTGGGGAAACAGCCCCGGAGCAGGGAGTGGGGAAACAGCCCCGGAGCAGGGAGTGGGAATGCAGCCTGGGGCAGGGAGTAGGGGAACAGCCCTGGAGCAGGGAGTGGGGAAACACCCTGGAGCAGGGAGTGGGGAAACAGCCTTGGGGCAGGGAGTGAGGAAACAAAGTATGAGGATCCTGGAAATTTGAAATAAAATCAGAAAATGTTGGGGAAACTCAGCAGGTGTGGCTGTTATCTGTGGAGAGATAAACAGCATTATGTTTTGAATTCAGTATGCCTCTTCTTCAGACAATTCAGTAGAAGAGATCTTTTTGGACCTGTCTCAAGCTGGACATTTCAAAATTCAAAATATTGCACACAAGCACGTCTGGTACAGAAGTGGAGACACACCCACAAAAGCTAGACTCTCCAGAACACAACTGAATTAGTTTTGATCAGCAATTTTCACTTCTGAACATAACAGTAGAAAACAGTTAGAGATACGTCACAGTGAAAATTGTGATTAAACCAGGTGAGTAAAATAGAAACAATTGAGTAAATCATTAGAGATAAAGAACAAGTTAGAGCAAATAAGTATTCTCTCAATAAACATATGGAATAAAAGCAAGAAATTGAACTAATTACATATGCCAATTCATCTTGGAAGGTATGACCTAAAAGGAATAGTGGTGTCATGGTACTGTCACTGGATGAGTAGATTAGAAACCCAATGCTCTGGAGTCATGCATTTAAATGCGACCACTGCATCTGGTGGAATTTAAATTCAATAACAAAATCTGGAATTGAGCACTCATCTCATTAATTGTAATCGAAACTAATAGCAATGATCAAGAAACCCAGCTAATAGCCTTTAAGAAAGGAATTCTGAAGCAACTCTAGAAAATGCTGGAGAAACTCAGCAGAAAGGGAGAGAGAAACAAAGTTATCGTTTCGAGCCTGGGATGACTCCCCTTCACAATATACCTTTAGAACAAAAAAAAATTCAACAATTAATAAAGAAGAGAAATCGACTTCTGAGCAGATTTTTGATTTATTGTTGTCACATGTACCGAGATACAGTGAAAAGTGTTTTGCATGTTATACAGGCAAATCATACCACGCAAATTACATCAGGGTAGCAGAACAGAGTGCAGAATACATTGTTACAGCTGCAGAGAGAGAGAGAGAGAGAGAGAGAGAGAAAGAGAAATGAATATTAACATTTAGAACTCATGGATGAAAACAGACACTGGATACAAATTTGCCTGAATGACAGGAAATAAAGTTAATGGATGTTTCTCTGGTGGTGGGTGAGAGGTTTGTCACGAAGTTTCCCAAGGGTCTGTGTTGACAGCCTTGCTTTACCAGATATATATTATTGATATAGACCTTGGTGTAAAGGGCACAGTTTGCATTGTAAACAGCGAGGAGGATGGTGTGAACTTAATAAGGATATAGTTTGATGGGGTGGGTGAATGAGTAGCAGATGGTGTTCAATGCGGAAAGGTATAAGGTGATATGTTTTAGTAAGAAGAACCTGGACAGACAATATAAAACAAAGCATACATGTAATCAGATGGACCTGGGTGAATATGAGGGTGAAGCTGTTAAAAGTGCAGAAGGGTTTGAGAGAATGGCTTTATTGATAGTGGGTTAAAGTACAAGGATGAGTAGCTTATGTTAAACTTGTATAAGACACTAGTGTAGTCTCATCTGGAATATTTTGTCCAGCTTTATGCAACTCCACTTTAGGAAGGATCAGTAGGAATTGGAGAGAGTGCTAAAAGGTTTAGAAGAATGGTTAAAGAGAAGAAATTCAGTTAGGAAGATAGATTGGAGAAGTTGTGACTGTTCTCCTGGGAAAAAGGAAGGCTGAGAGGCATTCTGATTGAAATGTACGAAGTCATAAGAGGTGTGGATGGAGTATTAACCAGAAAAAATGTTTCAATTTGTGAAGTGATTGAGAATGAAAAGATAAAGATTTAAGATAGTTCATAAAGGAAACAAACCCTTTTTCATGCAGTGAGTGAATAGGGTTTGGAATTCACTGCCTGATTGAATGATGGAGGTGTGTTCAATTACGGTATTCAAAAGATGGCTATTTGAAAAGTAACAATATGCAGAATTATGGAGAGGAGACCGGAAAATGTTGCTATGTAAGCTTACCATGTAGCCAAGCATTAGTGTGCAAGAAAGTGGTGAGTTTCTCGAGCAATTTATGCTTTTTATTTCAGATCTCCTACAAGTTTTTACTTTCTTTTAAATGTATTGCTTTTGATTATGATTATTCTTGGGAAGTCATTTATTATTGATTTTTAAAAATTTTCAAATTATTCCAATTGCTTTCAGTGGACACTATTATCTATAATTTAAGTTTTTTAGGAACCTAAGATGATAGACACAATTCCTGAAACAGAGGCATTGTTTCCAATTCAGGTTGTTCACAGAATCATCTTTCAGTATTCCAACAAAAAGGTTAGAGCCTGCTATATTTCAGAACACCATATATTTATTTCATACCATATATAACAGTGTTATAAAGATGGCCAAGCCCAAATACAATTCTTGACATTGCCTTTTGCTCAACCTGTCTGTCTGTATAGAAACCCATGATGAAGCATCAAGAATACTGAAAATTATGTGAAAGGGTATCATGCAAAATGACTCAGAACTATCTGATTTTAATGACCAAATAGGAAACCAAAGAGAACAAATTCCAGAATTTGCTTGATTTTAACAGATAGGTAGTCAGATGTCAGACAGAATGTATTTCCTGTCTGTCTGGACTGACAGAAAAAAGAACCAAAACCTGTTCTTCTGCTTTACAACTGGCAATGCGGGCGCATCTTTCCAAAAGTGTCCCTTTTATGAGAATTTAGTTTGTGAGCCTGAAATTGCTCTATATAGACATTGCCATTCCAGGAGTTGCAACTTTCCTCTTGCCATTCTAAATTAAAGCCACCAATTACCACTAAAAATAATTTGAAATTTCTATATTTTATTTATGAATGCCTTTCCAAGATGAATCATAAAACTTTATTTCATCAGTAAATGTGATATTTGAATAAAAATACAATACTGGAAATATGAAATGAAAACAAAGTGCTGGAGAAATTTGGTATGTATGTAGTTGGGGATGCTGCCCTTTGAAGAGATGGTCATGTGAACCAGAAGGGCAGAACTTGTTCCAGTCCATAATCTGCTGTAGAAATATGACCATCATTAATAAAATGTTCCTGTTCAGATTTACTAATTGTCAAGATGTGGTGCTGGAAAAACACAGCAGGTCAGGCAGCATCCAAGGAGCAGGGGAATTGACATTTCAGGCAAAGGCCTTCATCAGGAATGGTGCTGCTAGACCTGCTATGTTTCTGCTATACTTTCGGTTTTGATGTAATATACTTTATCCTTTGAACTCTCATGTTAGGGAGAGTATCAGGAGAGAAACCAAAACTATTAGATTTCTTTCCCTTGCTATCCATAGTCAATATGTCTTTTAACAAGGAAATTATATGCGTTCCTTAGCCACCTGAGTGAATGTGGTCAAATTAAAATAACAGCAACAAGCTTTCATGGTTTTAAGTAGAGATGATAATTTATTCACAAAATCACCCAGAAAATCTTAATTGTTACTTGCATACACTTAAAAATATATTTCATGAAAATAGTACACTTTTACTAAGTATAAACAAAAGAACAGTTCTTATGAGTCCATTAAAAATGCTATTTCTCTTTGAGGATTAGTCTAGGAAGATATGGGTTGCTGGAGTTATATATCAGAGTTGTTGCAGGATTCTTTCAAAGAAACAAATGTTCACGAAGCTAGGGTCTTGCAGTTTTCATATCAGAGGGATAATGTTTCCTTACAGGTGGGCTTGGAATAAGAATCAGTTTGGAAGGCCGTTTGGATTTGATAACCTTCAGGTTTTGCTTTAAAACAAAACAAAAGGTTTTTCTAAATACCTTGTTCTAAACCTGGTCTTCTACAGCTTTTCTGGGCTACTTGTGGAATTTGACCAGTTTCTCTCTAGTTCTTGGGATAACAAAATTTGTTATCTAAAGACAATTTCAGTGACATGATCAACCGTTCTCACCTACTTCGAATGATTTAAAGCTCACAATGCTATCTATGTTAAAAATCACACAACACCAGGTTATAGTCCAACAGGTTTAATTGGAAGCACACTAGCTTTCGGAGCGACGCTCCTTCATCAGGTGGTAGTGGAGGGCTCAATCCTAACACACAGAATTTATAGCAAAAAATTTACAGTGTGATGTAACTGAAATTATACATTGAAAAATTGATTGTCTGTTAAGCCTTTCATCTGTTAGAATACCATGATAGTTTCACTTCTTTCATGTGTAAATCACAAAACTCTTTTTTAAAAAGGTTGCATTCTTGGGTTAGCTGTTAACAATGGTGATAGCTAGACAATACGTTGAAGCTGTTGGCCCCCTGTGTTCTCTGTCTATGCCATGATGTTTAGATTGATTCTAATCTAAAAAGTGAGATAACGGAGTTTTACATGAATTCATGCAGTTATTGAGTTCAGAGTTCTAAGTTTGTGCGAAGATTTGTAGCTCGGGTGCTCGTTGCTGTGGTTCTGTTCGCCGAGCTGGAAGTTTTTGTTGCAAACGTTTCGTCCCCTGGCTAGGCGACATCATCAGTGCTTGGGAGCCTCCTGCGAAGCGCTTCTTTGATGTTTCCTCCGGTGTTTATAGTGGTCTGTCCCTGCCGCTTCCGGTTGTCAGTTTCAGCTGTCCGCTGTAGTGGTTGGTATATTGGGTCCAGGTCGATGTGTTTGTTGATGGAGTTTGTGGATGAATGCCATGCCTCTAGGAATTCCCTGGCTGTTCTCTGTCTGGCTTGCCCTATGATAGTAGTGTTGTCTCAGTCGAATTCATGTTGCTTGTTGTCTGCGTGTGTGGCTACCAAGGATAGCTGGTCGTGTCGTTTCGTGGCTAGTTGATGTTCATGTATGCGGATTGCTAGCTGTCTTCCTGTTTGTCCTATATAGTGTTTAGTGCAGTCCTTGCATGGTATTTTGTACACTACATTCGTCTTGCTCATGTTGGGTATTGGGTCCTTTGTTCTGGTGAGTTGTTGTCTGAGCGTAGCTGTTGGTTTGTGTGCCGTTATGAGTTCTACATGAATGCATGCAGTTTTTGAACAAAGTACAAACAGACGCGCACACAGACACCCACACTCACACATGCACCCCCTCACAGACTTAAGACACTCTGCACTCACTACACACACACATACACTTTCTCACACTCATAACCCCCAACCCAGACAGACACACATACACAGACAGACAAAGGCCCACATGCACACATATATTTTGTGGGGTGAATTTGTACTTGTAGGGTTACTTTGTACTCTGCTCAAAAACTGCATGCATTCATGTAGAACTCTGAACTCAAATAACTGCATGAGTTCATTTAAAACTCTGTTATCTCACTTTTTAGATTAGAATCAATCTAAACATCATGGCATAGACAGAGAACACAGGGGGCCAACGCCTTCAACATATTGTCTAGCTATCACTATTGTTAACAGCTAACCCGAGAATGCAACCTTTTTAAAAAAAGGTTTTGTGATTTACACATGAAAGAAGTGAAACTATCATGGTATTCTAACAGATGAAAGGCTTAGCAGACAATCAATTTTTCAATGTATAATTTCAGTTACATCACACTGTAAATTTTTGCTATAAATTCTGTGTGTTAGGATTGAGCCCTCCACTACCACCTGATGAAAGAGCGTCGCTCTGAAAGCTAGTGTGCTTCCAATTAAACCTGTTGGACTATAACCTGGTGTTGTGTTATTTTTAACTTTGTACACCCCAGTCCAACACCGACATCTCCAAATCAGTCCTTTCTATAGAATACAGAACGGATCCGGTCGAATCACATCCATTAATGACAATGCAGGTTCACTGTCAAATTTCAAACTTGGAAAAGTAAAGTATGGATCTTCATTGATTTTAATTTTTGGATATATCGTAAGCATTATTAAAGTGTAAATTTGCAGATGAGTCCTATTTGGGGATATTCATTCAAGGAGGCAGGTCCCATCCACAGGTATTCAATAGGAATTTTCTGGTGGCTTGTAGTGCTTCTCTGTCAATATAGAAATTTCTAAAATCACCTATCCATTGGCAGCCATCTTAACCATCTTATCAGTGCCCATCTGGAAACTTATATTTTGAGTGCAGTCCATATTTAAAGATATGAATATGGCATTCCTTCACTGTGCATGGCACTCAATTATAGGAAAGTAGCATTTAAATGAAAAAATTCTTCAACACTACAAATTCAAAACTTATAGGGTAATATGTGATAAATTCATGCTTTCAGTATAAAAAAAACATACGTAGGAATTAAAGCATCTGTTAATTGCATTGCTTAATGTTATTTTTAACAACGGTTTCTTAATCCAAGGGGATGCAAATAACCGCAGAAAAGCCTCAACAAGAAAGAATAATCCTTCATGAAGTCACCGATGACCCTAGAAAATAATTGAAAGAAAGATTCAGGATTTTGTATTCCATACAATTGCATCGGAAAAGGCACAGAAAAATGCAATTTGATCCATTCTAGTATTTATGCTCCAGTTCAGCCCCGTCCCATATTAATGAAGTAAAATGATCACATAATCTCTTCTTTACACCAGGTCCTGCAATCAGGTACAAAGCACATCTGACTTGCCGGCTGTTCTTAACAGGAATGATTTTGAACTCGGAGTGCTTGATCCAAGGGAACTGCTGTTCAAAGTGGGATGTAATTCAGCAGGTCTTCTCTATAAGAGGCAAAGTGGGTCCAGCTGGAGGGTAAGATTCCCCTTGCTTACATTAATTACCATCCCTTCACTTTTCAGGTAGTTGATGAGCTCCCTATTCCTTCCATGAAAATGTACAACCACACATTTATTTGTGTTGAATTTCATTTGCCAATTATTTTAAAATTCTCTCAATGTATTAATGTCCTCTGCAAACTGTCACAGTGCTCCTCAATATTGAGTATACCCCTCCTCCAATTTAGTGTCATCGCGACATAGCCTGTCCCTGATAATCTTTATTATTCCATTCCATTCTGGACCAGCATACCAAAGTGGTCAGCAGCAACAGTGCTCAATAAAAACTGTGATTATTGGCACTTGCTGATTTTTAAAAAGCTTTTGTATCAGCATAAAATCTAAATAAGAAACAGGCAATCTGTTTACATACATACCATAAAGGGATCAGAAAAATATGTAGCATATAGCAAATTATTGCTTAAACTGGATCAATTAGAAGCAGATCTTGTACTCAAAGTACAGAAGCTTTTACTATTAACTTTGCATGTACCCATCTGCCCTCTTAAATTTAATTACAGCTATTGCTATTGACCCAAGAGGAAAGAATAATACAAAAAGGGAGATGCACCCTGTAGTTTTCTTCCTTAGAACTTTTAAAGAAGATATCAGGTCACTTTGACCAAGGAATAGCATGTATTAAAGCTAGGGGGAAATAAATTTTCTCATAAATGTATCTTAAGAGAATTTTTTTCTCAACTCTCAGTTGTGTCTTTTTATACAAACACAAAAACATTAACTTACACAATTTGAAGACATTTTCCTTCCTTTGATTTTTTGTTGTCACATGTACCAAGATACAGAGCAAGGTATTGTTTTTTGTGTTATCCAGACAAAATCATACCTTACATAAATACATCAGGAAATAGAACAGATTTCAGAATACAGTCTTATTGCTACAGTGAAGGTGCAGAGAAATATCAATTCTAAGATATGAGAAGTGGGTTTATAATTCAGATAACAATGGGGAAGAAGCTGTTCTTGAATTTGTTGGTGAATGTTTTTAAATTTTTATATCTTCTGCCCAATGGAAAGTGATGGAAGAGAGTATAATCAGGGCGGAAGTGGTCTTTGATTATGTTAGCCGCTTTCCTGAGGCAGCAGGAAATGTAGACGAAGCAAGAATAATTTGTGTGATGGACTGTACTGTGTTCACACTTCTCTGTAATATCTTGAAGTCCTGGACAGACCAGGTGCCACACCAACCTGGATAGGATGCACCTGGATAGGATGCTTTCTTTGATGCATCTATAAAAATTGTTATGAGTCATTGTGGACATGTAGAATTTCCTTAGCCTTTTGGAAAGTAGAGGCATTGGTATGCTTTCTTGACTGTAGCATCTCTAATAGACAAGACCAAACCCCCTCAAAACCCCTAGACCCTAACACTTTCCTTTTTTAAAGACAAATGCCAGGTGTTGCTTTCTGGATGCAATTTGATTGGTCAAACTTGAAACAAAACATACTTTATTCATTTATTATATTTAAAGTCCAACACAAGAAAACATATTAGAATAACAAGTTTATTGGAAAACTTAACAGAATAATAGATAACTACTAATGAGCAACTGTTCCAATGTAGTAACATTCCATAAGCACACCATTGGCAAAGGCAAATTCAGTAAAATAGATTGTCTCACATGCAATTCTAGCAGCAGGAAGAGAACCCCAGTTTTTAGCTGTAACAGAGAGAGGGATAAGGGCTTCCACATCCAGACTCAAGATCCCAGCAACTGCCGAAAGCTAAAACGGAAAATCCTAGTTCTGTGAGAGTTTGACCCACTCATTCAGGCTGCTTCTATTATTTCAACATTAAAGAAAAAAAAAACAAGGCCTGACAAGCTGTTTACTTTGCCGCTGTTTAAGCTTTTTTCATTAAAAAAAACAAGAACAAAATACACCTCTTAAAGTCATAGTATTATCACACACCAATGTGCATGGATCAGGACAGATTGTTGGTGATATTCAGTCCTGATGAGTTGAAACTTTTGACCACCTCCACCTCAGCAACATTGATGCAAACAGGGATCTGTCCTCCACTTCCTGAATTTGATGCTATAATTTGCGATCATTGCTTGCCATGATTGAGCCACATATCATATTCAATTTGAAAGACCAGCCGAATGAATTACTCCTAAGCCATTGTTCATTGAATTATGTGAGGGCATGGGAAATCATGGAAAAGGTGTATAGAGCATTGGGGAAAAGACGACTCTATGAGAAAGAGGCAAGATCCTTGGTGAGCTAGATAGGTTAAGGACAGAATAAAATTCAAGAAAATATATACAATGCAGCCAAGATCTACAACAGATGAAAAGATTGAAACATTTTAGCAACCAGTACAGGAGGGAAAAGAGAGAGGGAAATTAGAACATGAGGGTAAATTAGCAAGAAATGTAAAAATATAATTATAGTAAGAACTTTTGCAAATATATGAAAATGAACAGTGTAGTTAAAGGAGACATTGGTCTCTGGGAAGATGGCACTGAGGAATTAACAATAGGAAATAAATAACTTACAGAACTGTTGAAAAGGTATTTTGAATCTGCCTTCATTGCACAAACACGGACAAAATCCCAAGAATAGCAGAAAACAAAGGTAAAAAATGGAAGGAGAAACTTAACAATCACATGAGAAAAAGTAGGGGAGAAACTGATTTAAGTAACTCCACAACAGCTGGTATCATCCTTTATTTACACATGGACAGTCCTCAACACTGTTCTAGCTCCCTCAGAGTCAGTTCTCAGAGTGATCAGAACCTCTGACACTCCTGTTTATATTTCAGCCAGAGCTCCCTGATCGGACCAGGTTAATAGTCCCAATCAGGGAACTCATATTCTATGAGGTCCACCTGGCTAAACTCATTAACATCACTATATCCCTCCCCTGAGTTTGAGGACTTTGGCCAATTTGTTTCTCGTAGCTCCTCCTGACATGTTTTAGCACTGGGTCAGGTTCCTCCAACTCTGCCTTGGAAATGGGCAATATGTAACACACAGTAGCTCTCCACTTGCATCCAGAGCATCGTGGAAAGAGTTTTTTTTTAGATTAGATTAGATTAGATTAGATTAGATTACAGTGTGGAAACAGGCCCTTCGGCCCAACAAGTCCACACCGACCCGCCGAAGCGAAACCCACCCATACCCCGACATTTACCCCTTACCTAACACTACGGGCAATTTAGTATGACCAATTCACCTAACCTGCACATCTTTGTGACTGTGGGAGGAAACCGGAGCACCCGGAGGAAACCCACGCAGACACGGGGAGAACGTGCAAACTCCACACAGTCAGTCGCCTGAGTCGGGAATTGAACCCGGGTCTCTGGCGCTGCGAGGCAGCAGTGCTAACCACTGTGCCACCGTGCCGCCCACAATGGAGTTCATTCTCTCCATCAGGTGGCAAAAGCATCGCGGTGACGACATCTATTGTGACATCAGATTCCCTGTTTGATGGGGAGGGAGAATGCATGGGTTCCGGAACAGTCACAAAGGCTGTCGGAGAGCAGAGCACATTTTGCTCCTGCACAGTGTGTGAGCTTGCAGCTTTCACGTGATCCATGTGCCTGTTCAGGACTGCTGCTCCAACCCAAACTTTATACATTACTGGACCTGACCTCAGGTTGAACATGCCTCTTAGCCATGCAGGACCATTCCCATGCTTCCTGTACCAAACTTCATCCCCTGAGGTGAACTCTCTCGCTTAACAGGGTCTTGTGTTTGACACTGACATTCCTGATGCTGTTTCACCCTCCCCTCCAGGTCCATAAACTTCAGATTTAAACTGAGTTTTCTCCCGGTTAACAACTCTGCTGGAGCTATCCCTGTAGTTGCACAAGGTGTGGTCTTATAATCAAATAGGACAGTTTGGTATCTAGTGAAGCTGTAGGCATTTTATTTAAGCCTGCCTTCAACGTTTGGACTGATCTTTCAGCCTAATGAATTACTCCTAAACCATTATTCATTGAATTATGTGAGAACATGGGAAATCATGGAGCTGTCCTTGTAAATCAAGTGCCATTTAGCTTTAGGAAACACTCAAATTCCCTGCAGGTGGGCGGCACGGTGGCACAGTGGTTAGCACTGCTGTCTCACAGCGCCAGAGACTTGGGTTCAATTCCCGCCTCAGGCAACTGACTGTGTGGAGTTTTCACATTCTCCCTGTGTCTGTGTGGATTTCCTCTGGGTGCTCCGGTTTCCTCCCACAATCCAAAAATGTGCAAGTTAGGTGATATGGCTATGCTAAATTGCCCGTAGTGTTAGGTGAAGGGGTAAGTGTAGGGGAATGGGTCTGCGTGGGTTGCACTTCGGCGGGTCGGTATGGACTTGTTGGGCCGAAGGGCCTGTTTCCACACTAAGTAATCTAATCTAATCTAAACAATGGCACATTATCTGTGACCAACACTTCTGGGAGTCTGCATATTGCAAAAGATGCGCACAGTTTTTTCTGTTATCGTCCCAGTGTTTGACGAATGGACTTGATACACATCCACCCACTTTGAGTTGGACTCCAAAATGACTAGGAAGATTGAGCCCATGAAAGAATCTGCATAGTCAGCATGTAATTGAGTTGTAATTGCCCTTTGGTTTCCCTCATCACCGCCAGATGTTACAGTTTTGCCAGGACCAGCTCTTTCTGCGCCCAAAGTCTGATATTGTCAGCTGTGACAGGAATTGCATCCAAAAAATATAAAACCATTATGGCCTCCTCCAGTGGCGGTACCATCGTTGGTGTATCTGACAGCAGGTGGCAGCTCAATGCATCCATATTTGTTACTTGGCCTCCCCAACAGTGTTCCAACTTGTAATTAAATGCAGTTAGTGTTAGAGGTTATCAGTGAATTCAACCTGAAGCTATGGACAGCACTGCCCTGTGCTTTTTAAGTAGACTTAAAAGGGGTTCGTGGTCCGCTATTATTATAAATTTACGTTCATACAGGTATTGGAGTTTTCTGACTGCAAATATGACTGCCAAACCTTCCTTCTTTATCTGAGCATATTTATGCTTTGCATTAGCCAAAGGATGCATACACTATCAGCTGTTCCTCTCCGTTGTGCCACATATGAGCTAGTACTATTGTGATGTCATACAGGGAGGCATAGCATGGCAATACCAGATCTTGCTTGCGATCATAGTGTGCCATTACTTTCGAGGATGACAGCTGTTTCTTCACTTCTTTGAAAGCTATGGTTTGGCCACACGAGGCTGACCCTTCCTCTTTCGAGTTGACCATTTCCATGGCTGATCCTTTCTCTTAGGAGTTGATGCAAAGGCGTCAAGCTGGGGGCCAGGATATGAATGAACTTTCCATAATAATTCACCAAACCAAGGAAAGACCTAAGCTCTGATATAGACGTGGGAGCCAGGTAGCATTGATCACCCTCACTTCATGTTTCAACAGGTGTGACCAGCTCTTGTCAACTCTGTAGCCCAAGTAAATCACTTGGGTGTTTGGAACACATGTTTGTTCCATTTCTAAGACATGCACCCACTTGTGAGAAATGCCTAAGGAATATGTCCAAGTTCTCTAAGTGCTCCTTATTGGTCTTCCCTGTTATTAGCACATCTTCCAGATAAATACCAACCTATGGTGGACCATTGCCAATTGAAAATTTGCACAGGTTCACAATACCCTTAATGGCAGTCCCGTTTATTAGTACAAATCCTTATGAGTGTTGATTGTAGCATGCTGCTGTGAATCCTCACCTAATCGCAATTTCAAGTATACATGGCTCATGCCATAGGCTGACCTAGAATCCCTCTGTTTAGGATATGTCCTGAGTGAGGGAATGCAATTGCCTGCGCTCAAATGGTGTCCACTTCCTTTGGAATATGCTGCAACTCCTATGCTCCACTTGCTGTATTTTCTAATGACAAAGCCAGTTGTAGAGCCTGTTTGAAGTCCAGTTGGGCTTCAGCCAGCAGGTTCTTTTGCGTGATTACATCATTAATCTCACATACCAAATGGTCTCTCAGCAGCTCATCAAGGGTTAGACCAAAGTCACATGCACATGCCAGTCATCTTAATCTCATGAAAAATCCCAATACGGATTCCCCTGGTTCCTGAATTGCTGAGTAAAAATGATAGTGTCTCAGAATTAGAGGAGGCTTGGGGTCATACTACTCCTTAAGCACATCCATCACCTCTTGAAAGGTTTTTATATCTGGTGCCTCAGGAAATGTTAGGCTCTTAATAACTTAAAAAGCTTGGACCTACAAACTGTCAGGAGAATGACTTGTTGTTTTCATCTGCACCAATGTCATTTTCCCAGATAAATTAACGCATTCTCTTCACATACTGGGCCCAGTCTTCAATGGCAGCGTCGAACAAGTCAAGCTTCCCAAATAACGGCATGATGCCCAGAAATGCTTACCCTAACTCAAAGACAACTGTTGTGAATGAGTTAGTTCAGGGCTTGCTTTACTCTCATTACCATTGAAATAACTCCACACAGGCTGATATCTTGTCACCAAGACACCCTTTGTTTACACTTGGAAAGTCCTTGTCACTGATCCAGATCCCTCAGAGACAGCTGTCAGAGTGCCAGGATGTCTGACACTCCTGTTTTTAATCTGTCAACCAGGGTTCCCAGTCAGGGAACTCATATTCTATGAGGTCTACCTGGCTGACCTCGTTACAATCACTACAATGATGAATCACAGAATCAAAGAGTTGTATCACCGAAGGAGGCCATGCAGACAATCATACCTGCATCAGCTCATCCAACGAGCATCATTGCCTAGTGCTAATCTCCTGCTTTTGCTCATATCCTTGTACATTATTTCCATCCAAGTAATCATCCAATGCCCTCTTGAATTGAACCAGGCACCATCACATTTCATTGCAGTGTATTCCACACCCTAACTACTCACTGTGTGAAAAGGCTTTTTTTTCCCTCACATCACTCTTGCTTTTTCTGCATATCACTTTAAATCTATGCCCTCTCATACTTTTTCCTTTTACAAATGGTAACGGCTTCTCCCAATCCACCGTATCCACTGGATTAGCACTGGGATCGAACAGCTAGCTAGTCCCCTGAGTGAACATCCTGCTCCAGTACATGACACAGTTTGGTGATAGTGTCTTGGGACAACCTTAATCTGTCTGCACTGTCTTTCTTAGAATTTTAGAAAACGACAGTGAGGCCTATATTTGCAGAGTCACATCACTCTGCTCTGTGATTTTCACTCGCTCCCTCTCCCTCCAGTGCATCAGCCACTGGAGCTTGCTAATCTTCTTTGGCTTGCTAACGTCATTGCAGTTGCTCTCTTGTTTGTCATTCTCTTTGCATTTGAAGCAAAATCACAATGTCTCTAGCAACAACTGTATCTATGTAAAATGTGAGAATAGATAATCTATTGGAGAATATCAGAAAGAGAACAGTATTTCACTAACAATACTCCTGAGACCACACAATAATGACAATGAAGTGTTACGTTGTGTACAATGTGACATGCTATGCAAGGAGGTCAATGTCATGCCCCTATAAGAAGCTTTGAGTTATTCAACTTTTTTTGAATGCATGTTGCACAGCCCAAGTGTACATTGGTGGTGTGGAATTCTGGCAGTAAGTCACTGTAACAGACACCTATCCCCATTCTGAAATTGAGGGCATCTTCGCACATCTCTGACCATGTCCTTAGATACTTAAAGCTCAGGTTATGTAAGCAGTAGCTCCAAAATTCTGTCTTCCAGTAATTGTTATGGAATAATTTTCAGAAATGCCAAGCTGAGGTAATGTTTTTAAGCTCATGTCTAATTACATTTGCTAAGCTGACATGACAAGGAGACAATTAGTACGAATAATGCAATGGACATGATTGCTTAAAGTCATAGTTTGTATTATTCATTCTTGGATAATTAATAATATGCAGATAAAGTGAAATTCAGTGTCAAATAGATGACAGTACTGAATCAGTGAATGCATAACTAATGCATTTGCCCCTAACAGGGTCTCACATTAAAACAATTTTCCATTACCCCTGAAGATAAAAGCAGTAGTTGACTCTGCCCCCTCTGTATGAGGTGACAACTGTTTTGTATCATTATTGTATAGTTGACTTTGGATTAAAGTTAGCAAGGTTTTATCTTTGTAGTTCCTTTGAGTGATTTGCAGGCTCTACCTGAGACACAAGATGATTCCCTGTCATTCACTTTCCCTTTTGTGTTTCTGCCCCAGTGGCCATAGGACTTGTCATCTTCCCCTCATTTCTATTCAGCCTCACTATATAATGGTCAATGTCACCAGTTTGATGCTGAAGCCCATAACTTTGCAAATTTTCATGCCCTTGCTGGTCACACACTCTCCCCATGTAGAGGCTGGTGTGATAGTGGCCTTGAAAACAACCTCGCGGATTTCATTATTCCCCTCCTGTGTTCTATGAGATCCCACCCTTATATCTTGCCTTGTTCTCTTTCACTGTAATCTTTCCCCCTCAATCACTCAGTCCAATCAAACATGAGTTTCTTACATTCCCCAGCATTTCATGGACTTCTGTCTGAAAAGCCCTTTCACCATTATTGAGCAGATCCCTCAGGAATGACCAGGCTGCACTCCCACACTGACTTTGAAAGACAGCTCTGACTAAGAACTGCCCACCCTTAGGACTGACATTCCACCGCACTTCAAATGACATGCCTGTAATCCCTCAAACTGTTTGCACTTGACCTGCAGGATTGAGCAGTGTCTAATGCCTGCAACAGCATGGATCCTTTGACTCTGGTTGGACTAAGTGCCTGACTGATGGTAGCTAACTCTCTGGATGAAATTAGACGAGACCCTTGACTGACTGTGATAGTATCCCCGATTGAGTGTGTTCTCCTTTGACTCTATTAAGGACTACATCTCTTTGGCTGTTGGACATGGCCATTTGTTTGAAATACGTGTTTGCCTTATAAGCTGCTAGCTGCTCAATAGCGATAACATTGATGTAATATGCTGCGATGTAACAAAATGGCCATCCCCTTGACTGTCAGTGCTCTTAATCATGACAAGCTGCCTGCATCACCCTCTGCATCAAAGAGCAATGGTACCTTCAGAAACTGGTAGTCTCCAAGTGAACACAAAGGGAGTGATTGCTAAGAAGTGAAGCTAACAGCCATGAGATGCATCCTATTTAGATACCTAAGTGTCCATGTGCACAAAGAGATCTGGCCAAGAAATACAAACTGTAGGTTACCTTGAGCTCCATAGTCCATATGCGAGTTGGACTGAACACAGGAATGATGACATGGTGAGGCTGCTGTTTGCTGATGCTGACTTACATGAATGAAGAGAAGAGCAGAATGGCATCCAAGGAACGAGCAGGAATGTTGCGCTGAAGATACAATAGATTAAGGCGGGGACAAACATCAGTGAGCTGCAACCATTAGGCCATCACTCTGACTTTCATGTCAGGGTTTTGCATTTTTGCATTGTCTAGCTTCTTGGGAAAAGAGAGGAGAATTGGAATTGGCAGAGAAAAGAGGTGAATTGGCCTGATAAGTGACACAAATGCATGGGAATAAGGTGAACAGTGAGAATCTGAAGTTGAAAAATAGGGAATATTTTTTATCCTTCTGATGTTTTTAGATTTTCTAGATTACATTAGATTATTCTAGATTACATTACAGTGTGGAAACAGGCCCTTCGGCCCAACAAGTCCACACCGACCCGCCGAAGCGCAACCAACCCATACCCCTACATTTACCCCTTACCTAACACTACGGGCAATTTAGCATGGCCAATTTACCTGACCTGCACATCTTTGGACTGTGGGAGGAAACCAGAGCACCAGGAGGAAACTCACGCAGACACGGGGAGAACGTGCAAGCTCCACACAATCAGTCGCCTGAGGTGGGAATTGAACCCGGGTCTCAGGCGCTGTGAGGCAGCAGTGCTAACCACTGTGCCACCGTGCCGCCCACTACCACTGTGCCACCCACGGTGGTATTTTTCCAACCTTCTTAAAATTCCTTACATAGCTGCAGCGAAGAGCAAATTGCACTCATAGAGGTTTCTGAGGATACTTGACATTTGAGGACAAGAGGATGTTCCCCTTGGTTGGGGAAATCTAGAAGATATTAATTCCATGTAAGGGGTCTTTAATCTACATTGGAGATGCAGAGAAATTTCTTCTCTTCGAGGATTGTTAATCTTTGGAACTGCCTTTCAATATGATTGAAATTGAAACATTTAAGGGTAGCATGGAGAGATTATTATCTAAAAGTGAGTCAATGGTGCAGTGCTAAGGTCGCAATCTGATTAACCATGATTTTATTTCATGGTTCAGCAGGTTCAAATGGCCCACTCCTACTCCATTTCTAAGGGTTTTGCTTAGCTTTCTTCCTTTCCTTTCAATGGACACCATGTATTGCTCTTTCCTTTGCAACTAACTCACTTGCAAGGTTATTTAAGAGGGATATTAAGAGAGAGATTGCATTGCCTGGTGTTGTTTCCATTTGAGCAGAGGGGATGGGGGAGGGGGGGGGGGCAGAAAACACGGTGTATGAGTGAGATGTATAAAATCATGAGGGACATTGACAAGGTAGACAGAAAGAAACCTTTCCGTTTAGTGGAGGGATCAATGACCAGGGGCCATAGATTTAAGGTACAGGATGTTTGGAGGGGATGTGAGGAAAGGAAAATAACTCTGAGCCTGGTGGGAATCTGGAACCCTCTGCCTGTAAGGTGGTACAGGCAAAAATCCTCATAATATTTAGGAAGTATTTAGATGTATACTTGTGATACAAGGGCAAACAAGGCTACGGGCCACATGATGGAAAATGTGATTAGTACTGTAGTTAGGTGGTTGTTTTAAACTGGCACAGATGTGATGGGCTGAAGGGTCTTTTTTTCTGTGTTGTAGACCTGTATAACTCTCCAGTAGCCGAATTGTGGCTCTGGACCAAATAAGGTATGGATAGCAAATTTCCTTCCCTTAAGGTCATTAATGAACCAATTCCTCTTTAACATGGCAAGACAATTACTTTATGATCCTCATTACTGACACTAGCTTTTTAGTTCAAATTTATTTAATCACTCCAGCTGCTGTGGTTGGATTTGTGCTCTTAATTCCAGCTCAATCATCCAGGCCTAAACAGTAGAAATCCACTAACAAAACCACTGCACCCCTGCACATCATATTTACACATTTCCACAGAACACACTGAGATATTATGAGGAACAGTCAGAAAAAGATAACAATAAAAACAAATAACCTCATTATGATGTATGGAAATGGTTCAGACTTCAGCGACTGGTTGAGCATTTGTTTAGACTTGATACAAAGCAGTTTTATTTTTCTGGTTTCTCGTTAAAGAAAACAATATTTTTGAAGGATAAAAGAGACAGTATAAAGCATATGATGAAGACATAAGCAATGTGAAGGACAAATTTGAACTCAGTGATCATACAATCATAGAGTTGTTACAGAACAAAGGCAGTCATTCGGCCTATTGTCTCCATGCTGGTATTCAAACATCTATGTATTCATTTCCCAGCTATTGGCCCATAGTCTTTTATGCTATGACATTTCAAATACTCATCTAAATACTTCTTGTAAGTACTCCTGGTCTGATTCTTTGATAATTTAAACAGAACTACTAAATATGATTAGTTTAGATCTCTTTATATTCAAGACATATTTGCAGTTTAATCTTTGTTAATATTATTCCAGTTTGTTATTTTGTCATTTCTATTTAACTGCATTTTTATGAGATCATGCAAGTTTGTAGGGAAGCCAGATGTATTGTCATACATGAGCTTGATATAAGACAAGAATATACAGAAACCCAAAAACATGGTTTCTGTGACAAGTTTTATACTTGTAAGAAGAATACTTAATTTGCCATACCCAATAATAATTTCTGCCAAAGAAAATCTCCTTTCCTAACACTCTTCTGAGTCTTTCTCCACAATATTACTTGGTAATCTATTGCATAGATCTATTAACCTCTGAGTGAAGTATTTAACCATATCTTCCCTTTTTAAGTTTCAATCTGTACTTCTGGTTTCATGGTTTGTGACCTTGTCAAAAAAGTTGATGAGTTTTGGTTCACCCAGACCCTTACAATACTGAAAACGCGAGTAAAATCTCCCTTAAATCACATTCTCTAGTCTAATCTCATAATTCTGGTTCCATATCTCTGGCAGTAGTTCTGATACTACCTCTCTCATATCTCTCTAAGGTTGCATATTCCCACTGCAGTATGGTGATACTGTACTGTAATCCTCCAGATGGACAAATTCATGGTCTGCACAAAATGACTATTATTCATGAAACTTGTGTTGAATCTCTCTATTACACAATAAGAAAATCTTGCTTATCCTCAGTATTGCAGCCAACACTCTGCTGATAAATCCAAAAAGATGTTCACCAGCACCCCCATTTTCCTCATGTTGTTATTTGTAAGCTATTGCTAATTTCCCAATTGTTGACATTCCAATCCCATGTCATAATCCTTTTCTTTATCCACCTAAAATTGTAAATGCTACTTTTGGCCAACTTTCAAATCCCGACCTTTCAGAATTCGCTCTCCCTTAGTGGGGAGTGGAACAACTTTAGTCCACAACTTTAGATTATTTAAGACATTATAACCTCACCACTGTACCCTCGAACTCTGTGGGAAGCTAGAGAAGTAATTGCTGGGCGTCTTGCTGAGATATTTGTATCATCGATAGTCACAGGTGAGGTGCCGGAAGACTGGAGGTTGGCTAATGTGGTGCCACTGTTTAAGAAGGGTGGTAAGGACAAGCCAGGGAACTGTAAACCAGTGAGCCTGACCTCGGAGATGGGCAAGTTGTTGGAGGGAATCCTGAGGGACACGATGTACATGTATTTGGAAAGGCAAGGACTGATTAGGGATAGTAAACATGGCTTTATGCGTGGGAAATCATGTCTCACAAACTTGATTGAGTTTTTTGATGAAGTAACAAAGAAGATTGATGAGGGCAGAGCAGTAGATGTGATCTATATGGACTTCAGTAAGGCGTTCGACAAGGTTCCCCATGGGAGACTGATTAGCAAGGTTAGATCTCATGGAATACAGGGAGAACTAGCCATTTGGATACAGAACTGGCTCAAAGGTAGAAGACAGAGGGTGGTGGTGGAGGGTTGTTTTTCAGACTGGAGGCCTGTGACCAGTGGAGTGCCACAAGGATCGGTGCTGGGCACTCTACTTTTTGTCATTTACATAAATGATTTGGATGCGAGCATAAGAGGTACGGTTAGTAAGTTTGCAGATGACACCAAAATTGGAGGTGTAGTGGACAGCGAAGAGGGTTACCTCTGATTACTACAGGATCTGGATCAGATGGGCCAATGGGCTGAGAAGTGGCAGATGGAGTTTAGTTCAGATAAATGCAAGGTGCTGCATTTTGGGAAAGCAAATCTTAGCAGGACTTATACACTTAATGGTAAGGTCCTAGGGAGTGTTGTTGAACAAAGAGACCTTGGAGTGCAGGTTCATAGCTCCTTGAAAGTGGAGTCGCAGGTAGATAGGATAGTGAAGAAGGCGTTTGGTATGCTTTCGTTTATTGGACAGAGTATTGAGTACAGGAGTTGGGAGGTCATGTTGCAGCTGTACAGGACATTGATTAGGCCACTGTTGGAATATTGCATGCAATTCTGGTCTCCTTCCTATTGGAAAGATGTTGTGAAACTTGAAAGGGTTCAGAAAAGATTTATAAGGATGTTGCCAGGGTTGGAGGATCTGAGCTGTTGGGTGAGACTGAACAGGCTGGGGCTGTTTTCCCTGGAGCGTCGGAGGCTGAGGGGTGACTTTATAGAGGTTTGCAAAATTATGAGGAGTATGAATAGGATAAGTAGGCAAAGTCTGTTTCCTGGAGTCGGGGAGTCCAGAACTAGAGGGCATAGATTTAGGGTGAGAGGGGAAAGATATAAAAGAGACCTAAGGGGCAACATTTTCACGCAGAGGGTGGTACGTATATGGAATGAGCTGCCAGAGGATGTGGTGGAGGCTGGTACAATTGCAACATTTAAGAGGCATTTGGATGGGTATATGAATAGGAAGGGTTTAGAGGGATATGAGCCGGGTGCTGGCAGGTAGGACTAGGTTGGATTGGGATATCTGGTTGGCATAGACGGGTTGGGCTGAAGGGTCTGTTTCCATGCTGTACATCTCTATGACATTGACTCCTTTAGCATTCCCACAGCCTCATTCTATTCAGCCATAACTACCCCTTATTTTGTTTGATCAAGCTGATTTGTGTTTCACACCAGATGTGGATCCCATTCTCGATTCTTATCTTCCAACTCTGTGCTGGTAAAGCACAGCAGGTCAGGCAACATCCAAGGATCAGGAAAATCGACATTTCGGGCAGAAGCACTTCATCAGGAATACAGGCAGGAAGCCTCCAGGGTGGAGAGATAAATGGGGGTGGGGGTGCGTTGCGGGGGGGGGGGGGGAGGGGGGGGCTGGGGCTGGGGAGAAAGTAGCAAAGAGTACAATAGGTAATGGGAGTGGGGATAGTACTCTTTGCTATCTTCCCCCACCCTCCTCTCTGACCTATCACCTCCATCCCCACCCCCATTTACCTATTTTACTCTTTGCTACTTTCTCCCCAGCCCCACCCACCCCACTCCCCCCAACCCACCCCCACCCCCATTTATCTCTCCACTCTGGAGGCTCCCTGCCTCTATTCCTGATGAAGGGCTTTTGCCCGAAATGTCGATTTTCCTGCTCCTCGGATGCTTGCCTGACCTGCTGTGCTTTTCCAGCACCACTCTGATCTAAACTCTGTTTTATCCAATGCACTATTTATAGTTCACCAAACCATAGTTATGTCCCACTTGTGAACTGACATTCTCCAACACTGTTATTCTATTGCCTAAGAATCCCTAAAAGTGCAAAGCAGAATGTGACTCAATTTGGTAGTTTTTTTTTAACATGTTATTTGGATTTGATGTCATGTCCCCTTTCTGCTCTCAGTTTGCCTGTACTTCCTTCTTTGCAATTTCTATTTTAATGAAAATGTGTCTTGTGACATCAAGTCAAAAAATAATCGCAATCATTAGATGTTTTACAATAAGGGAACTAAAACAAAGAAGGCACTTCACGTTTTGGCTTTGTAAATATTCTGAGCTGAATGTGCAGAACTTTGCACATTTACGCTGTTTGACAGTTGAGTCATAGGAATCATATTCCCCTCCCCCATGCTTTCCTGAACCCTCTTAAGCAGCTGTTGGAGGTTTTGTAGGTGTAACTGGAAGCGGGAAAAATTTCTTCAGCTTCAGAGTTCATGTGGACTTAGACACCACGAGCACTGGGAGCTCCTTTGTATTTCCACAGTGCTATTTGGAGCAGATGATAACAGTGAACAGTAATCTTTGCATTGAGTAAGCTCCTTTAAATACTTGTCATCATTTCCTGGAAGCCCAGAGTATGTGAATACTGCTGATCTTCAGTATTAAGGTGATGAAGATTAGTATGATTGAATTGGATAATTAATGGAATTGTTCCCTGTTGCTGGCAAATATATTGATATAATTCCATTGGACACCTATGCATTTTCACCCTTCATTTAGGCTAAGAAACCATTCAATTCCATGGTCCTTTGATTCTACAAGGATTGCAGCTTTCTGGTTGGTAGTCAGATATCTAATACAGTTTACAAACTCATAATTTTTAAATCGGGGAGGCATTGGCCTGGTAATGTTATTGCTAGACTATTAATCCAGAGACCAAGGGAACATTCTGGGGAGCCAGATTCGAATACCACCACGGCAGATGGTGAAGTTTGAATTCAATAAAGATCTAGAATTAAGAGAATAATGATGACTGTGCAACCATTGTCAATTGTCAGAAAAAAAAAATCTAGTTCACTCATGTCCTTTAAAGAAGGAAATTGCCATCCTCATTTGGTCTGGTCAACGTGTGATTCTTAACAGCCCTTTGGGCAATAAATGCTGATCTAGCCAGTGATACTCACATCCTGTCAATGAATTTAAAAAACATTGTATGCCACTGTTAATCAGAAATCTATCAGTTTCTACTTTAAACATACGCAAAGACTTTCCACACTGCTCTGTGGTAGAGAATTTCGAAACTTCCAAAACTTGTAAAAAGACAAAATTCTCCTTATGTTAAACCTAAGTGGCATCCTCCTTATTTAATATTGTGACCCTCTGGTTCTAGATTCCCCAATCAGGGGGACAAACATTTTACTTGCATATATGCTGTCTACTCCTTAAATATTTCTTTAAAATCACCCCTCATTCTTTGAAACAGTGGACTATACATACTCAATTTGCCCAATCTGTCTTCATTAGACTGTCCTGCCATCCTAGGAATAAAATATGGTGAACAAAGACTGCACTCTCTGTCTGGTAATAAGAGCACACAGTAATTCAAGGGCCGTCTCACCAAGCTCCTAAACAATTGAAGCAAGGTTTCATAACTCCTAAGATCAAAACCTTTTGCTTTAAAGGCTAACATTCTATTAGTCTTCCTAACTGTTTGCTTTAGCTGCAATGTTAGCCTTTAGTAATTTATTGACAAGGTCATCTAGGTCCTTTTCCAGATCTACACTTTCCAACCTGTTATCATTTAGGAAATACTCTGCACTTCTGTTCCTCCTAGCAAAGTCGATAACCTCAAATCTTTCCATATGTTCCATCTGCCATATCTTTGCACTATCACTAAGTCTGTCCAAATCATCCTGAAAACACTTTAGGTCTTCTTCACAATTCACATTCCCAATTAACTTTGAATCATCTGCTAAATTGGAAATATTACATTTGGTCTCCTCTTCCAAATCACTAATATACATTGTAAATGGGGCCCAGAATCTGATCCTTGCAGTACCCCACTAATCATAGCTTGTCAATATGAGAATGTCACATTAACCCCTAGTCTCTGCTTTCTGCCTTTTATCTGGTCATCAATCTATGCCAGTATATTACCTCCTATCACAAGTGTTTTAATTTTTCTAACTGATCTCTGAAAGCCTTCTGAAAATCTAAGTATACTACATCCATTAGTTCTCCTTTATCAATCTTGTTAGTAACATTTAAAAAAAATCTCCAACTGCATCAATCATGATTTCCATTTGCAAATCCATGCTGACTAGGTCCTGTCAGGTTGTTATGTTCCAACTGTCGTTGATCTTATTCTTTTTAATGGATTCTAGAATTTTCCCTAATCTAGATGGAAGGCTAAGATGTCTGTAGTTCTCTCTTTTCTCTCATTTCCCTCTTAAATATTGGAGTGACATTTGCTACATTCCAATCCTCACAAATCATTCTAGAATGTATAAAACTTTTGAAGATAATCACCAAAGCATTAACTGTCCCTATAGCCACCTCCTTCATATTTTGTTATTTAGGTTATCGTGTCCTGGGGAATTACCAACTATCAGGCCCATTACTGTCTTCAGTACAATCTTCTTACTTATACCATTTTCCCTCAACTCTTTATTCTCATAAGTCTCTTAGATCTCAGTTCTTGGAGATTTCTGATGTCTTCCTCTACAAGAACAGACACAAAATAATTATTTAGTCTCCAATTCCTCTATCCCCCATGATCCAGCTTGAATTCTGTGTTGTAGCCATTTTAAGATTAATAAAAAGAGACTTGTAGAGAACACTTCTTTTGGCTCAGTGTCAATTTTGCTGTGTTTCATGGATGATGTCTGAAATGGACCAGGCCAGACCCCCTCAAAATATTTTAAGAAGGTAGTCGAGACCCTAACTTGTTCTTATTTTAAAGGCAGAAGTAGAATGGATATTCTAAGTGTGATGCAACTGGTCAAACCACTCTGATTTAAATACAACAGTTGAAAATGAACAAAAGAAAGTAGAATTTGGAATAATTTAGCTATTGAAAAACTTAACCAACCTGATACAGTAACTATTATTAATTAACTGTTTCATACAGTAACATTCCTTAAGCACATCCCTTGGCAAAAAGGCAAATTCAAACACAGATTCTTACAGGCAGGAGGGAGCAACATCAAGAGAGAGATCTCAGAAGAAAGTCAGAGGAGCTCTTCATTGAAGGTTGCAATTCCCTGGATTTACACATCTTGTGACTGCTACAGCTAAAATCAAACAAAAAAAATCCTGAGCTGGGAGAACTGGCCATTCCTCTTCCATTATCAAACTGCAAAACTGCCTAGACTCCTCGGCACCTCTGCCTTTACGATGTCTCTTCAAAAGAGCTAAGGACAAAATTGCCTTTTTAAAGGGACAGCATCGTCACTTGTCTTTCAAGTGAGTTTCCTTAAGCCATCACCCAAAACTCATTAATTATCTTCCTCAAACAAGAGTAACATTTGTTAGCTGATAAGCCAATTGTCCAACTAGGCATAGCTGGAAGAACACATTATTGCTGAGATAGCACAGAAGAGACTGACGTCCCTGGTGTTCATGCCTTCTTTAAAAGGCCATTGCACACCTGTGCAAGCTAAGTCATTCTGGAGTCCTCTGCATAGTTTACCTTTGCCCTGGACTTGTCAGATTTGAGGAAATTGGTGTTGCACTTTATGGACAGGCACCTAAAGTTCTTGTAGGACATGGTGATGCAGATAAAGGATGTTTTCTTTTCCGATGACTGCCAAAGTAGGCATTACCATCAGACTCTGCTCATTCCTGAAGAAGGGCCTGTGCCCGAAACGTCGAATCTCCTGTTCCCTGGATGCTGCCTGACCTGCTGTGCTGTTCCAGCAATAAAGTTTCAACACATCAGACTCTGCCAGCCTGGTCAGATGTTACCAGCAGGGTCAGTGCAGTTTTTGTCATCAGGAGAAATATCCAGAAGTGAAGAAGAATGGCAAATGATTTCCAGATATAGCAGCAAACCTGAAGACTGGAAGAAATGTAAAATTCAACAGAGGAGGACAAAAGGTTTACTTTGGAAGGTGAAAATAGAATACAACAGTAAGCTTGCAGAAAACATAAAAACTGCTTGCAAAAGCTTCTGTAAATTTGTGAAGAGAAAAAGACTAGTGAAGACAAACATAGATCCCTTACAGTTAGAATGAGGTGAATTCATAATGGACAACAAAGAGATGGCAGACCAGTTGAATGAATACTTTGGATCTGTCTTCACTAAGGATGACACAAATAATCTTCCGGAAATGCAAGGAGTCAGAGGTTAAGAATTAAGGAGGAACTGAAGAAAATCCTTATTAGTCAGGAAATGGCACTGGGGAAATTGATGGGATTAAAACCCAGGGCCTGATGCTCTGCATCGTAGAGTACTCAATAAATAGTGGATGCATTCTTGATAATTTTCCAGCACTCTATAGACTCTGGAATGGACTGGAGGAGAGCTAATGTAACCCCACTTTTTGAAATAGGTGGGAGAGAGAAAACAGAAAACTATAGGCTGGTTTGACTGACATCGGTCAGGGAAAATGCTGGAGTCAATTATTAAGGATGTCATAACTGAGCATTTGGGAAGTGGTGACAGTATTAGTCCAAGTCAGCATGGCTTCATTAATGCAGAAGATTCACAAGTCTTCTAGAATATTTTGAGAATAGAACATAGAAGAATACAGCGCAGTACAGACCCTTCGGCCCTCGATGTTGTGCAGATCCAAGCCCACCTAACCTACACTAGCCCACTATCCTCCATATGCCTATCCAATGCCCGCTTAAATGCCCATAATGAGGGGGAGTCCACCACTGCTACTGGCAGGGCATTCCATGAACTCACGACTCGCTGAGTAAAGAACCTACCCCTAACATCTGTCCTATACCTACCCCCCCTTAATTTAAAGCTATGCCCCCTTGTAATAGCTGACTCCATACGTGGAAAAAGATTCTCACTGTCGACCCTATATAAACCCCTAATCATCTTATACACCTCTATCAAGTCACCCCTAAACCTTCTTTTCTCCAATGAAAACAACCCCAAGTGCCTCAGCCTTTCCTCATACGATCTTTCTACCATACCAGGCAACATCCTGGTAAAGCTCCTCTGCACCCGTTCCAGTGCCTCCACATCCTTCCTATAGTATGGCAACCAAAACTGCACACAATACTCCAGATGCGGCCGCACCAGAGTCTTATACAACTGCAACATGACCTCAGTACTCCGGAACTCAATTCCTCGACCAATAAAAGCCAGTACGCCATATGCCTTCTTCACCGCACTATTTACCTGGGTGGCAACTTTCAAAGATTTGTGTACATGGACACCAAGATCCCTCTGCTCATCCACACTACCAAGTATCCGACCGTTAGCCCAGTACCCCATCTTTTTATTACTCTTACCAAAGTGAATCACCTCACACTTAGCTACATTGAACTCCATTTGCCACCTTTCTGCCCAGTTCTGCAGCTTATCTATATCCCGCTGTAACCTGCCACATCCTTCCTCACTGTCTACAACTCCTCCGACTTTCGTATCATCCGCAAACTTGCTCACCCAACCTTCTAACCCCTCCTCCAGGTCATTTATAAAAATGACAAACAGCAATGGTCCCAAAACAGATCCTTGCGGAACACCGCTAGTGACGGCACTCCAAGATGAACCTTTGTCATCAACTACTACCCTCTGTCTTCTTCCAGCCAGCCAACTCCTAATCCAAACCTCCAACTCACCCTCAATGCCATACCTCCGTATTTTTTGCAGTAGTCTACCATGGGGAACCTTATCAAGCGCCTTACTAAAATCCATGTACACCACATCTACTGCTTTCCCCTCGTCCACCTCCTTAGTCACCTTCTCAAAGAATTCAATAAGGTTTGTGAGGCACGACCTGCCCTTCACAAAACCATGCTGACTATCCTTGATCACATTATTCCTATCCAGATGTTCATAAATCCTATCCCTTACAATTCTCTCTAAGATTTCGCCCACAACAGAAGTGAGATTCACTGGCCTATAGTTACTAGGGTTATCCCTACTCCCCTTCTTGAACAAGGGAACCACATTTGCTAGCCTCCAATCTTCTGGCACTACTCCTGTAGACAACGAGGACATAAAAATCAAGGCCAATGGCTCTGCAATCTCCTCCCTGGCTTCCCAGAGAATCCTAGGATAAATGCCATCAGGCCCAGGGGACTTATCTATTTTCACCCTTTCCAGAATTTCCAACACCTCTTCTCTACATACCTCAAAGCCATCCATTCTACTTAATTGTGACTCAGTACTCACATTGACAACAATGTCCTGTTCCTGATTGAATACTGACGAAAAGTATTCATTCAGTGTCTCCCCAATCTCTTCAGCCTCCACACGCAACTTCCCACTACTATCCTTGACTGGACCTATTCCTACCCTAGTCATTCTTTTATTCCTGACATACCTATAGAAAGCCTTAGGGTTTTCCCTAATCCTACCAACTAAGGACCTTTCATGTCCCCTCCTTGCTGCTCTTAGCTCTCTCTTCAGGTCCTTCCTGGCTACCTTATAACTCTCAATCGCCCCAATCGAACCTTCACGCCTCATATTTACATAGGCCGCCCTCTTCCATTTAACAAGGGATTCCAATTCCTTATTAAACCACGGCTCCCTCACACGACCCTTTCCTCCCTGCCTGACCGGTACATACTTATCAAGGACACTCAATAGTTGCTCCTTGAACAAGCTCCACATATCAATTACGCCCTTGCCTTGAAGCCTACTTTTCCAAGCCACGCATCCTAAGTCATGCCTCAACGCATCATAATTTCCCTGACCCCAGCTATAACTCTTGCCCTGCAGTGCACACTTATCCCTCTCCATCACTAGAGTAAAAGTCACCGAATTGTGGTCACTGTCCCCAAAGTGCTCACCTACCTCTAATTCTAACACCTGGCCTGGTTTGTTACCCAGAACCAAATTCAGTATGGCCTCACCTCTTGTTGGCCTATCTACATATTGTGTCAGGAAACCCTCCTGCACACTTTGGACAAGCACCGATCCATCTAACGAACTTGAGCTATAGCTTTCCCAATTAATATCAGGAAAGTTAAAGTCCCCCATAACAACCACCCTATTACTTTCACTCTTCTCTTGAATCATCCTCGCAATCCTTTCTTCTATGTTTCTAGGACTATTAGGAGGCCTGTAAAAAACTCCTAACAGGGTGAGCTCACCTTTCCTATTCCTAACCTCAGCCCAAACTACCTCAGATGGCGAGTCTTCATCCATCATCCTTTCCACAGCTGTAATACTATCTTTGACAAGCAATGCCACACCTCCCCCTCTTTTACCCCCACCTCTGACCCTACTAAAATATTTAAACCCTGGAACCTGCAACAGCCAATCCTATCCCTGTTCTACCCATGTCTCCGTAATAGCCACAACATCGAAGTCCCAGGTACCAACCCACGCTGCAAGTTCACCTACCTTATTTCGTATACTTCTTGCATTGAAGTATACACACTTCAAACCACTTTCCTGTTTACAGGTACCCTCCTTTGAAATTGATGCCATGTTCCTAACCTCCCTACACTCCAGGTCCTGCACCCTAAAGCTACAGTCTGGGTTCCCATGCCCCTGCAGAGTTAGTTTAAACCCCCCCCAAGAGCACTAGCAAACCTCCCACCAAGGATACTAGTGCCCCTCAGGTTCAGGTGTAGACCATCCTGTTTATAGAGGTCCCACCTTCCCCAGAAAGAACCCCAGTTATCCAAATACCGGAATCCCTCCCTCCTGCACCATCCCTGTAGCCACGCATTTAACTGTTCTCTCTCCCTATTCCTCGACTCTCTATCACGTGGCACGGGTAACAAACCAGAGACAACAACTCTGTTCGTTCTAACTCTGAGCTTCCAACCTAGCTCCCTGAAAGCCTGCCTAACATCCTCAGCGCTCCTCCTACCTATGTCATTGGTGCCAATGTGGACCAAGACTTCGGGCTGCTCCCCCTCCCCCTTAAGGACCCGGAAAACACGATCAGAGACATCACGTACCCTTGCACCTGGGAGGCAACATACCAAACGTGAGTCTCTCTCGTTCCCACAAAACCTCCTATCTGTGCCCCGAACTATCGAGTCCCCAATTACTATTGTTCTGCTCTTCTCCACCCTTCCCTTCTGAGTAACGGGGACAGGCTCCGTGCCAGAGGCCTGAGCCCCATTACTTGCCCCTGGTAAGTCGTCCCCCCCACAAGTATCCAAAACGGTATACTTGTTCTTGAGGGGAACGGCCGCAGGGGGTCCCTGCACTGGCTGCTTCCTCCCAGTCCCCCTCACTGTCACCCATCTATCTGCCATCTTTGGAGTTACTACTTCCCTAAAGCTCCGATCTATGACCCCCTCTGCCTCCCGAATGATCCTAAGTTCATCCAACTCCAGCTCCAGTTCCCTAACACGGTCTTGGAGGAGCTGGAGATGGGTGCACTTCCTGCAAGTGTAATCAGCAGGGACGTCCATGGCATCCCTCACCTCAAACATGTTGCAAGAGGAACATTGCACTGCCTTCACTGCCATCCCTCTGAAAGTAACCTTTTATAAAAAAAACTGGGTCTAAAGAATACAACAAGCAAAATGCAGCACTTACCTACTTACCACAACGGGTCTTATTATTTAGGTTAGAGGAGGATGGCGGGTGGGAGACACTACCTCTGTAGTGCCTCGGGTTCTTCTCCTGCGCGCTTTTAAAGGGAAAAAAAACCTACCCGGCTGCCCCTCCGGTCTTCGTCACTTCCCCCTGCTGCTCCCGCTCTTTCTGTAAAGAGAGAAAAAAACACCGCTGCCCGCTACCGGTAAGTAATTTTAAAACAAACTGTCTTACCTTAGCTGCTGCTCGCACTCAAAAAAAAAGTGACCAGTCAAGTGAACAAGGGTGAATCAGTGGATATTATGTATCTGAACTTTCAAAAGGCTTTTGACCGGGTCCCACAGAAGAGAACTTATGATATCAGAGGTAATATATTGACATGGATAGGGAACTGGTTGGCAAACAGGAAGTAGAGAGTTGGAATGAACAAGTCCTTTTCAGAGTGGCAGGCAGTGAGGAATGGGATACCACAGGGTTCAGTGCTGGGACTCCAGCTGTTCATAATATATATTAATGATTTGGATGAAGGAATTGAATGCCATTTCTCCAAAATTGCAGGTGATACTATGCTGGGTGGCATATTCAGATACTCAAATCCTCTCACTATGAAGGAGTGCATGCTATTAACCTTGCTCCCTGCCTGCTGTACCTGTATACCGACCGTCAGTGATTGTTTCACCATGATACCCAGGTCTCATTGCACCTCACCTTTTCCTAAATGTCAACCATTCAGATAATAATCTGCCTTTCTATTTTTGCCATCAAACTGGATAACCTCTCATTTATCCACATTACAACACATCTACCAAGTATTTAACCACTCAGTCAACCTGTCCAATTCAGCCTGCAGCCACTTAGCATCCTCCTCACAGCACACACTGTCACCCAGCTTAATGTCACCTCCAATTTTGGAGAAATGGCATTCAATTCCTTTATCCAAATCATGACAGCAGTGCCAAGTTAGAAGGTTGGAACTGGGATAAGGTGGGAGGGAGGGGAAATGAGGAAACTGGTGAAATCCACATTGATGCCCTGGGGTTGAAGTGTTCTGAGGCGGAAGATGAGTTGTTCTTCCTCCAGGCGTCGGGTGGAGAGGGAGTGGCGATGGAGGAGGCCCAGGACCTGCATGTCCTCGGCAGAGTGGGAGGAGGACTGGAAATGTTCAGCCATGGGACGGTGGGGTTGGCTGGTGTGGGTGTACCAGAGATGTTCTCTGAAGTGCTCTGCAATTAGGCATCCTGTCTCCCCAATGTAGCGGAGACTGCATCGGGAGCAATGGATACAGTAAAGGACATGTGTGGAAGTGCAGGTAAAACTCTGATGGATGTGGAAGGCTCCTTTGGGGCCTTGGACGGAGGTGAGGGGGGACATGTGGGCACAGGTTTTGCAATTCCTGCGCTGGCAGGAAAAGGTGCCAGGAGGGGATGGTGGGTTGCTAACCTGACAAGAGAGTTGCAGAGGGAATGGTCTTTCTGGAAAGTGGATAGGGGACAGGAGGGAAATATAGCTCTGGTGGTGGGGTTGATTTGTAGGTTTAAACAAAACCCTCACTGTCAGTAGTGGGACCCCCACATTATCCCAGTTCCAACCTTTCAACTCGGCAGTGCCCTCATGACCTGTCCTACCTGCCCATCTTCTTTCCCATCTATCCACTCCACTCTCCTGTCTGTCCTATCACCAGTACCTCCACCTCTGTCTACTTATTGCACTCTCAGCTACCTTCCATTCCCGGCCCAAACCCCCTCTCATTTATCTCTTCAAGCCCTCAGCTCACAAGCCTCATTCCTGATGAAGGGCTCTTGCCTGAAACATCGATTCTCCTGTTCCTTGAATGCTGCCTGACCTGCTGTGCTTTTCCACAATCTCACTCTCGACTATGGCCTCACCAAGGTCCTGTATAACTGCAGCAAGACATCTTTACTCCAATACTTAAATCCTCTCACTATGAAGGAGAGTATGCTATTAACTTTGCTCCCCGCCTGCTACATCTGCATACCGACCTTCTAATCTGAAGCCCATCGAATGTACACTATTCCATCCTCATCCATTTGCCTATCCAAAGACCATTTAAATGCCCTAAAGTTGGTGAGTTTATTACTGTTGCAGGCAGTGCGTTCCACACCCCTACTACTCTGAGTAAAGAAACTACCTCTGACATCTGTCCTATATCTATTACCCCTCAATTTGAAGCTATGCCTCGTGCTAGCCATCGCCATCCTGGGAAAAAGTTTCTCACTGTCCACCCGATCCAACCCTCTTATTATCTTATATGTCTCAATTAAGTCACCTGTCAAATTTCTTCTCTCTAACCAAAACAGCCACAAGTACCTCAATCTTTCCTCGTAAGACTTTCCCTCCATCCCAGGGAACATTCTAGTAAATCTTCTCTGAACCCTTTTCAAAGCTTCCACATCCTTCCTATAATGCAGCAACTAGAACTGCATGCAATACCTCAAGTGCGGATGCAGCAGGATTTTGTACAGCTGCAGCAATTCCTTATGGTTCAGAAACTCGATCCCTCTACTCATAAAAGCTAATGCACCATATGTCTTCTTAACAGCCCTATCAACCTGGGTAGCAACTTTGAGAGATCTATGTGCATGGACAGAGAGATCCCTCTGCTCATCTGCACTACCATGAACCTTACCATTTTTGCAGTACTCTGCATTCCTGTTGCTCCTTCCAAAGTGAATCACCTCACACATTTCTGCATTAAACTCCATTTGCCACCTATCTGCCCAGCTCTGCAGCTTATCTATGTCCCTCTGTAAACTACAACATCCTTCTGCACTACCCACAGCAGTACCGATCTTAGAGTCATCTGCAAGTTTACTAACCCATCCAGGTCATTTATAAAAATGACAAACAGAAGTGAACCCAAAACAGATCCTTGCGGTACACCACTAGTATGTGAACTCCAGATGGACATTTCCCATCAACCACCACCCTCTGTCTTCTTTCAGCTAGCCAATTTCTGATCCAAACTGCTAAATCACTCTCAATCCCATGCCTCCATATTTTGTAGCCTACCATGGGGAACCTTATCAAACACCTTACTGAAATCCATATACACCACATCAACGGCTTTACCCCCATCCATTTGTTTGGTCACCTTCTCAAAGAACTCATAAGGTTTGTGAGGCATGACCAACCCTTCAAAAAGCCGTGCTGACCATCCCTAATCAACTTATTACTATCAAGATGATTATAAATCCTATGTTTTATAATATTTGCCAACACTTTACCCACAACTGAAGTAAGGCTCATTGAATTATAATTTCCAGAGTTGTCTCTACGCCCCTTCTTGAACAAGGGAACAACATTTACTCTCCTCCAGTCTTCTGGTACTATTCCTGTAGACAACGATGACATAAAGATTGAAGCCAAAGGCTCAGCAATCTCCTCCCTGGTTTCCCAGAGAATCCAGCTCAGGAGGCTTATCTATTTTCACACTTTCCAAAATTTCTAACTCCTCCTCCTTGTGAACCTCAATCCCATTTAATCTAGTAGTCTGTTTCTCAGTATTCTCCTTGATAACATAGTCTTTTTCCAGTATTAATACTGATGGAAACTATTCATTTAGCACTTCCCCTATCTCCTATGCTCAACTTCCCACTACTATCCTTGATTGGCCCTAATCTTACTCTCGCCAATCTTTTATCCCTTATATACCCATAGAAAGCTTTAGGGGTTTCCTGATCCAATCCACCAACAAATTCTCATGTCCCCTCCTCACTCACCTTCACTCTTAATCGCCCTAACTGAGCTTCACATCTCATCCTAACATAAGACATTTTCTTCCTCTTGACAAGAGATTCAACTTCCTTAGTAAACCACGACTCCTGCTTTCAACAACTTCCTCCCTGTCTGACAGGTGCATACTTATCAAGGACACACAGTAGCTGTTCCTTGAATAAGCTCCACATTTCTATTGTGCCCATCCCCTGCATTTTCCTTCCTCAACCTATGCATCCTAAATCTTTTCTAATCGCATCATAATTGCCTTTCCCCCAGCTGTAGCTTTTGTCCTCCGATGTATATCTATCCCTTTCCATCGCTAAAGTAAACATAACTGAATTGTGGTCAATATCACCACCTCCAAATCTAACACCTGGCTGGATTCATTACTCAATACCAAATCTAATGTAGCCCTTGCCCCTTGTTGGCCTGTCTACATATTGTGTCAGAAAGCTCTCCTGCACACAATGGACAAAAAACGGACCCATCTAAAGTACTCAAACTATAGTATTCCCAGTCAATATTTGGGAAGTTGAAGTCCCCCATAACAACTACCTTGTCATTCTCACTCCTATGGAGAATCATCTTTGCTATCCTTTCAGCATAGGAGATAGGGGAAGTGCTAAATGAATAGTTTCCATCAGTATTCAATCTGGAACTATTCGGAGGCCTATAGATAACTTCCAACAAGGTGACCTCTCATTTCCTGTTTCTAATCCCAGCCCATACTACCTCAGTAGACGAGTCCTCAAATGTCCTTTCTGCCACTGTAATACTGTCTTTGACTAACAATGCCACACCCCCACCTCTTTTACCATCTTCTCTGTTCTTACTGAAACATATAAATCCCAGAACCTGCAACAACCATTTCTTTCCCTGTTCTACCCGTGTCTCTGAAATAGCCACAACATCAAAATCCCAGGTACCAACCCATGCTGCAAATTCACCCATCTTATCTGGATGCTCCTGGTGTTGAAATACATAGGCTTCCAACCAACATTTTGGTTGCCGGTGCCCTCTTGCAACCCTGAAACCTTATTTTGGACTTCCCTACTCTCAAACTCCTCTGTACTCGAACTACAATTCAGGGATTGTGTCTGCTTTCTGAGTTTTCTGAGACTTTCTATTTTTCTTTGTCAACCTTTTCCACCCAAGGTGAACTTCATCCTCGTTCTATAGATGAAGTTTTACAACAATTGAATATTGAAATAATATATTAACTAACGTTAATTAGTCACTGACAGAATGCACCAAAATGGAGAATGTTAGAAATATAGTCTAAGGGCCTTTTTGGTTCTGATTGGAAAAGTCAAAGAGGAGAGGTGGTGATTTCAGGTTTGAGGGGAAATATAGGAATTACACAATGCAGAGTGGTAAATCAAAAACCTGTGGGTGTTGGAGATCTGAAACCAACAAAAAAGAAACACCTGCCAGGCATGCTGAGTTTCTCCAGGACATTCTGACATTGAAGAGAGAGTCTGTTTACCATCCAGATCAACAGAATCAATTGAAGCATTTTCAGTCTGCAAGATCTAAAGGAAGTAAAATTTTAAATTTATTTCAACATCCAAAGGGAATGAAAATAATGCATGTGTTTGAAACTTGTAAACTACACAGTGTCAGCAATATAGATGAACAAACAACGATCTGAAAAAAGAAAATATAAAGCAGTGTGCTTTGTACGGTGTGTGTAAAATGCACAAAACACTATCGTCTTGCATTGGAACCTGGCCATGTTCCTGAATGTGTTTTGGATAAATGGTACTCTGATAATGCATTAAGTTTTTAAAACCAAAAGGATTTATCAGTTTTCAAACATTCAAAAGCATGTTCATTCCTCATACAGTCATACAGTAGGAGAGAGGTTGAAGGCACCAGTCAGTCTGGCTTTTGCTTTAACTTATATTAAGTGGCTTATTTCAGCGATGATCAGTAATTTATAACTGAACAGAATTATTTATTTGCATGGCACTAATATTCAAAATAACAGGTTTTCATTAGATTTAGAAAATGAAGGTGTTTGGGTATTTTTGATATCATACTTTATCATTTTCACCCCTTGTCTCCCTGTTATCTTTGTATCTGCATTACAATATGTAGTTAAATCAGTAAAGTGAATAACATCAAGCATTGATCAATACTTCTGTACACCTGGTGAAATAGTGTGCAAGGAAATAACCTTGAAGGCAAATGGGAGTTTTTCTCTCTATGGCTTTTTTTCCTAACCTACAAGTGGATGATTGGTCTCTGATTATTGGAACTACCTTAAGGTTAGAAAATGCTATGCATGAAACTGAATCTGTTGTCAAGGTCGCTTATTATGAGTCCATGTTATCACGCAATAACATTTTTGTAAACTTAAGCCAGGAGTGACAATTAGCAATTGTACCATCTGACTCCTTCTCACTAATATTTTAACGAAGACATGAGTCAATTTGGGTCAATGCCTAATTTAAAGTAGAGGAAAGGAATTTGATAAATGTGCATTAGATGTTGAAATAATAACATGGTTGCCAATAATTTCCAAGTCCTTATTTCATCTTTCTTTTTATCCTTCTGGGGCTCCATACTGTTCTCCTTGTGCTTCTAAATATGTCGATTTGCAGAAGTCCATCATTTATGAAGGAAAGTTTGTCCTTTTTTTCTGACTTTTACAGGGCTGCATTGAATAAAAGTGACATAAAGCTCACCATTCTGCTGAGGAACCAATGACACCCCCATTGTAGTGTGGTACCTATTTAGGACCAACCAGGCCTGGACCATTTAGACAGCTTATTGACATCACAATATGTGATATTGCAGTATAAAGATACCTACTTCACCTTCAGTCACACCCTCTGTGTCATGGAGTCACCGTAACATGTTCAGTAAGTCTGCAATGTGTGCATTAAATAGAATAACATCAATAAACACAAACTCAGTCTACATGTGTATGTCTCTGATATTGTAATCATTTAAATAGTTAGTGTTGTTAATAAACTTCATGACAGCAACAAGAATCTGACTGCAAGACTGATCATGTAAAATAACTACAATGTGCATCATGCCACATGTAGCTTCTTTTTGGGGAGGCCTACCAAATTGAATGCAAATTGGGCACTTAAGTAAATGGAGGTGGGTCAGGATCTAGGAAACCAAGGGCTGAAATCCAGTTTGTGGGGAACTGCTGGCCAGTCAGAGGCTGGCATCTTTTTATTGCACTCAGCTTTGCCCACTGGGGAGGTGGCATCTATGGTCAATGCAATACCTACCCAAAGCCTTAGATCATCAAGTGACCAAAACGACAGGTGAGTGATAGTAGGAGGGGTCTGTGGAGTGAGGGTCATGGTGTAGGAAATGAATTTGGACACAAAGTTTGGAGAATGTCTCTTGGTGGGGACCACATTCCAACCCTCTCAATGCCTGGTTCCTTTATTAGGCACGGAGCGCATTTGATAAAGGGCCTTTTTAAAGACCAGCCATGGATTTCATTGTCACAGAGACAGGAATGCAGTGGGGTGCTCAGCAGACTCAACTATTCCCTAGAAGGGGGAGGTGATGGCTGTGTGGTATTATTGTTACACTGTTAATCTGGAGGCTTTGGGGACCTGGGATCAAATAGTACGATGGCAGATGTTAGAATTTGAATTCAATAAAAATCTGAAATCAAAAGTCTAATGATGACCATGGAATTATTACTGATTGTCAAAAAAAGCCCATCTGGTTCTCTAATGTCCTTTAGGGAAGGTAATTGCCATCTTACCTGGTCAGTCCTATTCTTTAAAAAGCTCCTTGTTCAAATGCACTCTAGCCACACAGCAAGGTAGTTGACTGTTAACTGCCCTCTGGACAATTAAGGACAGCTAATAAATGCTGGCCTAGCCAATGACTCCCACATCCTCTGAATGAATAAAAAAAAAGTAAATCCCATCTTGCTAGCAACGCACCGTGGATGAAGAAATATATTTCAAATTTGTACTGGAATTATAGACAGTGTTGGACACAGCTGTAAATTTGTGACCAACTATCAGCTTCCTATCTTCCTATAGTTGAGAAGCTTGTAGATATTGCCAGTGACTCCCCTGCTGGATCTGTGAGCAGGGATATTTGTGATAGTGAATAACAACAACAACATATACTCAGATAGTGCCTTTGTAAAGGCCACATCTTTTCATTTATTTTATTTTGGACTATGAACCGCAGAAAGGAAGCTACTGCTTTAAACCGAGGAGACTGTACAATAAGATGTCTCCAATTTTGAAAATCACATTACCTTATGCACGTTATGAGTTGTATGCAATATTGCACTTTTCCTAGAAAAGCAAACACAGACACCACAGAAACAGTGGGTTCTAACCTAAAGGAAAACTACTTGACAACAACATTCTGATTGGCTCTTGACTAGGTGATCATGGTTTGTGTGTAGTGAGTGCAGCAGAAAACATCTTATTCTGCAAGAAAAAGCATTAAAAAATCCAGCACAGCAGTGAATGCAGTAGATTGGATTGTGAGAAGTGCAGGTCAAGTGCTGCTTCCCCTGCAACTGCTGAAAGTATGACAGCTGTCCATTTCCCTCCTCCCTCCTCAGTATCCAAGGGCTCAAACATACCTTCCAGGTGAAGCAGCATTTCACCTGCTCTTCTCACAATCTAGTCTACTGCATTCACTGCTCACAATTTGGCTTACTCCATATTAGGGAAACAAAGCATAGACTGGGCGCCTGCTTCACAGAACATCTATGTTCTGCCTGTAAAAAAGACTCGGAGCTTCCAATTGCCTACCACTTTAACACACCATCCTGTTCCCTGGCCAACATCTCTGTCTCAGGCTTTCTGCAGTGCTCCTGCAAAGCTCAGCACAAGCTGTAAGAACAGCACCTCATTTTCCACTTGGGGACCCTGCAGCCCTCCAGACTCAATATCAAATTCAATAATTTTAGTCTGCTGATACACACTAACTATTGTTAGCCACTAACAATCTCGATTACAGCTCCCAGCCAGATTGTTATCAACTCCTTTGTCAGTCCAACTGTTCTTTTCTCTGTTTGGTCTCTATCCCTACCTATCATTTACTCCTCAACCCTGTCCCCTACCCTATCTTTTGCATATAAATTGACACTTTTTTAGATACCATCAGTTCTGGGGAAGGGTCACTGGACTGGAAACGTTAAGTCTAATTCTTCACAGAAACCACCAGACCTGCTGAGCTTTTCCAGCAGCTTCTGTTTTTGTTTCTGATTCACAGCATCCGCCTTTCTTTTGGTTTTTTCTTCTTTTCTGTCTGGGATCGGTCTTCTCCTGTTTGCTCCCTCCTTCTCCACCCCCCCTACCAACTCCCTGCCATCAGCATTTTTACTACTCTGCTTTCTCTCCACAGATGCTGCCAGATCTGGGAGGGGAAGGTTGACGCTGGTGGAGAGGGAGACAAAGAAGTGATCGGGGTGAGATGTCCATCATTAGGAGGATGGAAATAGCAAACCGTGTGAGTTGGACAGGTGAAGGAGAAGTCTGAGGAAATGGGCTGATGAGTTTAAATGGAATGAGATATTACAGGAAGATAAGATTGAGAAAGGATTTACAGTGAGTGTTGGAAATGCGAATCTTAAATAAAAGTCAAGAAAGATGGAAATCTGGGATGCTTAGCTGAGTAAAGTCAGAGAAATTAGAGGGACAAACCAAGGTCTGGTTTGGTAATAAAAGTCCACCTACTACACATGGCAGTCTGAACGATGTAAGTGCTACCAGCCAAGGGGTAATGGAGTCTTTGTTTATTTACAGCATGTCATCAGTCCTCAGTTAGATTTCTGTCATATTAATGCAATTGTCTATAATAAGATCCTGGATGCAAAGGCCTCAGCGCAGAGTTTATTGCGTTCTCACTTGGAGGGAAGATTTTGATGGGAAGGAGATTGGCAACATTAACTCCCAGAAGGCATATTGGGCAGGGAGATCAATGAGAGAATAGAATCAGGTAGTTAAAGGCGCTTCTTTTTTGCAGAGGGCACCAACTGTCTCGATGGGCCTTTAGAGGTTGCTATGAGAAGTAGAGAGGAAACTCCATTTCCACAAATCATCTCCCTCTTGTCTGCATTTAGGACTGTCTTGTCCATCAAGAGTTGAATAATTGAAATGTAAATGAAGGTCTAGATTCAGAGTATTAGGTTAGAGTGACTAAGGAAGAAGCATTACATAAGGATGCGTGACTGTTAATGATGGATGGATAAATGTAGAGGTGATGTGGAGCAGAAAACAATGAGGGCTGAATGCTGCTGGAAGTTGAATGGTAGTGATGAAATCAAAAATGTTTAGCAACATGTAATAAAGGGATGAAGGACTCAACCCACCAGATGTTGATGAATCAATATATATTCACTTTTCCTGAATCATTTAGGTCTTCAATCATTTCTTAGATGACATACAAGACCTGAGCACAATTCTCCATCTGCTCGGCCACCTCTTTGTATGTCTTTATGGTGAGAGTTGCAGGTTTTCTCCTATTGCTGGGGATAGGTATTTCTTTCCTGGACCTGACTGCATCATTTCCTCTGATGCCTCATGGAATCTGGATTAAGTCTGGGTGCTTCACTGCTCTAGGAGCATCATTCATTGTGAACACTTCCAATTTCCATTTTTAAATAGTCCCTTTTATAGATTCATCCAGCACAGAAACAGATTCTTCAGACCTACCAGTCCATGCCAACCATAATTCCAAATTAAACTAGTCTCACCTGCCTGCACTTGACCTATATCCCTCCAAACATTTTTTATTCATGTACTTATCCAAATCTCTGTTAAGTGTTGTAACTGTACCCACATCCACCACTACCTCAGGAAGTTTCATTCCACACACGAAACACCCGTGTAAAAATGTTGGCCCTCATGTCTTATTTAAAATCTTTTTCCTCTCACCTTAAAACTATGCCCCCTCATTTTGAAATCCCCCACTGGCACATTTCACTTAAAATCTGGTGATGGAAGGGTTTGGTGGAATTCTGCCTATTACAACTTTAACAAACCTCACAATGAATGCCACTGAGAGCCCAGAAGCAGCTGAAGAAATGCCGACTTATTTCTCTTTCAGCAGGAATTCAAGTTAGTAGTTTGGGTTAAACCCAAGAAGGTCAGTTCTGTTGGCGTATCTGGGTGCTACTCCAATTTGCTCATCAGAAAAGCATGGGTAACATGGATATACCTATTCCAATTATTTTAATTATCTTCTTTCAATCATTTCATATGGTTTGTGTAGCTGTAAATGGCCAAACTTTCCACTCTGCTGGTGCAGCATGCCTACAAAATATTTGTATGCCAATATTTATATTCTTTAGTCTTTTGTATCAAAATGGGCTGGGCCATTTCCTGTGAGTGAGGCTTTTATACCTTATTTACTGAGATAGAAGAACAGAATCCTGTGCCATGGGGTGCCATAGAGAAAAATAGCCTTATCACAAATGATTCTTGACACTAAATAAGCATGTGAAATAGGAGCAAAAGTAGACCATCTGGCCCTTCAAGTCAGTTTCACCATTCATTAGGATTAAGTCTGATCAAATTCCCATCTACCCCACTAACGCTTAATTCCCTTACCTAACAATAATCTATTCACCATTGCCTTAAATATTTTCAATGCTGCACCTCCACTGCCATCTAAGGCAGAGGGTTTCAAAGTCACATAATCTTTGAGAGCAAAAAGAATTCTCCTCATCTCTGTCCTGCAAAAGTGACCCTCAGTTTTAAATCATGGCCCTTAGTTTGACTGACCGACCAGAGGAAACATCCTTTCCATGTTCAAATATAAAATTGGGACAACAGCATAAGGAGGAGACTATCCCAGCACAAAACCACTGAACTGAAACTTAAGTATGAAGCAAGAACGAGTATAAGGAAACATGTTTAACTTTACCAACCTTAGCAATGTGTGAAAAGTGACAGTGTACCTATTGATGGAAAGAACATAAACAGCACAGGAACAGGCCCTTCGGCCCACCATGTCTGTATTGGATTCATCTGTTATCTCAGGGTTCAAAAGTCACTGAGTTCAAAGGTCAATTTGACCTGGGGTTTAAACTTAATCCTTATTGAATAAGAATTCAAAAATGTAGCAGGAAGTGTCGGAGCCCATGTTTCACTTTTCATAAACTTTCCTATAAGCATCATGAGCTCAGCAAGCAACTTTCCATTGTCAGTACTGTAGCTGGAGCCTGTCTGTATAGAGACTTGATTACATATCATTAATTTTACCTACAAATGATAATTCACAACAATTAATGTAAAATTATTGCTTTTCGTCTCGATTAATGTGCTGCTTGTGTGCTGCACAATCTCACTCTCATTTATTCACAAACACTCACTCTCAAAAGTAACCAACCTGTACTCACTACACTATGAGTGCATATTTGATAACTTTAACATACATTTTACTCAGTAAAAATTTAACTGCCTCATATGCATTTATTGCTATGGATTCCAGTACACTAGCAATTACTTCTCCTGTAAAATCTAATGGTAGCTGTGGAACAAGCAACAGCTGGTAATATATCTACTTCATTTCTTGACAGATTCCATGTGAGGGCATTTATGTGAAGGATTATTTTTCTTCTCTCTGGATTCTATAATTATCATGGGATTCACCTGCAACAGCAGATCTCTTAATAACAGTTTGGCAAGCACACTGCTAATTCCAGAACGGTTGATCGCCACGGAACAGGGAATTGTAGCAGTGCTGAATCTCCATAGCAACAAAACAAGGAAACTTTGGCCAGGGGATCCATGACAACATCTCATCCTTTTAACAATATTGAAAAACAAAGAAGGATGATTTAAGCTTCTTGCGCAGCTACATCTTAAAAAGTTTGTTCTTTATAAAAATATTGCAACTGTGAATAATATTTTATTCAAGTGAAAAACATCTGTTTGAGCAGGGACATTTATAAGATGTGCCACCAGTAAACTGTTGATTATTTTTGAACTGAAATCACTTAAATGATTATTGAAGGGCAGGAGAAATATCCAACTAACTTAGACAAGTCTACCATCTTAGGATATTTAAAATCTTTTTATATTCAATGTTTTAGATCAGATTTTTACTTTTTTTTATTGCAGCCAAAGGTCATTAAATGATTAAGTTTTAATCCTCTTTTGAAGGACAGAATATAACTTTACATTCCAAAAGTTGGAAGCATATACCTTACTGGCAGGTTATTCATAACGATGTGTGACAAATCAATTCTAACAAAGCAGAGCTATGAATGGACACTTGGGACAGTGTTGCAATTGCATGATCTGTGCAAAGGAAATAAATTATGTTCCTTTGGCTTCAAGCAAGGACAACTTGAGCAAAAGTAAGTAATGAGAGCTGGACGTTAAACAACACGTGACACAAATTTCCACAAACTGCTCTATCAAGCAGGGTTAATAGGAAAAGGAGAAAAATGATCCAGAACTAAAAGATGACTGAAACAAAGCCATTTGGTGGGAAAGTCATAAAGCGGCTTAAGTACCTTGGGGTTCAGCTAACATTTGTGTGATTAGTAACAGGATAACTGATCACCACAGAGCAGGGGTAATCCTTTCAGTTGCATAAATAGTCCTTATCACCCGAACTCGAAGTATGGCTATTTCTCCCATCACCAGTTGTTCTTCTGAAATCTCCAGCACCCTACCCTCCAACTGCTCCCCTAAGTGAACCTTCCCTTTCCAAAATAAACCATGGATCCTGAAGCTGGATTTTCCCTCTACACTTGCTAGCTCTGACATCTTTCCCTCTGAATTTTGAGCAGGGATAGAGTATTATAGCTCATTGATGTCCATGAGTTAAAATGGCTCAGGCTTCATATTGAAGAACTTATGGTGATTCCTGCCTGTGCTGAACCCTGCCAGCTCTGGTTAAAATCAGAGCTCCACTTAACTGATTTAACTTGTATCCAGCAAGGTAGATGGAAAGCGGGTAATTGTAATACTAATTACAATAATGTGGAAGAAAAGTGATGCAAGTTTATTACAATCTTTAATATAAAAAGTGCTATCATGCCACTTTTTCAGAAATATTTGCTACATAATTTTATGGCATTATTGTTCTGTTAGATGCCTAACCAATCACTTTTAACTTTTTTTCTAGACACTGCAGCACTGCCCTCCAACTCAAAAATTCATGTAATGTCCTGAAACCTATTTGTGCTGGCCAGTGTTCCACTGCTAAAAGGCCAAGAATTACAATAAATCCATATAAGTGAATGTCCATATAAAACGTATAGACAACCCAATCAGTGTGATGTATGCTACTACAAACTAATTATCTCAGAAAAAGCATTATCTATGTTGGAGAAAACTTTGGCCATATAAGCTTGCATTAAACTAAATTAGAACTCAAAATTGGTGCTTGTTTGAATATAACTAAATATGATAACCGATAGCTAACTAGTACAAATTGCACTCATTCTAAATGTATTAAATATTGCTGTGAAAGCTCTAGGGTGACGTGTTTTCTTGAAATAAGATACTAATGTAAAATATTTATGTACATTGAGACTCTCCAACCAGTCTTGGCCTCCATCTTTCTAAACAGCCCTTTTTTGTTACCAAAAGTATGCGTGGTTGTGCTCCTGGCATGCCATCCTGCATTCTCTATTGAATCAGCGTTGACCCCCTGGTTTGAAGATAATGGCAGAATGGGGGATATGCCGGGTATGAGGTTGTAGGTTATGGTTGAGTTCAATTCTGCTGCTGATATCAGCCCACAGTTCTTTGTGGATACCCAATCTGGAGTAGCTAAGTCTATCTGAAGTCTATCCCATTGAACATGATGGGAATACTACATGGTGGCAAGGTGGCTCAGTGGTTAGCACTGCTACCTCGCAGCACCAGGAACCCAGGTACGATTCCAGCCCTGGGCGACTGTCTGTGTGGAGTTTGCATATTCTCCCCATATGTGCGTGGGTTTCCTCCGAGTGCTCCAGTTTCCTCCCACAGTCCAAAGATGTGCATGTTAGGTGAATTGGCCATGCTAAATTGTCCATAGTATTAGGTGCATTAATCAGAGGGAAATGGGTCTGTGTGAGTTACTCTTCGGAGGGTTGGTGTGGACTGGTTGGGCTGAAGGGCCTGTTTCCACACTGTAGGGAATCTAACCTAATCGAATGTGATAAAGACTATCCTCAGTATGAAGCTGAGATTTTGTATCCACAAGGGCTGAGTGGTGGTTAGTCCTGGTGAAACTATCAGATAAATCTGAAACAGGAAAATTAGTGGAGGCCTTTGGGGGGAATTGTGTTATGTGAGTTAACAAATAGGACAGCACTCAAAGTCTATTGTACTGGCAGTCGTGTTTGACCCAAGAACACACATCATGGTGGCATGTTGAAATTTACTTAATGCTCCATTAAGCCTGTCCTGACTTGAATTCTGTTCACTCAGTCTTTATCCTTCTTTAAAAAGTCAACTTCATACTAATTCTGTTCTCTTCATTTACAAAACAACATTTAATCTCCCATTTCTCTCTAAAATTTAAGGACATATTACTGCCATATTATTTCATGACCACTTCTCAGTTCAATGAAATTAGCTGGCTTTGCTAAAAAAAGACAGACAATCTACTCTACTCAGTTATTGCTGCAGGGCAAAATGAAAGTCTACCTTATTTGATGAAAATCATAATGGGGCTGAAAAATGCTGGGGTAGGAATAATTCGCAATATTAATGTGCATGCTTCTGAATTGATGGATTCAGTTATACTGTCAGATCAAACTGTGCAGAAGAAACAGTGCAGCTTAGCACACAGCATGGAATTTTCATCCATATACAGTAAATGCCGTTTGGAAACTGGTTCTCACTGGATTCAGCAGCACATTGATCAGTGATAAATTCAACTCCGCGAGACATACTTTATTTCAAAAACTGAACCATTCAGAACAAATGTCTAATGATTTGCCACAAGCAGTTTTACTGAACTGAATGAAGCACTCATTATGTTTGTAGTGGTCAATTGGACACACAGAGATTGGAAAGTAAGGGTGATAAATAAGGGTGTAGCAATTGTCTATAAACTTAAAAGAATGACAAAGACCACAAGGGACACAGAACATCAAGGTTGTGCATTATGGAGAGTTGTTTGCAAACTCTACATTCACATTTTACCCTCGGTAAAATTGAACTCATCTAAAACTCTGCTGCTGAAAAATGTGATGCTGGAAAAACACAATAGGCCAGGCAGCATCCGAGGAGCAGGAGAATCGACATTTCGGGCATAAGCCATTCTTCAGGTGAATGCTGATATACACTGGCTTCCAGACAAGCAACAGTTTGATTTTAAACTTCTCATCTTTATTTTCAAATTCCTTGTGGCTCCTTTATATCTCTGTCATATCCTCCAGCCTTGCATGTCTCTAAGATATTTGCATACCTCCAACTCTTATCTCTTATACATTCTAAACTATAATTACACCATAAAAACTCTCCTAAGCTTTGTAAACATTTCCCCACACATCTCCAAAACTCTCACTTTCCATCTTAAGAGATTTCTTAAAACCTGTATATCTGCCATCATTCTGAAAAAGAAATCAGATAATTTAAACTACAAATAATAAATCTTATTCAAATTAAATTGCTTCTGCCAGTCATTAGTAAAATCCATGCTGATAACTTAGCTCAGTTGTTGGCATATTAGTCAACCGTTGAAACCTTGAAAACCTCTCCAAAAATTGACATGTATCTGAAGAATAAAAGTGAACTGCCTATTTGGGTATGGATGTAACTGATCAGTGTGCAAAATATAATTTGTGATGTCAACATTTGTAGCTGGTTACTAATGCAACTATGGCTCTTTTGGCTAGAAAGCCATTTGACTTATATATCATGTATTTATAAAAAAACGTAATCTTGAGGGACAAAAATATTGGGTTGTTTTATATTCCAGGACAATTTATATGCCACAACCCATAATATAAGGTAGATAAGCAGTCGTTTGGAAGAACACAATAAGCCAGACAGCACCAGGAGGTGGAGAAGTCAACATCTCGAGTGTAACCCTTCTTCAGGACTGGGGGTGGGTGTAAGGGGAATGAGGCTGGCTTGTTTGCCGTCTTCTTCCAGCCTCCTGCTTGTCTATCTTGGATCCCAGCATCTGCCATTTTTTTGTCTCTGTCCACAATCCAAAATATAGACATCCACTGTTCAAACAGCGTTTTAAAAAATGCGCAGGGGAAAAAACAAAAAAAAACTGTTAATGATAAATCATAGATTTTTTCATATATTTTATGTAAAATAACTTTATGGCTGTCTTCTTTATTTGTTAGATGGCAGCTATCTATGTTGATGGATTTCCTATTTCAAACTGACATTGGATGATAAGGCTGACTTTTAAAGGATGGCAGAAATCCAGTCACCAGGGCGAAAAGCAAGAGATCATTCTGGTTTGCCTAGCAGTAAGACCAATTAGGTATTTTGCCAATGGTGGTCACTAATGTGGCTGCTGTTAAGGCCACTTTATTGATTAAGGCTGATAGAGTCATGGAGTGGCTCACCCCTGACAGCTGCCAGTTCAGTCAGGTATTCAGCAGTTTGGAAGTCTCAGCAGTCCTACCACTGGCCTGTCTAAGTCTGTAATTGCATTGAGATAGAATCTCAGTGACAGCACTCCCTCAATAAGGGCCATGTGAGGTTTGAGAATGTTGAGACCAAGCAAGTGGGCCTCAGAAATTTGGAGAGGAGTAATTAAAGATCGAGAACATAGTGACGACCATTGCTACCACCGAGAGGGTGGTGGATGTCTCCAAAGACTATAGAATTCCCAAAAAAAAGGAAGAGCCCAAATCTGTAGACCCCGCTGTGACACCATTCAGGTTTACTAGACAGTTTCCCCTTTACAGAAATGGGTTCCTCAGCTGCAGCCAAATTTCCAAGACAAGGAAAGTAGTCCATGTTTGGCCACTCGATTCAATGCTAGATGGACAGCCAATCTTTCGACTTTTCCACCTTTGTCAAAATGGCACCACCTCCTTTCTCTGATATATTTTTCCCCATCTTTCCATATTTCCCACTTCCTAGTCTGTGCCCAAAGGGCTGCTAAGATTCAGTGAATACGCTAATCTGCATTAGTCTCCCGTTATAATAAAGCTGTAGCCAACAAAAGATCAGGCTTTTATATACTTACCTATGACTGTATGTGGGCATTAAAGGAAGCCAATTTACATCCCTTTCCTCATTTTGCACAAAATGAGGTACTCTGTATGCATTGTAAATCATCCTCAGCAACTTAGTGGATAAACCAAACATGGTTTGGATCATATAAAAAGCTTTATCTCAATTTCCCAATATTCAATCTGACCATTCAACTTACCACAATGGTCTCCTTTACATTTATGAGGCCAAATGCAGATTAGGTGCCTGGTTTGTGGACCACCTCCATATCGATGGGAGGAATGACCCTGACCTCCCAGTTGCTTGACATTTCAATAACCCACCTTAATGTCATGCTAACATTTCTACTCTGGGCATGCTGCAGTGTTCTAATGAAGGATGATGCAAACTCAGGAGACAACACTCATTTTCCACTTTATACCTTCAGGGTCTCAATACTGAATTCCATAATTTCAGAAACTGACCACATGATATTAGTTTTCCATTTTCCTTACATTCCACCCCAACCCCAACCCCAACCCCACAGCCTTTTGTTTGTGTCTTGTTTACTTTCTGGAGTGAGGTCTCATTCTCTCCCTTTCACTCCTGAACTTACACCCATTTTGCATCTTGTTTTCTCTCTCACAACCATTAACAACCTTGTTGTCTTTTGCAGCGGGTCTCAATAACATCTGTTCCCTTCAACTGCAACTCCCCAGCACCCCTTCCCCGTCTCTGTCATAAGTATAAATAATCATTTTTTCAAAAATCTTTCAATTTTCAAGAAGAGCCTTACTAGACTCAACTCTGTGTCTATCTTCATAGATGCTGCCAGACCTGCTACGTTTCTGTAGCAATCTCTGTATTTGTTCCATTTCTTCACAAATGAATGGGTTCCAATATGATCTGCCATCTTTCTGGCTTCTTGAAATTCATTTGAACTTAACACTTTTTTGTTGAGGTGATTCAAAATGGGAATTATCATTCATCTGTAATTGGGTTCAGAGTTACTGAACGTTTCTCCATTTTAATGCTTACAGCTGTATAGCAAGAGGTTTTTTTTCAATCAAAGCAATCCCACTTGAGTCAAATCCAAAATCTTAAGCATAAAAGAACAACCTGTTAACTACTGTGCAACCTGCTACACTACAATATGCCAATATCATTAACAAAACAGGCAACGCTATGGGACATTTTCCCTTTATCTGCAATGATGAATCAATTACAACCCTTTTATAGTATCAGTATTTAAATAACAAAGCCAAATAGAAATAAAACGCGATTTGTGATCTGGCTTCCAAGGTGAGCTTAGATATGAAGATGACTATATATCAGCTATTCAGCAAATATTAACTGTTAGAATTCCTGCAAACTCTGATGATCTTTGAAATAAAACTGCAAATAAGGAAAATGTATAATTTCTTGACATTGTCAGCGGAATCTGTAATTTTGTTTAGAGTGAGGGTTAAGATTTGAATGTTTGGAAATGACTTTTAAAAGTTTGCTTCAATCAAAAATGAATCATTTGGAATTTTTAAGACAATAAGAAATATTGTTCAATGCGTCCTGAAAACATTTGATGTGGAAGCAGTACCAGCAGAAAGAAAGTTAGGACAGAAACGAACCACGAGGCTGACATATACAAATAAAAGCAACAAGTTGAAGAGATGGCAGGTAAAAGCAATCAGTGCATTGATACAGATACCAAGAGAAAGCAGGCAGTCACAGAACCAGGAAGATGAAGAGTTATTGTGAGGAAAAGAAGCCAATCAGTTTCTGGAAGAAGTCAGATTTTCTGTTTTGAAAAAGAAACAGGAGGCTAAAATGGATTAAAATCTGGAAAGCTGTGACAATCGCTTGAAGCTGCTAAAGAACTGTTTGCTTTCCCAGAAGTAGCCAACCATAAACTGAGGTGTAATTGGTTAGTCAGTTGAAAAGAAACTCTGAAATATAAAGCATCAAGATTTTAGTACTCGAAGGGAGAGATGATTTGGAGTAGAATGCCTTGCTGATGATAATTGTACCCATGAAATTCAAAGGTGAAAACTGTTGTCAGATTCAATTCCTCACTTACTTCTTGTATAAAGAGTGACATATTGTAGTACAATGTAGCCACATAGTGCCACATTTCAATGTGAAATAGCTTAGGTGCTTAAGTTTGTGTAAGGTATATCTTGTTGCATTCAAGGTTAGAGTGGTGCTGGAAAAGCACAGCAGGTCAGGCAGCATCTGAGGAGCAGGAAAACCAATGTTTCAGGCAAAAGCCCTTCATCAGGAATGACTCATTCTTGTTGAAGGGTTTCTGCCCGAAACGTCAATTTTCCTGCTCCTCAGATGCTGCCTGACCTGCTGTGCTTTTCCAGGACCACTTTAATCTTGATTCTCATCTCCAGCATCTGCAGTACCCACTTGTGCCTTATATCTTATTACATTGACTATTGAAGGCACAATTTAACATTTTTATTTGAAGTTTTACCTATTTGTTAGTTCATGTTCAGTTTTGGTTGATTCTGATTCATGTTAAAGAAGAAACAATGCATGAAAACTTCTTCATTTGGGAGTCTTTCAGTACATTTGGTTATTATGGTTTGTGATTAGCCTACAGGGATTGTAAGTGGATACGGGGTAGAGTTTCTGCTGTATTCATGACCTATATGCAAATTAGTGCCTCAATTATGTCCATTTTGAAAAGCGATTTTCTTCTTGCTTATATGTTGCTGAACTCAAAGTCTGTTGTGAACCAGCACAAATGCTTTAAAGAATATCTTTTAGTGTATTTAAGATTAGTAACTTGGTATAATTTGCTTTGTGCAGTTCACAATGGGATTGACACTAAAAGTCCATTGAGTAGCCTAACCCTAAATTCTGGAAAGTCCTTTAACTAGTTAGATTGGAGTGACAGCCCAGTGATGAAAAGAGATAAGGTGGAGTGGAGAAATGATATGATTTGGAGTGTAGAGCGTTTTGAAGAAACAAAAGATGTCACTGCTATGGAAAGGAACCTGTGCATGTCCACATTTAGTTCTCATTTTCTCAAAATTTTTTTAAGAGAGATGATGTCATTGACATATACATTTTATTATGGAAATGACAGTGAAGATAATAATAAAATGTTTTTCTTAATGGAAGTATCCAGAACACAGGCCCCAGTCTCTGAATAAAGGGTTGGCATTTAAGATTAAGTTGTGAAGAATACTCTTCATTCCAAGGGCTGTGAATCATTGGAATTCTGTACTTTAGAGCAGGGCTTGAGACCCCAGGATCTAAGGGACTTACTGTACTCAGGTCAGGGCAGGGTAAATCTTTGTACAAGCATGAGGGCACTAGGCTTGGGTCAGGTGTGGGGCTGTTACTCTCAGGTCTGGGTGGACCCTATGGTTTCAAGGATGATGCATTTGGGCTCAGTTGAGGAGCTGGGGCACAGGCCCAGAATCCGTAGCAGGACCTGTAAGTTTTGCCCTGGCCCTGTCCTCAAGAATGCTGGATGCTCAGTGATTAATAAATTCAAGAAAGAAGTCAAACAGTATTTGGTACAATAGAAATTAATATAAGACCACGGGAACATAAGAACAAGGAGCAGGAGTTGGCAATTGAGCCGTTTCAGCCTGTTGGCCCCTTTAATAAGATCACGACGGATCGCATCTCGGCCTCAACTCCACTTCGCCGCCTGCTCCCCATAATCTTTCAACTCGTTACAAAATAAAAATCTTCAATTTATTCAGTGTCCCAGCATCTACCACCTCGGAGATAGTGAATTCCAAACTTTCACAACCCTTTGAGAGAAGTAATTTCTCCTCATCTCTGACTTAAATCTGTCACTCCTTAGCCTAAAATTGTGAGTGGCACGGCCGTGGGACCTTGTGCCACAGTCCATGATGGAGCACTTAACAAGAAGAACAGTAAAGTTTGACAGTTTCTTGATTTCTTCATTTTTCTGCCTTTGTATTCTATGTTTTGGTTTGTTTTCCGTCTTTTAAGATGGCGCCAGACAGTGGTGACACTACAGTACACTTTTCACTGTTTTTTGTAACAAGATACACATGATCATAATCAATCAATCAATCTTCTGTTATAGATTGCCCCACAAAGGGAATCATCTGCTCAATGTCTACTTTATTTATGCCATTTCGCATTTTATCAGCCTCAATTTGATCTCCTCCCATTCTTCTAAACTCCAGTAAGTATTGGCCCAATTGCTCAATTTCTCCTCACAAAACAAGCCTTTCATCTCGGGAATTAATCTAGTGAACCTTCTCTGATCTACCTCGAATGAAATTACGTCCTTCCTCAAGTAAGAGGACCAAAATTGTATGGATTACTTCAGATACAATCTCACCAATGCCTTGTACAGTTGAAACACCATTTTGTTACTTTTATGCTCTATTCCCTTCACAATAAATGCCAAAATTCCATTTGCCTCCTTATTACCGGCAGTACTTGCATACTAGCTTTCTGCCATTCATGCACAAGGATATCTTGATCCTTCTGCACCAAAACATTTTGAAGTTTCTCTTGATTTAGATAATACGTTGCTTTTCATTGGTCTGACTAGAATGGGTAACCTCACACTTATCCGTGATAAACTCCATCTGTCACATTTTGGCCCGGACACCTGACTGTCCATATCCATTTGTATACTTCTTACGTCTTCATCGCAAATCACTATGCCACCTATTTTAGTGTCAGTAAAGGATCAGGATAAGAGTGGAAGTTAGAGTTGAGGTAGGAGATCAGCCATGATTTTGATGAAAGGTGGTGGGGTGGGTTTGAAAGGCCAAATAACCCACTCAGCTTCTTTTTACAGTCAGTTCTGCTATAACACAGTAGTTCTCATGCAATCATGTGTTATTAAAAAAAATTGCAAAATGGCAGCTCCATTTGAACTAGTGGGGCCGGAATCGTGTTATGATCACTACACGCTTTAAACGTTTGTGCTATAGAAACAGTGTCCCCAATTCGTCAATCGCATTCTAGGGAAGTTGTGTTAACAAAACACACCTTACAGCAGAACCAACTGTATTGTGCTTTACATATAGCTTTGCATGCAGGAAACCATCATAGGACAGTCAGCACAACAATTAAAAAAATAAGGCAATTGATTGAATATTTAACCCTGTATTCTGTTTTTAACAGCTAACTTGCCAGAGTCCACAAAGCTAGAGAAAAGCAGGGATGGATGATGCTATAAAATTGTCAAGCTGCAAAGCTATGCACTGCTAATCCAAGACCATTGCTTCTTTGACTAAGAAAAGGGCTTTAGTTCCCAGGTCTCATTCTGCGAATCTGCTTTCATGATTCTTACAGATGATTTTGAAATTTGGATGTAATTTCTGCAAACTCCATCATTTTGATTTTGATGTACTCTCACAAGGACAGTTTATGTATCTTTACTTTGCACATCTAATGAGAAATAAGACAAACAGCAAAAGTGATACTGTTAGCAGAAGGGACAAAACCAGCATCAGCAAGAGCAGTCAGAGAACATAGGAGTTGATCACAGAGCTCCAGTTCACAAGAGACAATGCTCCAGGAAATAGATAACAATGGAACAGCCTATTGGATGGTTCTTTGTTGTCTCTGTTTTTCATGACCCATCATTGCTGATATCTGCAACATTATGGAACTAAATCTTCTTTCCAGTGGGTCACGTAGACGTACATTGCCAGTGGTAGTCAAGACCACCTTCACAAGCACTCCTTCCAGAATTTGCTGGTAACATCTTCAGAGTTTCGCAAATTGTTGCAAGTGCATGTATCTTCCTGGTGAATGATGTCCTAATTGATGGGCAACCAATTACATGCACTTTACTGGTGACTGATATCCTTACTGATGGGGCAACCAATTGCATGTACTTTACGATTGATGAATTTTGAAATAGTATGGGCCTGAAAAAGTTATAATTCAAATGACATTTTGCTCTACCCATTCTAGTGAGGACTACAGGTGCAGGAGATCAGAGTTGAGAGTGTGGTGCTGGAAAAGCACATCAGGTCAGGCAGCAACTAAGGAGCAGAAGAATCGATGTTTAGGTCATAAGCCCTTCATCAGGAATAAGGGCTAATGCCTGAAACATTGATTCTCCTACTCCTTGGATGCTGCCTGGCTTACTGTGCTTTTCCAGACCACACTCTCGACCTCATTCTATTGACGTCACACACACTCTGTGGGTGGAGGCAAGGCATTCTAGTGTAGAGTTTAGAGGGAGCAGATGTATATGTACCAGTTCCCAAAGGTCCTAGTAATTGTGCATTACCAATTACAGTTGTACGCATTGCTATCATACAATAAACTTTTGTGTTTATTTAAGAGTAGTGTCTCTTCTGTAGGTATTCTACAATGGTGTATTCTCTATCACTAATCACTAGATACATCCAAGATAAATTAATAATCAAAAGACAATTGGTGGCAACAAACCTCAACATTCAACCCTTACCCCGCACTCTATAGAAGTGGCAAATACCATGTTACCAGCAGTGTTCATGCAAAAACAAATCACAGTGAGGACAGTCAGAATAACCACTGCTCAATAATCCCTGAGGTCTCTGCATTAAGCTGAGCAGAACTGGAAGTGATCCGCATCTTCAGGTAAGGACTTTGATCGTTGTCTCTGTTTTCAACGTCTCCTGCTCGCATGTGATGTGTAGTTCCCTGATGTGAAAGCCCCATTGAGGTATATGTATCTAATATTTGTTCCACAGAGTGCAACTTCCTCTGGGGACATCTTAATCACTCCTGCTCCAGTTCTGCATTAATTTATCATGACGAAAGACATATTAAAATTGATCAGGGGAATGTTTTGCTGTGCTAATGAGTACATTTCAGTTGCAGATTTCAGCACATCAACCAGAATGATTTTGAGGTGGTATAATTTAAAAAATTGACTTATGTGATATCACCACCTCCTCAACAGTCTCTTAAAATCCAATGAACTAGCAATTCACTAAATTCTGCAATTCAGGCTACTTCCAATACAATGGCCAGGCTAGCTATGACTGGAGAGCCATCCCGTTTCTCTCCCTCTCTTTGGAGTACTACGGCCTCTTCTTCTGCAAGAAGAGAAAACCAACATTTATGAATCTACAAAATGGTATGGCTTGAGAAGATGGAATAATATCTATGAAGGGTCACTATGAAGGTGGGTGGAAGATGTCAGTAAGATAAGGACTAACTTCAGCTGGGAACTTGATGATGTGCCTCGAGAAAGAGAAATAGTTGAAGATGTCAGGTTTGAGTCATGGAGGTACTGAGTAGGGGAAGGGCAAGGATGAAGGTAGCATTCCACTCACCTTCTCTGTGCTGACACGGTCAATGAATCTCTTTCAGCACTGTATCAGGAATGCAGGACCCCACTCCTGATGTTCATCTTGTCCATACCTTCTAGTCATATTTGTTTTTCCTGAAGGCATTGACCACATTCTCACATTCATTGAGACAACATGTCTCTACTGTACCTTATTGCCAGCACAAAAGCTTAAGTCTGTACTCTGATGCTTGTAAAGTGGATGAATTTTGGCAGGATCCTTTTAATTGTTTCCTTGAAGTACAGTACCAATGCAGTGTATAAATTTAAAAAAACTCTTAGAGCTCTCATTTTCCCGAGCCACTCTCAGTCTTCTCCCCACTGCAAATAGATCTCAATTTTAAAATCAGCCCCATGTTGGAAAATGTGGTTCACATGATAGCAGTGATGCATTATAAGATCAATTTGTTGAGAATGCTATTGTATTGCAATTTACTTGTTTGTCACATAGCGTGGTAAAACATTGTAAGATAGAATAAGACTGCACTTTTTAGTTTACATTTGCTGAAAAACAGATTTTAAAAATATTTCAGAAACAAAAACAAAAATTAAAGGAAAAACTGAGGAAGATCTGAGGAAGGGTAACTCGACCTGAAATGTTAACTCTGATTTTTCTCCACAGATGCTGCCAGACCTGCTGAGCTTTTCCAGCAATTACTGTTTTTGTTTCTGATTTACAGCGCATCAAGTTCCTTCAGTTTTTAAAATAAGTTTTCTATTAATTTTTGTGAACTTTGTTAATTGTGCAAAACAAGAATGTGTTGGGGACATACAACATGTCAGGCAGTATTCCTGGGGTAATGGAGGCACATTCTCAATGACCTTTGTTGGCACTAGATTTCCAAGAGGAGAAAGTGAGGACTGCAGATGCTGGGGATCAGAGCTTAAAAATGTGTTGCTGGAAAAGCACAGCAGGTCAGGCAGCATCAAAGGAGAAGGAGAATCGACGTTTTGGGCATAAGCCCTTCCTGAAGAAGAAACGTTGATTCCACTAGATTTCCAATGTCTGAAACTGTCTACTATTTTGAATTGCTTTTTAAAAATAAAATGTGAAATGGTGGAAGGGCTGAGATAGCATTATAGGGACAGGAGATTGCAGTGCAGAATAAACTAGCCCCATTCAGAAATAAATTAGGCTGTGTAGTGTAACATTGCAGGAAGAAGTGGATTGACAGGTTAATTTTTTATTTAGATTAGATTACTTACAGTGTGGAAACAGGCCCTTCGGCCCAACAAGTCCACACCGACCCGCTGAAGCGTAACCAACCCAGACCTACATTTATCCCTTCACCTAACACTATGGGCAATTTAGCGTGGCCAATTCACCTAACCTGCACATTTTTGGATTGTGGGAGGAAACCGGAGCACCTGGAGGAAACCCACGCAGACACGGGGAGAACGTGCAAACTCCACACAGAGAGTCGCCTGAGGCGGGAATTGAACCCGGGTCTCTGGCGCTGTGAAGCAGCAGTGCTAACCACTGTGCCACCGTGCCACCCACACGGTATCTTGCAGCATACTTCTTTTAATGTCCAATAAATTAGCTAGCAACGTAATTAGCTAGCAACGTAATTTAGGATTATACATTATTAATAGAATCAAATATTTTTGCTTAACTCAATTATTTCAAAGAATCCTTACAGAGTAGAAGTAGGCTATTCGAGTTCATGCAGACCCTTCAAAGGTCATCCCTTCCAGTTCCACTCCATCCTGCATTTCCCATGGCTAATCCAATTAAGCTGCACATGCCTGGACAATTTAGCATGGGCAATTCACCTAACCTGCACATGTTTGGACTGTGGGAGGCAACCAGAGAACCTGGAGGAAACACACGCAGACACGGGGAGAACATGCAAACTCCACACAGACAGTTGTCTCAGGTTGGGTCCCTGAAATTGTGAGGCAGCAGTGCTAACCACTGAGCCACCTTGTCACCTTTATTTCTTACAGTTCCTTTAATGCTATGTCATTGTGATTTTATTGCCATGCCCCATGATAGAGGTAAAAATAAATTAAGGAGCAAGATCTGAATGTATCAGACCATATGTTTGGGCCTGCAGAAGTATCAGGGTATTTATGGGTGTACTTGCACAAGATGGACTGCAATGGCTTAAAAATGCAATGCACCACCACATCCTCAAGTGCATTTAGGGATAGGCAACAGGAAATACTCTATGAAAACTATTTTAAAAATTCTTTCTGAGACACATTTCAGAGGGAATTTTGTGTTATGCTGTACACTTTCTTGTTGTTCTCCTCAACCTATTTGACATGTTTCAGGAACCTGATAGCGGAGAATTAAGAATGTTTTGGATCCCATCACAGTAAAAGTAAAAATGTCTCTGTGGACATTAGTGGAAATGACATCAGTTACATGATTCATTCATTTCAGTATGAAAAGTCAGTATTTATTCCTGTGCTGCAGAACCAGATGGGGAATTTCAGTTTCCTTCATAAATGTCACAAAAATGCCTTGGGGAAAATGAACACATGATTGTTCTCAGGCAGGAAGACAATGTTCATCATAGACAATAATGCAAAACATTAAATTGAAGGGATCTGTGAGGACGAAATCTATTACCCTAATTTACCCACCCCTCCCTTCTTCTTAGACCACCCAAATTTTAGCATGATGAATATCTGCTGTTCCCTTGAGTATGCTGAGACACTAGTTCAATGAGATCTAAACAGTGTGTAGAGCTGAATGTATCAATGTGGGCCTTTGTATTATGACAGCTGATCCTTGACAAAATTGTGTGGAACTACCTCTGTGTATATGGCTCAGAAAGAACTTAAATTATCAACCATCTGATGAAATTAGAGAGAAACCATGTAGAATAATTAAGTGTTCGGATTTTTATATGTTCATCAATTTGACACTTGCATCACCTGAAACTGTAATAATAAATTTGTCCTTTGTCAGTTCCTGGGTTGTTAAAGATAGTGTTTTTTTTGTAAACAATAGACTGTAACTGATATAAAGAGAGCACTTTAGTTAGCAAGTTTTTATTTATTTTTTGATGGGATGTGGCTGTGCGAACACTCATTCCTTATCCTTAACTTCCAATGAAGATGTTGCTGAGCCATCCTCTTGAATTACTGCCATCCAGGACCTTGACAATGACAATGAAGTAACAATGCCACAATACAAATACAGAATGGTATGTGTATTGGTCATGAACCTACATGTGGTGGTGTTCTCATCCACTTGCCTTTGTTCTAATTGATTGTGATTGCAAATTTGGGAAAGTGCTATGAATCACTGCACTGCATCTTGTACGTTTTACACACTACACTCATGTTGCAACAGTGATAGAAAGAGTCAATGCTTAAGGTGGTGATTGGAGTGCACTCTTGTTTTGTTTTTGATAGAATTCATCTACTTGAGTTTTGTTGGAGCTGCATTAATCCACACAAATGTAAAGTATTCTATCATACCCCTGGCTTTTAATTAGAGCCATAGAGTCATAGAGATGTACTGCATAGAAGCAGACCCTTCAGTCCAACTCATCCATGCTGACCAGATATCTTCAATTAATCTAGCCCCATTTGCCAGCACTGGTCCGTATCCCTCTAAACCCTTCCTAATCATATACCCATCCAGGTGCCTTTCAAATGTTGTAATTGTACCATTGTCCACCACTTCTTCTGGCAGCTCATTTCATATATACACCACCGTTTGTGTGAAAAAGTTGCCCCTTAGGTCCCTGTCAAATCTTTCCCCTCTCACCCTAATTGGTTGAAACAGTGTGGAGAATCAGGAGTTCAGCCACATGCCACAGAATTTCCAGCTTCTGATTAGTTGTTGTAGTCACAATCAAGTTTGAGCAAAGGTAACCTCCAAGATGTAGACGATAGGGCATTCGGTGATAATAATATCATTGAGCACTAAGAATTAATAGGTGGGACCACTCTCATTTGGAGATGATTATTGCCTATTTTATGAATAGGTGCAGTCCCTCATTTTCCCACTGCTCGTTTGACAATGACAGGTCTTTGCTTCAGAGAGGATGTGTTTTACCAATTCTGAAAACTGCGGAGCATAAATTGGGAACAGATGTTTTCAGGGAAATGCGCAACAGAAATGTGGAGATGTTTAGGGAACACTTGCTGATAGTGCCGGAAAGGTTTGTCTCACTGAGGCAAGGAAGGGATGGTAGGATGAAGGAACCTTGGATAACCAGAGATATGGAACATCTAGTCAAGAGGAAGAAGGAAGCTTACTTAGGATTGAGGAAGCAAGGATCAGACAGGGCTCTAGAGGATTACAGGGTAGCCAGGAAGGAACTGAAGGATGGACTTAGGAAAGCTGGAAGGGGGCATGAAAAAAGCCTTGGTGTGTAGGATTAAGGAAAACCCCAAGGGGTTCAACACTTATGTGAGGTGCAAGATGATGGCCAGAGTGAGGGTAGGGTCAATCAGGGATTGTGCAGGTAACTTGTACCTGGATTTGAAGGAGGTAGAGGAGGTCCTTAATATTTTGCTTCAGTATTCACTAGTGAGAGGGACCTAGTCATTTGTGAGGACAGCGTAAAGCAGGCTGCTATGCTCGAACAGGTTGATGTTGAGAAGGAGGATGTGCTGGAAATTTTGAAAAATATGAAGATAGATAAGTCTCCTGGGCTAGACTGAATATAACAAAAGTTATTATGGGTAGTGAGGGAAGAGATTGCTGTTCCATTTGGCAATGATTTTTGAGTCCTCAGTGTCCACTGGAGGAATACCAGATGATTGGAAGATGGCAAATGTTATTACCTTCTTCAAGAAAGGGAATAGGGATAACCCTGGGAATTAAAGACCAGTCAGCCTTACATTGATTGTGGGCAACTTATTGGAGAGGATTCTGAAGGACAAGATTTATGATTACTTGGAAAACCATAGTTCGATTAGAGATAGTCAACATGGCTTTGTGAGGGGAAGGTCATGCTTCACAAGCCTTATTGAATTCTTTAAGAATGTGACAAAACACATTGATGAAGATAGAGCAGTGGATGTCATGTATATGAATGTTGGCAAGGTATTTGATAAGATTCCCCATGGTAGGCTCATTCAGAAAGTAAGGAGGCATAGGAAACAGGGAAATTTGGCTGTCTCAATAGTGAATTGGCTGGCCATAGAAGACAGAGCATGATAGTAGGTGGAAAGTATTCAGCCTGGAGCTCAATGACCAGTGATGTTCCGCAGGAATCTGTTCTGGGATACCTGCTGTTTGTGATTTTTATAAATGACTTGGATGAGGAAGTGGAAGGGTGGATTAGTAAGTTTGTTGATGATACAAAGATTGCTGGAGTTGTGGATAGTGTGGAGGGCTGTTGTAGGTTGCAACGGGACATTGAAAGGATGCAGAGCTGGACTGAGAATTAGCAGATACAGTTCAATCTAGAAAAGTGTAAAGTGATTCATTTTGGAAGGTGAATGCAGATTACAAGGTTAAAGGTAGGATTCTTGGCAGTGTGAAGGAACAGAGGGATCTTGGGATCCAGGACTACTGATCCCTCAAAGTTGCCACCCAGGTTGATAGGGTTGTTAAGAATACGTATGGTGTGTTGGCTTTCATTAGCAGGGGGATTGAGTTTAAGAGCCATGAGGTTATGCTGCAGCTATATAAAGCTCTGGTTAGATCACGCTTGGAATATTATGTTTGGTCCTGGTTGCCTCATTACAGGAAGGATGTGGAAGCTTTAGAGAGGGTGCAGAGGAGATTTACAAATATGTTTCCTGGACTGGAAGGCATGGCTTATGAAGAAAGGTTGAGGGAGCTAGGACTTTTCTCATTGGAGAGAAGAAGGATGGGAGGTGATTTGATAGAGGTATACAAGATGATGAGAGGCATAGAGAAAGTGGATACTTTTTCCCAGGGTGGAAAGTAATTGGAGGAAGGTTTAGGGGAGATGTCAGAGGGAGGCTCTTTACTCAGAGAGTGGTGGGTGTGTGGAATGAATTGCCAGTGGTGGTAGTAGAGTCAGCTACATTAGGGACATTTAAGTGACTCTTGGAATGGCACATGGATGATAGTAAAATGAAGGGTATGTAAGTTAGTTTGAGCTTAGGGTAGGATAAAAGGTTGGCACAAAATCGAGGGCCGAAGGGCCAGTACTATGATGTACTGTTCTATGTTCTATATTCTATGTCCCTTTATTTTCATTTTTAGGTTATGAAGCATTTATTCTGACAGGTTATTTTTAAGTTAGACAAAGAACAGGATAAGTTTATTGAAAAATCTTTCTCATGAACTAAAAAATAATAGGTAACACCATACCTTTCATACTGTCACACACATTTACCTGGGCCTGCACCCACACAGGTACAGCTGGCAGAGTAAGAGGATGGCTTTAAAGGAGCTTACAGTCCGTAACAGCCAGGACAAGAGAGGATGCAATGAGTGGTTCCTTCGCTCGCCTTCATGCATCTTAGTTCAAAATTGTGGCCATTTAGTTTAGTGTTGCCCTGGATGCAATTTTATGGAGCAGATATCCATGCTTTAAATTATCCTGGTTCCCTATTGATTTTCTCCCAGAGGCAGTCATTTTTGCAGAAGCATGCACATTACTTCTGCAGGGAATGACAGAGAGAAAGAAAAAGAGAGAAAACTCAGCTTCTTAGCAGGTCCGCAACATTGTCTTTTTCTTCCCATTCTAATTATTAAGTGGTTTTTGTAGTAATCTATTCTTTTTTATATTCTGGAAAGATTCTATGAATTAAGAGGGGTGGGTTCCACCTGAATTGGAAATATCCTTCGATATCCTTGCAGGGAGATGTGCGAGTGCCTTTTGGGATGCTTTAACCTAGTAAGCGGGGATGGGGGGTGGTGGGAACCAAAGTGATAATGAGAAAAGAGGAAAGCAGGAAGCCAAATATTCAAGACAGACGAGAACTTGCAGAGAATGAGGTAAGACCGATTAATTAAACTGCATTTATTTCAATGCAAGAGGCTTGACAGGTAAGGCAGATGAACTCAAGTTATGGTTGGGAACATGGGAGTGGGATATCATAGCTATTACAGAAATGTAATTCAGGGAGGGGCAGAACTGGCAACTTAATGTCCGGGATACAGATGCTATAGGAAGGATAGAAAGGAAGGCAAGAGAGGAGAGGGGAGTGGCTTTTTGGTTTGGGATAACATTATGGCTGTACTGAAGGAAGATATTCCTGGGAGATCGTCCAGTGAAGTTGTATAGGTGGAACTGAGAAATAAGAAAGGGATGATCGTCTTGTTAGGATTGGACTATCGGTCCCCCAGTAGTCAGTGGGAAGTTGTGAAGCAAATTTGGAAGGACAGCTCAGATATCTGTAAGAATAATAAGGTTGTAATGGTAGGGAATTTTAACTTTCCAAACATAGACTGGACTGTCATTGTGTTAAGGGCTTGAATGGGGAGGAATTTGCTAATTGTGTACAAGAAAGCATTCGTATTCAATACCTACTAGAGAAGGAGCAATACATGATCTTATGTTGTGAAATAAGGTAGGGCAAGTGACTGAGCACCACTTTGGGGCAAGTGATCATAATTCTATTAGTTTTAAAATAGTTATGAAAAAGGATAGGTCTGGTCCACAAGTTAAAAGTTCTAAATTGGAATAAAGCTAATTTTAATATTCCAATTTAGACAGAAACTTTCTAAAGTTGATTGTGGGAGGCTATTCTTAAGTAAAGATACATTTGGGAAGAGGGAGGCCTTTAAAAATGAGATAATCAGAGTTCAGGAACAGTGTGTTCTTGTTAGTGTGAAGGCAATATTGGTATATGTAGGGAATGTTAAATGACTAGAGAAATTGAAGCTCTGATCAAAAAAAAGGAGGCATATGTCAGATTTGGCAGTTGGGGTCAAGTGAATCCTAAGAGGCGTATAAGAGCAGTAGAAGTATACATAAGGGGAAATCAAAAAGGCTAAAAGGGGACATGAGATAATTTTGGCAAATAGAGTTAAGGAGAATCCAAACAGATTTTGCAAGTACATTAAGGGCAAAAGAGTAACTAAGGAGAGAATAACGCCCCTTAAAGTTCAACATGGCTGTCTATGTCGGGAACCACAGGAGATGAGGGAGATTCTAAATGAATATTTTTACTGTAGAGAAGGACATGGAAGCGAGGGAACTTCGGGAAATAAATAGAGATAGTTTGAGAAGAGTTCATATTACAGCAGGAGAGATGCTGGAGGTCTTAAAACGCATAAAGGTAGATAAAAGTAAATCCCTGAGACTTGATCAGATGTTTCCCAGACCTTTGTGGGAAGGTAGAGAAGAGATTACTGGGCCCCTTGTTGAGATATTTGTATCATCGACAGGCATGGTTGAGGTGCCGGAAGACTGGAGGTTGGCTAATGCAGTGCCATTATTTAACAAACGTGGTAAAGAAAAGCTAGGGTATAAACCGGTGAGTCTTACATCAGTGGCAGGTAAGTTGTTGGAGGGAATTCTGAGGGACAGGATTTACATGCATTTGCAAAGGCAAGGACTGATTAGGGATAGCCAACATAACTTTGTGCATGGAATAGTATGTCACTAACTTAATTGAGTCTTTTGAAGAAGTGACAAAGAATATAGATGAAGGCAGAATGGTAGACCTTGTCCAAATGGACAAAGTCAGAAGTCACATGACACCAGGTTATTGTCCAACAGGTTCATTTGAAATCACAAACTTTCGGGCATAGCCCCATTGTCAGGTGAAGTGAGAGAGACACACACAGATACAGATTTTATAGGCAGACAGATCAAGGGCAGAGAAATCAAAAGATCATACAAATGGTGTGAGTAGAGTGTCGAGTAATACTACACTTCAGAATCAGTCTCATTCTTGGTCACACACATCTCCATCAAGGACGGACACCTCAGTACCTCAGTCAATAGATGTGGAGCTGGATAAGCACAACAGATCAGACAGCATCCAAGGAGCAGGAAAGTCAATGTTTCAGGCCAAAACCATTCATCAGGACTGAATGGTTTCGGCCTGACACATTGACTATCCTGCTTGTTGGATGCGATCTGACCTGCTGTGCTTTTCCAGCTCCACATCTATTGACTCTGGCTTCCAGCATCTGCAGTCCTTACTGTTTCCACTATAGTATTTCAGTCAACTGCATGCCCACATATAACCTCAGAATGCTGAACTTCCCTAGTTTCCACCCTCAACATATTAAAGAAGCCATCCCCTACGGACTAGCCCTGTATATACACAGGATCTGCTCAGATGAGGAACAGGATGGGCACATAAAGATTTTGAAGGATGCTCTCATTAGAACAGGACACGATGCTCATCAATTGCCAGTTCCAAATTACCACAACAAAACCCTGTAATGACCTCCTCCAAAGACAGCCACAGGATACAACTGATAGAATACTCTTCACTGTCCAGTATTTCCTCATAGCAGAGAAACTATGCCATTTCTTTCGCAGCCTGCAACATGTCATTGGTAATGATGAACATCTTGCCAAAGCTTGTAATTATCTCTCTGTTTATTTAATCAGGTTATAGGTCATCCCGTCGCTTGTTATTCAGCTGTTGACACTTCTCACCTTCAAACAACCACCAAACCTTAAACAGACCATCATTCACAGCAAACTACCCAGCCTTCAGAACATGACCCACAACCCCACACAACCCTGCCACGGCAACCTCTGCAAGATATGCCAGATCATCAACATGGATACTACCACCACATGGGGGAACACCACCCACCATGTACACAGCAGCTACTCCTGGCCAATGTTGTCTCCTGCATACGCCGCAGGAAAGGATACCCTCAGGCACGGTGTATTGGTGAGACCATGCAGACACTAAGACCATGGATGAATAGACAGCATACAACAATCACCAGACAGGAATGTTCCCTCCCAGATGTGGAAGACTTCAGCAGTCAAGGATATTCAGCCTCTTATTTTCTGTTAAGTGTCCTCTAAGGCAGCCTTCGAGATACACAATAACGCAGAATCATCAAGCAGAAACTGTTAGCCAAGTTCTGTACCCATGAGGACAGCCTCAATTATGATCTTGGCTTCATGTTGTGCTATATGTCCTATTTCTGTAAAATCTTCCTTACTGTCCTGTTTTGACACCATCACCTTGATAAATTGTTACAATCTCTCTACCTTAAGGTCCTGGGGCGTGTTGTGGAACAAAGAGACCTCGGGCTGCAGGTACATTGTTCCTTGAAAGTGGAGTCGCAGGTCGACAGTATGATGCAGAACACATTTGGCATATTTGCCTTAATCAGTCAGATCGCATCCAACAAGCAGGACAGTTTTGGATTACTTATTACTTTGGTTAGACCCTTGGCATGTAACTCTTATACCTATCATGTTATTCCAGTCATTTGTTCTGTCTCCAGAATCACATTATTTTAATTTTTTTGTAATTATCTCTCTGTTTATTTAATCAGGTTATAGGTCATCCCGTCGCTTGTTATTCAGCTGTTGACACTTTACTCACACCGTCTGACACTTTTGATCACCTGCAGAAATTTATTGTTCAATACTCCACTTACACCATTTGCATGATCTTTTGATGTCTCTGCTGTTGATTTCTCTGCCTATAAGTTTCTCTATGCACTTCTCTCCCACTTCACATGACAGAGGGGCTACGCTCTGAAAGCTTCTGATTTCAAATAAACCTGTTAGACTATAACCTGGTGTCGTGTGACTTTTGACTTTCTCCACCCCAGTCTAATACTGGCACCTTCACATCTTGTCTATATGGACATCAGCAAAGCATTCAACAAGGTTCCACATGGTAGATTGGTTAACATGGTTAGATCACATGGGATTCAGGGGGTATTAGTCAGCTGGATACAAAATTAGCTTGAAGGTAGGAGACAGTAGTACAGGGTTGTTCTTTGAACTGCAGGCCTGTGACCAGCAGTGTGCCGCTAGGATCAGTGCTGGGTCACTAATATAAATGACTTGGTCAAAGTTTGTGAGAAGATTTGTAGCTCGGGTGCTTGTTGCTGTGGCTCTGTTTGCCGAGCTGGAAGTTTTTGTTGCAAACGTTTCGTCCCCTGTCTAGGTGACATCTTCATTGCTTGGGAGCCTCCTGTGAAGCGCTTCTGTGGTGTTTCCTCCGGCATTTATAGTGGCCTGTCCCTGCCGCTTCCGGTTGTCAGTTTCAGCTGTCTGCTATAGTGGCTGGTATATTGGGTCCAGGTCAACGTTTGCAACAAAAACTTCCAGCTCGGCGAACAGAACCACAGCAATGAGCACCCGAGCTACAAATCTTCTCACAAACTTTGAACACCTACGGGCGAGGGACGCTAAGACAAGCCAGGAAATGGGAATCCTGCGCTAACCGCCTAAGCGCCACATACGAACAACTCCGGTTCCTGCATGAATGCCGAAAGAATCGAATCCTTTCACCATGTGTCAGATACAGACCACCAGTCAACAACCCACAAGCCAGAGACACAGCCAGACAGAACAGACTCAGGATGATCCAGGTAATGATTACAGACGCTCACAACAGACTTCATAGATACAGACAAGAAATTGCGCGCCAAAAGTCGTTAATTTCAAAAACCACGAATCAGGAATGGACCCGAACCATAGGACAGGCTGTCACCATAGGACAGAACAGGACTACACACCGCAAAAAAACGGCACTAAAAGAAAAAATGGCCAAACTAACACACAACAAAGAGGACACCACAACACACACCTGGGTTAAAAACCTCTCCCACAGACAGCTCACAGACACGGAAAGAACAATACTGGCCAAGGGACTCAACTACAACCACAGGGACGCCAAGACAGCAGACTTCCTAGCAGCACTAGAATGCACACTCAGGAACAATGGACTGACAGAAGAGATACAACAAACAGTGAGACAAAGTATCGTACCCCTGATAACAAGGAAAAGACAAACACACAACCTCAACACCAAGGAGAGGGAAGCACTAAAATCACTAAGAAACGATAAGAACATAATCATACTACCAGCAGACAAAGGCAGAATGACGGTCATCCTGGACAAAGCAGAGTACATCCAAAAAGCACAACAACTATTTGCAGATACCAACACTTACCAAAAGAGGGAGTTTGACCCCACCCCACAGCTCACCAATAGCATAAATAACACACTGAGGAACCTACAAAAAAACGGACAGATAACCAGGTCGGACCTACAAAGAATGAAACCTGAAAGCAACAACACCCCCAGATTCTATGGACTACCTAAAGTGCACAAACCAGACATCCCACTCAGACCCATAGTATCACTACCAGGGACACCATCCCACAAACTGGCTAAAGAACTACAGCAGAAACTGAAACACCTGATCAGCGGATCCAAACACTCTATACAATCAACACAGGAATTCTTGGACATCATCAGAAATATACACATAGACAAGGAAGAAACCATGGTCTCATTCGACGTAACAGCACTGTTCACCTCTATTGACAAAGCCCTAGCCAGAGAAACAATAGCCAACCTGCTGAACAGACATAACAGACAACAGGACGTTGAACCCATCAACAAAGACGGCATACTTAAACTACTGGACTTGTGCCTCACAACACACTTCACATTCAACAACCAGATATACGAACTAATCAACGGAACACCCATGGGCTCACCAATCCCGGGACTCATAGCAGAAGCAGTAATGCAAAGGTTAGAACAAACAGTCTTACCACAAATTCAACCCAAACTCTGGGTCAGATACGTTGATGATACCTTTGTAATCATTAAAAACACGGAAATAGAGAAAACACACCGGATCATCAACGCCACTCTCCCAGGAATCCGATTCACGAGAGAGGAAGAAAAGGACAACCAACTCCCATTCCTAGACGTGAGGGTACAGAGAACACCAAACGGAGAATTCACCACTAAGGTACACAGGAAAGCCACACACACAGACCAAGTCCTGAACTATGAAAGCAACCATCCCAATACACACAAACGAAGTTGCATCAAGACACTATTCAAAAGGGCCACAACACACTGCAGCACACCAGAACTGCAAAAAGAGGAAGAGGAACACCTATACAAGGTATTCGCCAAAAACGGATATCCTCGCAATTTAATCAACAGATGCCTAAGGGAAAGAGAACGGAACGAGGACATGCCGCAACCCAAAGGACTAGCCACACTACCATACATCAAGAACATCTCTGAAATGACAGCCAGACTACTGCGACCACTAGGACTTATAACAGCACACAAACCAACAGCCACACTCAGACAACAACTCACCAGAACGAAGGACCCGATACCCAGCATGAGCAAAACTAATGTAGTGTACAAAATCCCATGCAAGGGCTGCACAAAACACTATATAGGACAAACAGGAAGACAGCTAACGATCCGCATCCACGAACATCAACTAGCCACGAAACGACACGACCAGCTATCCCTAGTAGCCACACACATGAACGACAAGCAACATGAATTTGACTGGGACAACACTACCATTATAGGGCAAGCCAAACAAAGAACAGCCAGGGAATTCTTAGAAGCATGGCACTCATCCACAAACTCCATCAACAAACACATCGACCTGGACCCAATATACCGGCCACTACAGCGGACAGCTGAAACTGACAACCGGAAGCGGCAGGGACAGGCCACTATAAATGCCGGAGGAAACACCACAGAAGCGCTTCACAGGAGGCTCCCAAGCACTGAGGATATCACCTAGACAGGGGACGAAACGTTTGCAACAAAAACTTCCAGCTCGGCGAACAGAACCACTGCATAAATGACTTGGATGTGAATATAGGAGGCATGGTTTGTAAGTTTGCAGACCATACCAAAATAGGTGATATAGTGGATGGTGAAGCAGATTATCTCAGAGTACAAGTGACCTTGATCAGGTGGGCCACCGGGCTGAGGAATGGTAGAGTCTAATTTGGATACATGTGAGATGTTGCATTTTGGTAAGGCAAACCAGGATAAGACAGGATTTAAACAGTTAATAGTAGGGCCATGGGGAGTGTTGCCAAACAAAGAGACTTAGGGATGCAAGTGCGTAACTCCTTGAAAGTGAAGTCATAGTGGAGTCACAGCTAGACAGAATGGTGAAGAAGGTGTTTGGCATGCTTGCCTTCATTCGTCAGAACATTGAATATAGGAGCTGGGATACCATGTTGTGGCTGTATCGGACATTGGTGAGTCCACTTTTAGAAAACTATGTTCAATTCTATTCACCTTTCTATGGGAAGGATGTTGTTAAACTTGAGAAGGTGCAGAAAACATTTACAAGATTGATGGCAGGCCTGGAGTTCTTAAGTTATAGGGAGAGGCTGAATAGTCTGGGGCTTTTTTCCCTGGAGCATCGGAGGCTGAGGGGTGATCTTATAGAGGTTTACAAAATCATGAATGGTATGGATAAAGTGAAAGTCTTTTTCTAACGGTAGGGGCATAGATTTAAAGTGAGGGGGGAAAGATTTAAAAAGGACCTGAGGGGTAACCTTTTCACGCAGAAGGTGGTGCGTGTATGGAATGAGCTACCAGAGGAAGTTGTGGAGGCGGCACAATTGCAACATTTAAAAGGCTTCTGGATGGGTATATGAATTGGAAGTATTTAAGGGGAAATGGGCCAAATCCTGGCAAATGTGCCTAGGTCAGATTGGGATGTCTGATAGGTGTGGATGTGTTGGACTGAAGAGTCTGTATCTGTGTTGTATGATTCTATGACTCTCATGCCTGTGGCAGTTACTGCTAACACACAGTTAATTGCATTTTGATGTCTCATCTCAGAAACACTTAGAAAGCGTCTGGCCTTGTGAAACAATAAGCAATAGAGTCATTCACACTCTCCAGGTGATGGATTGTCTGCTGTCATCCCACCTGGAGAAATGTGAGATTGTATAATTTGTAATAGGCCAGTCTGTCTGACCAACTCTTTTTAAAAGAAACACAGTTGTCTATTTAGGGTCTCAGTTGATTTTAAAAAAATTCCAGTCAGGAAGTGAAAATTAGAAATTGTATTCTTCAAAACTAAATTCTTCAAAACCCCTGCATTTGTGGGAGTTGAATGTTATTTGCCACTTATCAGCCAAACCTGAATGTTGTGCAGCACTTATTGCATGCAGACATGGACTGCTTCAAAATCTCAGGAGTTATGAATGGCCCTGATCATTGTGCAATCATCAGTAAACATTCCCCTCAGGATAATGGGAAAGTTATTGATGAAGCAGCTGAGGCTGATTGGTCCTAGTAGCAATGTCCTGAGGCTGAAATGACTGCCTTCAATAATTATCACCTTTCTTCCTTTATGCTAGAAATTACTCCATTCAAACCTCTAATTCTTATTGCATTCAATTGCATCTGACTTGATGTTAAGGGCAGGTTCTTTCATGTATCTTTAGAATTCAGCTCTTCTGTCGATGTTCGAAACAACTCTGAAATGAGATTTGGAGCTTATTGATCCTAGCAATGCCTACACAGAAAATTAGTCAACAGATTATTGCTGCTAACAAATGCTGCCTTAGACATGTACCATCATCGACTGGGGGGCAGACTAATGGCATGGTAATTAGACAGGTTTGATTTACTCAGCTTTTAGTCAATAGGACATACCTCAGAAATTTTTCACTTTGTCTGGTATATGTCAGTATTGTCATTGTCCTGAAATAGCTTGACTATTGCTGTGCTTAGTTCTGGATTATATGTTTTCAATAGTATAGCCTGGATTTGGTCAGGCCACATTGTCTTTGATGCAACCAGGTAACTCAATTATTTCTTGATATTAGAGGGAGAAAATCAAATTGTTTGAAAGTAGTCATCTGCAATTGGGTGAACTCAGGACAAGATCAAAATGAATCATTCACTTCACTTCTCTGTGTGAAGTTGGTTTCACAGCCAGACTTGTCTTTTGCACTCATGTTTGGGCCCTTGCCATTATTAAGGATAGGGATTTTCAACTAACTTTCTACTCCTAGTTGTTGTTTTAGTGTTCACCGTCATTTAACAATATGAAAGAATGGACAGCTTTGATTTGATTGCTATCATTGTCTACAATATACTGTTTCCGCTGCTTTACATTGTAGTTTCACTAGACTTGAAATTCATTTTTAAATATGCCTGGGGCACTGTTTTACAAATGTCACTGTCCCCTGTCTTGATGGCACTGTTGGATTGACAGATTTACAGGGCCATGAGATTTAAGTATACATATGCACAGAAGAATGGAGCTTAAACATTGAGAATCTTCCACTATGGCCTGCAAATGTAATGCTTTTTTTACACATTAATCTTTTGATTATAGCTGGTTGAATTCTGCAAGGAAAAGATAAAGAATCTGTAGAACTTCTTAACTGATAGTTTCTGTACTGACGCATTAGCTAACTGCGGTTGGTTGCGAAAGGGGGAGTGTAGTTGGATTGATAGGCTGGGAATTTTAAATATAAAGTAAATATTATAATTGAAATCATTGCAACAAAAACACACACAGTGTATGTTTTCAATTAAAACCAGTGAGTAATGGATTCAATTACATTTGTAAAGATCTGCGAAATACTGGAGCGGGTACCATAATATTTTTAAAATAAAGACAAATCCAATAAGGTATTTATTACAATTAATTTTACTTTCTTTCCTACCTACGCTCTCTGAGAATGTGCAGATACAATAATTCCAATGAATCAGTTTATTCTTCTTTTTGATTCCCTGTCATATTTTTCAGGTGCTTGTTTTATGTTCATAAGGCTGAAAAGTCTTAATATTTTGATGTCATAAACTTTCCTCCTTCAGGAATTTTCTTATCAAACATTCCCAATGCTGACATAGCATGGCTTAAATTCTTGAGCTGAATGTTCGGATTTTCAGTTAAAGTGTTATGGTGAGTGAGTTTCATTGTGTCTGGCTCCCCACGTCCACATCATTCATTATTCAACAGGGATCCTGGGTGTGTTACTTGAGGAATTACCTAGTTGGGTGGACATGCTCACCACTACAGGGATTTTTGAGCTCAGCAGACCTGGAATGCCATATTTAAAGCACACTGATACTTGAAATGCTACAAGCTAAGAACGACTCATCACACTGCAGTGCTAAACACTGAAAATACCGCAGGAGAAAAGCAAGCTAGCTTGTATGACACTTCCATGACAGAGATCTAGAGATGCTGGTGGAAAGTGTTGTGCAGAGGATAGCATGTTTTCCTACATACCACCTACCACACCAACAGAGTCAGCCAGTCTGGATAGAAACCATAGCACAGACCAGTGTTATGTCCAAAGTGAAAAGGAAAACTCAGCACTACTGCAAGGAGTTCAACAATCTTCTGTGCTCTGCAAGGGTAAGTGCCACCATCTTCTCTCTGCTATATCACTCTCCAAGGCTGATATTCACTTTATTCTGGATCAGTGGTGCTGGAAGAGTACAGCAATTCAGGCAGCATCCGAGGACAGGCAAAATCGACGTTTCGGGCAAAAGCCCTTCATCAGGAATAAAGGCAGAGAGCCTGAAGCGTGGAGAGATAAGCTAGAGGAGGGTGGGGGTGGGGATAGAGTAGCATAGAGTACAATAGGTCAGTGGGGGAGGAGATGAAGGTGATAGGTCAGGGAGGAGAGGGTGGAGTGGATAGGTGGAAAAGGAGCTGGGCAGGTCGGACAAGTCCGGACAAGTCAAGGGGACAGTGTTGCTGGAGGTTAGAAACTAGGATGAGGTGGGGGAAGGGGAAATGAGGAAGCTGTTGAAGTCCACATTGATGCCCTGGGGTTGAAGTGTTCCGAGGCGGAAGATGAGGCGTTCTTCCTCCAGTCGTCTGGTGTTGAGGGAACGGCGGTGGAGGAGGCCCAGCACCTCCATAACCTCGGCAGAGTGGGAGGGGGAGTTGAAATGTTGCGCCACAGGGCGGTTTGGTTGATTGGTGCGGGTGTCTCGGAGATGTTCCCTAAAGCGCTCTGCTAGGAGGCGCCCAGTCTCCCCAATGTAGAGGAGACCACATCGGGAGCAATGGATACAATAAATGATATTAGTGGATTTGCAGGTAAAACTTTGATGAATGTGGAAGGCTTCTTTAGGGCCTTGGATGGAGGTGAGGGAGGAGGTGTGGGCACAGGTTTTACAGTTCCTGCGGTGGCAGGGGAAAGTGCCGGGATGGGAGGGTGGGTCGTAGGGGGGCTTGGACCTGACCAGGTAGTCACGGAGGGAACGGTCTTTGCGGAAGGCGGAGAGGGGTGGGGAGGGAAATATATTCCTGGTGGTGGGGTCTGTTTGGAGGTGGTGGAAATGTCGGCGGATGATTTGGTTTATGCGAAGGTTGGTAGGGTGGAAGGTGAGCACCAGGGGCGTTCTGTCCTTGTTGCGGTTGTATGCGAAGGTTGGTAGGGTGGAAGGTGAGCACTATGGGAAGGTTGGTTGGAAGAGGATTACACCTCTTCCCACCCTACCTCTTGCACATGGGGCTGATATTCACTTTAACTCTGTCACTGCACTCATCTTTCACAAATGCTGTTGGACTACAGTTCTCAGGATTAAATGCATCCTGTTCATTCAGGGGCTCAACCACTAAACTTCAAACCCTTCTTTCCTCTATGTTACCTCTTCACCCACTGAAGGCATCTCACCACCTGTCCTCATACATCACCATGAAGTGCTCTTCCATCCACTCTGATCAGACTTGATTCCTCCTCTAGTGATTGTAACTGAGTTCTGAGGAAGGGTCACCAGACCCGAAACATTAACTTTGATTTCTCTTCACTGATGCTGGCAGACCTGCTAAGCTTTTCCAGTAACTTCTGTTTTTGATTCACAACATCCACAGTTCTTTCAGTTTTTATTCTGATAGAGTATGAGTTCCCTAATTGGGGCTGTTAATCTGGTCCAGTCAGGCAGCCCTGGCTGACAGATAAGCACGGGAGTGTCAGACATTCTATTCACTCTGACAGCTGGCTTGGATGGAGCTGGATCAGTTTCAAGGACTCTCCACATGTATATAAAGGGTGGCTTGATGATGCTGTACCTTCCTCTGCAGTTATTTCTCTTCTCTTTGTCTCATTGCAGGAGAAACTGGCCCACCCCTCGTACTGATGTCTCAATAGCACCTTTACTGAAGTACCTGTATTCTCCAGACTGCTAGCACTTGATCTACTGGACTGACCCCAGACTAGAATAAGTTGGGCCCCTTGATAGATTGTAGTGATACCTCCTAACTGACTCTCAACCCCATAATGACTGTTACCCTTGGACTTGCACTCATAACTTGAAGCACATGCAGTGCTTTTGCTGCATGTTTGCTTTGGCAATGAAATGGCATGATTCCATTTAGTGACATGTGTTTACCCCTGTCTGACTTAGAGGTTGAATGTTCTGTGCTCCCCACCATTCCAAGCTGTGTGCCTCTCCCTCTGAATTAAAAAATGCAAGTTAAAATGTAGAGGCTAGTAGCTGAGCACTCAGTCATTGTGCATGAAGAAAGCAATGTGATCTACACAGAGGCTGGCAGCCGGTAACTGTGTTAGAACCTGTGTGTTAAAAAAGCATAAGATCCATGTGTCCATATCATTGTGAAAGTATCTTTTGTGGATCCATGAGATGCATGGTTCTTCCTTGTGCAAAGCCACTGGCAGAACTATGCAAGTCAACCAGTTTTCTGTCAACTCCAAAGTAATGTGCTGAAGGCCTGAAGTTGTGACTGAGTTGGTCCAAGAACAGACTTGATGATGTGGTGTGGCTGATGGTTTGTCAAAGACAAGTTGTGTGCATGAAGAGTCTAGAAGGATGGTGGCAATGAAGCTGCAGAGACAGTGTGCAGATTAACCACTGGAAAGATGGCTGGGACAGGTATCTGCTCTGTTTTATTTGTTGGGAATTTGCACCAACTAATTTCTCAAGAGTGAAAGTGGAATATAAATAGAGTGGATTGAGGCTTCATTGAAATGTAAACACATGGAAATAAGGCAGTCATCTCTCTAGAACAAGATTCTGAATTTTTTACATTAACTCTACAGTCTATGTCATTTATTGCGCACCACTTCTAACCATTGGCTGGAGGTACTGTTTGTCATCTACATTTAAAAGATCCCAACACAGTATTTGACAAAGAGCAAGAGTTCTTTTCAAAGGTGCTGATCAACATTTATCCTTCAATCAACAAAATTAAATAGCAAATATCTGCTCATTGACTTCAGTGCTGTTTACTGGACCTTGTCATCTTTAAATTCTTGCATAACAATACTGATTACACTTAAGACGAGAAATGATCAGTGTAATCGACTGTGTAACATTGTGAGACATACTAAACCTTCAAAAAACACAAAATAAAATCAACTTTCTTCTTTCTTTACTAATAGCTGATAATTTTATCATCTTAACCTTGTTCATTCAACATGTATAATGTATTTTTTACAGATGTACAAAGCATAATCTGATACGTTGGTCAATAATATTTTTTCTAAGCACTCTTGCTCAACTATTGTAATATTGCTAGAAGCTTGGTGTAAACTTCATTTGTGTGTGTGAACAGTGGGGTGAATTACATTATTTGTTTTGTTGTATCTATTTGACCTGTACAGGAACCAGAAATCTGTGTATCGTAACATTGTAACAGACAGTTCAAAGGATAGCTATTTTTGACTATTGAGTTCCTAAATTCAATCTGGCCTAGAAATAAGGGTGGGGTCTGTTGTAAGATTTTAGTAGGTCATTCAATAGTTCTAGAGTTACGGAACAGTCAATTTTAGGAATTGGACAGATGGAGTCAGAGGAGAAGATTGCTACTTTTGAGCTGTTAGTCACTTGGATATTTTGGTAGAAGAGGTTTTATGAGCTCAAGAAATGTTTTGTAAACTGTGGGTGCTCAGAACAAGCTGAGTACCATTAATAGTTCAGTGTAGCTGTGACAGGGCAAAGGAAGCCCAAAGGCAGTATTCAATTTGTGCAGCTGAGAAATGTCAGAGCTCAGAGAAAATGGGCAGTACCAACTTGGTGAAGCTAGCTGTCTGCTGACAAGCTGAAATTGTGGCTGTAAGTAGTTGTTTGAGTGAAATACCTGAGATCCAGGACAGTGCAGCTCTGATCAGGAGAATGTGCTCCCAGAATATGAGTATAAATTGAGGCAGTCCACAATGAAACATCTTTCAAGAAGCTGCGAAGCAGATCTTGATAGTGAAGAATTGGAATCCCCAGTGAAGCCTTAATAAAATTTGGTAAGACACAGCGTCACTGTGATGTGTCACTGTAATTTGACTGCATTTACTATTTGAAGTTCCATCACAGTGTGTCTGTTACCATATTTACCTCAGGTTGTCTAACTGAATGTTAGAAAGTAGTGGTTATATATCTATCTATACTGTAGTAGATGGTATTACTGTTTAACTTTATACAGTAAAATGTATTATTTGCTTAAATCATGTGGATGTATTTTCATAGTAAGCAGCAGGGGTCTCACACTTTGCCTACTTTAGAGAAATGTTCCTGATCTCTTGCCAGATTGTATCATAAACTTGATGGTCTGTTTTGGAATCTTAACATTCCAAATCCCTTCAAAGATTTACCTCTCTGTCTCTGTAATCTCCCCTATGCTACAATGCTGAGAATTCTGTAATCTGGCACTTTCAATTCCAACTTGGTCGCACGTCAACCCCCAATTTGCCATTGAGGCTCCTGAAACTCGAAAAGTCTCGCGTACATTTAGTAGAACTTAAATTGGGCATGAAGTAAAAGGTCCGCTGCTTCTTCATATCCAATGGCAATGTGCCTTCAAACTGAAAAGATTGACTAACTAACAATGGAAACATTGAAAGAAACCAGGAGAAATTGAAGGATGACATGGCAAGGTTATTATTTTTGAAATGTCTGTACACATTGTAGAAACGGTATTTTAAATAAATTCCTTTGAGAATGTCACTCCTTTGATTAATCGCATTGGAATTAAATAGAAATGTGAAAGTCAGAAAGTGAAGGACAACAATATTATGCATAACTTTCTTAAAAATAATTGCTGATTGGACACAAAAATTACAGCATTATTTTCTAAAAGGATGAATTTATGAATCTGTCTGAAGGCATTAATATTGATTGTCACTCAGGTTCTATTGGCTGGCATTTATGCCATACACAATCATTTAATTCTAGATTTTCCATAATGCCTGCTGACCAGAATCTGGCAAAGGGATAATGAACACATTGAACTGTGCAAACTGGCTGTGGTATGTTATGATAAATAAGGCATTAGGGAGAATTGGAAGGGAGAGTGTTTGCAACGCTAAAGCTTAGTCAGTACAAACATCTTAAGATTGTAGGAAATATAATAATTGGAAATGCATCTTATGCATCAACTGGTTGTATAATCTAAACACTTTTGGATTTCAACAGAATTAAAACTAAAACCATGGAAGTGATTAAGTCTGGGTATGGATTGTTCTCTCAAGGTCAAGTGCCTTTGCACAGTACTTGTTTAGGTCAGATAGTGGGAAAAAGAGAATGGAAATGAACACACATTTATTAAACACCTCTCACCACATAAGGACATTTATGGAACACTCTTCTGCCAAAAACGTACCTTTTAGGTTCAGTCGTGGTTGCAACGCCAAAACTGTGGCTATTCATTTGTACACTGCAAAGTCATACAAACAGCAATGTGGTAGTGATCAAATAATCCTTTTTGACAAATTTGTTTCAGTGCTAAACATTACAGCAGATGCTGGAAGTAACTCCCCAACTCTTAAACTGTACACAGAACTGTCAGAGTGCAGAAAGAGGCCATTCTGGCCCCATTGTGCCTGAAGTATTCTATTAACTACTGTCAATCTCTTGCCTTTACCCTATATCCTTGCACACCATTTCTATCCAAGTCATTGTCTAATTCTTTTTTGAATGCTTCAGTTGAACCTGCTTTTAGTGATTATAATGAGGTCAGCCATTTGGACCTCATAGAAGATGAGTTCCCTGATTGGGGCTGTTAATCTGGTCCAATCAGGGAGCCCTGGCTGACAGTTATAAACAGGAGTGTCAGACATGTTAACTCAGAGCTGGTTCTGAGGGAGCTTGATCCATGGCAAGGACTCTCCATGTGTAAATAAAGGATGACTTAATATCTGGATACCGGTCTCTGTGGAATTATTTTAGTTTCCATTGGTGTTATGGGATTATTCATGCCTACCTGAGAACTTTTTCATGAGCCATTTCTCTTGGATATGCCACCAGGTTTTTGTGGATATGTGATCACTTTACCAAGATACATTAGCACAGTCTCTTAGCACAGTCTAGCAGGGTAAGGACTGCGACCTGGCTGACAGATTTCAAAATTTGCCAAAAGATAATAGACAGTAAAATTCAGCTTTGGAAGAATGGTGTCCAAACGTCGTCCTCTTGCTTTATTCTTCAGACTCTACAACTCTCTACATGCTGGGCTTTGCAAACATACAGAATGCCACAGATAGCAAATATTCAGGGTGAGCTCAGGTCGACATTATTAAAATCCATTGCCTTACTGAATGCTAGACCTGTATATCTATTTTCTCATAGATAAAAGAACCAAGCTTGACTGCCCCATGGTTTGAAGCTGTCAGTGGGAAGCAAGAACCTCTTTCATTAGCTGAACGTAATTTAAATGAAAGTACTTTTAGGCAGCACAATGGATCATAACTAATTAAATAATGAAGGGAAAGAGAAGATACTGAAAGGGAATATTGAAGACACTCCTCCTATAAAGCCAAACCTGAATCACTTTGAGATAAAGATAATTGGCCATTTCTGATAATAACTTTGATGATAAATGTTAATCTAAATCCAATAAAAATCAAAATGTGCAAGATCAGAGTAGAGGAGTTTTGCACAGTCATACATTTCACCGGCTAGGCAACCCTGCATACGAAGGTTAACATCAGTATTAGTCAGTTTCAAAAGTTGTTATACATTCTTTTTAGTGTAAGACACTAAAGAGGAAAATACCTTTGACAATTTCCCCTCTCAAATTTTCTCTCCTCCATTTCTGTCTGAATATATTGTCTTCTTGTTGTAATTTGATTCTCGAAGTGCAGGACTCTGTGCATGACATTCATCCAGATCTATACCGTAATGTGTAAACCTTGCCCATGAATACGAATAGGCTATAGAACTGTATGGAACAATTCAAACTGGCCAAAATTTGAGAGTCACTTGATTCAGTGGCACTATGCCCACTCTTTTACCAGAAAGTTTTCCATTCCAGGAATTAAGTAATGCAGATTAACAAAGGTCGATTTTCCAGTTCAGGACTGAGAGTGCTGCAATGTCTTTTCAATTATGTGGTTTACATGGTAAAGATCTCATTACACTTTTGAAGAAGGGTTGGGGAGTTTTCGTAATGTGATCATTGCCTTCAATGGTCAGTGCATTGTGTATCGGAGTTGGGAGGCCATGTTATGGCTCACAGGATATTGATGAGTCCACTCTTGGAATACGACATTCAGTTCTGGTCTTCTGGTTTAGGAAAGATGTTGTTAAACTTGAAAAGTTTCAGAAAAGATTTACAAGAACTTTGCCGGATTTGGAACATTTGAGCCATAGGAAGAAGCTGAATAGGCTGGAGCTATTTTCCCTGGATCGTTGGAGGTTGAGGGGTGAACTTACAGAGGTTTATAAAATCTTGAGAGGCATGCATAGGGTGAATAGTCAAGCTATTTTCCCCAGGGTGCAGGGTCCAAAACTAGAGGGCATAAGTTTAAGTTGACAGGAGAAAGATTTAAAAAGGGATAACCTTTTCATACAGAGGACTGTGAGTGCATAGAATGAGCTGCCATAGGATGTGTTGGGGGTGGATCCAATCAATATTTAAAAGGCATCTGTTTGGGTACATGAATAGGAAGGATTTAGAGGGATATGGGTAAAATGGTGGCAAATTGGACTGGATCAGTTTAGGATATCTGGTCGTCATTAAGTTATTATTGTCGATGGGATTTTATTCTGCATAAATTCATTGCTGTAATTACCTGTCTACTTTCAAGAACTTGAAAATCATTGATAAAAGGCAAATACTTTATTTCCTTATTTAATATCTACACACATGGACTGTGGCAGGGGGTCCTGACAGTCAATTCTACCATCTTAAACCCAATGATTATGGCCATACTTAACAGTCCTAACAATATCATCAAAGCACAGACCAAAGATTGGACACGGGACTTCTTTTTAAATCAATGATAGCTCAGCCACTCACTGTCCAAACTGTCTGAGTGATGGGAGAAACATGACTATGTTTTATGGCACAGTATAGTAAAGGGACAGAGTAGATTATTACACTCTGTCTCTAGGTGGAGAATTGAAAGTAATATCGCTTTACTTTGTCTCATCACACTGCTGAATCAGTCTGTGCATTATTAATAGCATAGAGCACGCATTTCAAGCCAAGACATATGGGAATGAACCTCAAGTAATCATTGAATAAAGTAGAATGAGCAATTTGATGCATGAATATCTCTGAAGTGGAAACAATTTATGGGTGCAATTCTGAACACCTGTGAGAGTGATTTATTTTTGAAGAGACAATCCTTTAATATTATAGGAGTTGCATGAGCAAGAAACTGAGGAGATGATTGGAATTGCATAAAGCAGGTTTTAGAAGCAAAAACAAAAACGTTAGGAAAGATCTTAGTTTTTGCCTCATCTTCTTTAAAAAGGCAACAGTTAATCAGAAGACTTTTTAATCCCTCTCCAAAATAAAAAAAATCAGGCAGTGTAAGGCAGGTTGTCAACTTGTTATCACCCAGCTTATACTGTCCTAAAATGGGCCCAAGATCGAATAATATGTGTAATAGTCCAGCTGAATCAATTCTTCAAGTCTATGTGACTGGGTCTCTGAGAAAATTCATTTTTTTTAGACTGGAAAAGAGAAAACAGATGAAAGAAAAGACTTTTACAAAACATAGAAGCAAAAATTGGGCATGTGTGAATGTTGCCCGAGAGTGAATTTAACTTTGCTTTGTTGGGCAGCCAATCTATATGGTAATTTCGCTCATGTGAAAAATGCACATAGGCTGGAGTAATTTAATACCAGAAATACAAACTGGTAAAAACATTGCTGTTTGAAAAATTAACTGTACTTAACACTCACATTGATTCATTAGTTTTTAATCCTGGGAAGAACAGAGATACTCCATCATCACCAATTAGTGCTTATATTGTAAAATGGAACATCTCATTGCATCTTACAAAGCAGAGAGTTGGAAAACTGAGAAAGAAAAGCAGGAAATGAAGATCTCAGTTATTGCCTTTCATCTTCAAGGTCATTGAACCCTAAAATACCCTCTCTAGAACCTATTCACCTCTCTACTTTCCTTTTGTAAAGATTCTTCTTATTATCTACTACTTTGACAAAAGCATAAGTTTTTGGTCACCTTTGTTAAAATGCTATTGAACATGGTTCAATGTACAATTTGATTTGAAAATATGCCTGTGAAGAATAACATGTTAAAAGTATCATAGAAATGCAAGTTATAACGTGAAGATGCCAAAAGTGAACAGGGTTTCTGCTGCAGATAGATCAAGTGGTCTTCAATGTAATAAAATAAATCAAAGAACTGCAGTTTCTGGAGATCTGAAACAAACAAAAACAAAAACAAAAATTGCTGAAGAGACTCAGTAGGTCTGGCATCTGTGAAGAGAAAACAGAGTCCAGTAGCTCTTCTTCAAAACTTTGAGAATATTACTGAAGTAAATGGCCTAGTAGTTTCACCACAAGACTATTAATTCTGAAACTCACTAAATGTTCTGGTGACCTGGATTTGAAATTATTTTTTTAAATCTAGAATTAAGGACCTACTGAGGAACATGAAACAGTTGTCGATTATTGGGAAAAACCCATCTAGCTCACTAATTACCTTCAGGGAAGGAAATCTGCTATTCTTACCTAGTCTGGCCTACATGTGACTCCAGACCCACAGCAATGCGTTTGTCTCTCAACGTCCCTCTGAAATGGCCTGGCAAGCCATTCAGTTGTTTTAATCAAAACATAATCTCAATAAAGAAAGGGATGAATTAACTGGCATCAACCTAGGAATTGGAAAAGTCAACAACAGACCCAGTCCTGTTGACATTGCAAAGTCCTCCTTACTAACATCTGGAGGCTAGTGCCAAATTTGGAGAGCTGTCTCACAGACCCTAATCAAGCAACAATCTGATATAGTCATATTCACAGAAACATACCTTATAGAAAATGTCCCACACACCAACATCACCATCTCTGGATATGTCCTGTTCCACCCAGCAGAGATGGTGGCACAGAGGTAGGCAGTTGGAAGGGAGCTTGTCCTGAGATTCCTTAACTCTGGATCCCATGATGTCTCATGGCTTCAGGTACAACATGGGCAAGGAAGCCTCCTGCTGATTCTCACGTACAGTCCTCCCCTGGCTAATGAATCAGTATTCCTCCATGTTGAACAACACTTGGAGGAAGAACTGATGATGTCAAGGGTGCAAAGCATACTATGGTGGAGATTTCAATGTCCACCACCAAAAGTGTCTTGACAGCTGCACTATTGATCAAGCTGCTTGGTTCCTAGAGAACATAACTGTGACTGGGTCTCCGGCAGGTGGTGAGGGAAGTAATAAGAGGGAAAACATTTTTGACCTCATTGTTTCCAATCTGCCAGCTGCAGATGCATCTGTTCATGACAGTGTTAGTGACAGTGACCCTTATACAGCCCTCGTGGAGACAAAGTCCTGCCTTCACATTAAGAATACCATCCATCACATTGTCTGGCACTGTCACCATGTTAAATGGGACAGGCTTCAAAGAGATCTAACAAGTCAAGACTGGGCATCCATAGGCATTGTGGGGCCATCACCAGCAGCAGAATTGTATTCCAGCACAATCTGCAACGTTATGGCTCTTCATACACCCTACTTATCCATTACCACCAAGCCAGGGGATCAACACTGATTCAATGGAGAAGGCAGTCGGGCATGCTAGGCTTAAAACAAGGCATACCTCAAAATGAGGTGTCAGATTAGGGAAGCTACCAAATAGGACTATGTGCATGCAAAACTGTATAAGCAGCAAGTGACAGATAGAGGTAAGTGATCCCACAACCAGTACATCAGATCTAAGCCCTGCAGTACTGCCACAATCAGTCGTGACTTGTGATGGACACTTAAACAACTCACTGAAGGAGGAGAAACCACAAATATCCCCCATCCAACACATCAGTGCAAAAGATAAAGCTGAAGAATTTGCAGCATTCTTCAACCAAAACTGCCAAGTGCATGATTCATTTCAGCTTTTTCCAGTGGTCCCCAGCAACACAGAGACCAGTTCTCAACCAATTCAATTCACCCCAAAATTGGTGTCACTGGATATTGCAAAGGCTACCAGCCCTGATAACATTCTGGAAATAGCATTGACGTCTTGCTCCACAACTTGCCATTCCCCTAGCCAAGCAGTTCCAATGCTACTGCAATACTGGCATCTACCCAACAATATGGAAAATTTCCCAGGTGTGTCTTGTAAACAAAAAGCGAGACAAATCTAACTCAGCCAATTACCACTCACTCTCAATCATCAGTAAAGTGATGGAAGGTGTCATCAACAGTGCCATCAAGCAGCACCTGCTCAGCAATAACCTACTCAGTGGCACCCACTTTGGATTCTAGCAGGGCCACTCAGCTCCTGAACTCATTACAGCCTTGGATCAAGCATGGACAAAAGACCTGAATTCCAGAGGTGAGGTGACTACGACATCAAGGCTATATTCAAAGGAATGTGATATCAATGAGCCACAACAAAACTGGAAACAATGAACATCAGGATACAAACTCTCTGCTGGTTGGATTAATACCTGATACAATAGACAATAGACAATAGGTGCAGGAGTAGGCCATTCTGCCCTTCGAGCCTGCACTACCATTCAATATGATCATGGCTGATCATCCTTAATCAGTATCCTGATTCCACTATCCTTGAGAGCTCTATCCAACTCTTTCTTAAATGAATCCAGAGACTGGGCCTCCACTGCCCTCTGGGGCAGAGCATTCCACACAACCACCACTCTCTGGGTGAAGAAGTTTCTCCTCATCTCTGTCCTAAATGGTCTACCCCGTATTTTTAAGCTGTGTCCTCTGGTTCGGCACTCACCCATCAGCAGAAACATGTTTCCTGCCTCCAGAGTGTCCAGTCCTTTAATAATCTTATATGTCTCAAACAGATCCCCTCTCAGTCTTCTAAACTCAAGGGTATACAAGCCCAGTTGCTCCAGTCTTTCAACATAAGCTAGTCCTGCCATTCCAGGAATTGACCTCGTGAACCTACGCTGCACTCCCTCAATAGCCATTGGAAGATGGTCATAGTTTTTGGAGATCAGTCATCTCAGTTCCAGAATATCTCTGCAGGGGTTCCTTCGGAGAGTGTCCTAGACCCAACCATCTTCAGCGGCTTCATCAATGATCTTCCCTCCATCATAAGGCTGGAAGTGGATTGTTCGCTGACTGCACAGTGTTCAGCACCATTTACAATTCCTCAGATACTGAAGCAGTCCATATTCAAATGCAACAAGATCTGGATAATATCCACACTTGCACTGTCAAGTGGCATAACATTCATAGCACAAAAATGCCAGATAATGTTGATCTCCAATCTAAATACTCTCCCTTCACATTCAATGAGGTTACATCACTGAAACCAAACTATTAACATCCTAGGCATTACCATTGACCATTAACTCAGTTGGACTCACATATAAATACATTGCCTGCAAAAACAAGTCAGAGACTAGGAATACTGTGGTGAGTACTCACCTCCTGACTCCCCAAAGCCTGCCCATCACCTACAATGCACAAGGCAGGAGTGTGATGGAATACTTGCCCCTTGCCTGGCTGGATGCAGCTCCAACAACACTCAAGAAGCTTGACATCATCCGGCAGCCTGCTTGATCGATACCATATCCACAAAATTTCACTTTCTGCACCACAGATCTCAGTAGCAGCAGTGTATACTATCCACAAGATGCACTGTAGAAATTTGCCAAAGATTGTTAGACAACACCTTTCAAACCCTCAACCATTTCCATATAGAAGAACAAAGATGGATGGGAACACCACAGCCTGCACGTTCCCCCTTCAAATCACTCACCATCTTAACTTAGAAATATATCACCATTCCATCACTGTTGCTAGGGTCAAAATCCTGGAACTCTCTCTTAAATGGCATTGTAGGTCTACCTACAGTACACGGACTGCAGCAGTTCAAGAAGGCAGCTCACCAGCACCTTCTCAAGGTCAGCTAGAGATGGATCTTAAATGGGCCAGCCCAGCAATGGTCACATCCAGTGAATGAATAAATAATTTGTATGTTTACTTGTATATGAGAAATCCCTATGAGAAAATTACAAACCAATGATAGTATATAAAATAGTCATTAACTGCAGTTTTAGGTGTGGATTTAATTTCTAACCGTGCACCGGACTTTATAGTAATAAGGATGGAAGAGTAAACTTCTTACCCCAGATTTATCATGTGCTTCAAGCCAGTGCATATATTGATTCTGGTCTGAAGTATCTCAGGTGCTGGGTGTCTATACATGTAACATCTGTGAAGTTGCTTGCTCCTTAACTGTTAGTAAGACTCTTCAGCTCCTTGTGCATTGTAACACTCCTTTTAGGTACATCTGTACAGACTGGGTAATCAAATACAACTCTTGAGAGCAGTGTCCAAGATTTCTTTGTCACATGTTCATTCAAGAATGTGTCTTCTCTCTAACTGATGTCAGAGTCATGTGATTAGTAATGACATCATGATTTATCAGAATCTGATTATACCACATATCCCATGTTTATTGCTACTTGGTCCATATTACAATACATTACTTCAACTCATTTACATTTACTTGCTAATCATTAAAATAGCTATTAATTTTACCATCTCCCAAACCGACCCTCTTCCACCTCAATGACAGAATCTCTCACATGGAAATGACTGACCATTTCAATCATTTTTACACTATGTCTAGAGTTGTCCCATCTCTTCTGCTTTATACTATGGCTTTTCTCTAGTTCTTTTAACCCTTCCTTGATTTTCAGAGGTTGTGTTCTAAAACTGGTGCATCTATTTTTAATCTCTGCTGCCAAACCAAAAATGTATTGGCGGTGCTGTGACCCAGTGGAGCTAATTCCAAGACTGAATTCTTATGCACCAGAAATTTCACTGATTTTTCATCTTCTCTATTTGACTGAGAATAGAAATTTTTTCAACTAGTTTGTATTTACTTCTACATGTATGGCATTGCCACTCACAAACTTTTACTATGAAATTCAGATGGACTACAACCTGATGGTTAACTGCCTATTCATATTGTCTGTATTTGAGGTGGTCTCCATTTCTTCACTAATATTTTGTCTTCATGTAACAACATACAGGCTTTTTAAAGGTTTGATTTCTGAGTAGGCTGTTTGATATAACTCTTTCAATTCTAAATTCATTTATTATGTTTCTAATTAAAATGATAGGCTAAACATATCATTCTCTGTATCTTTATCTTTCTCAGGTTTTTTTGAAAGTTATTTGACTATTAAATATCCAAATAATTTCCCTATTTCATAGACTTTTTTTTTCCATTCTAATTTCATGGACCTGAGATCTAGGTCATAACACTCATTGCAACTTTTCCATTCATCAAGTCACTCTTTAATCCAATTCTGCATATTGAAACTGGTTTTTAACCTCCATTTATACTTCCAATTAAATTTTTCTCCTTCATTAACTCCAACGAATGACAAATTTTATCATCAGCCACCATCTGCGACTGACTTGCTCCAGTGTCTCTCAATATCTTTACTGATATCCTTCCTTGATTTGCAGCATAAGGAAAATCTTCCCTTTTTAAATAATATACTCAGAACTCCTCCAAGTGAACTGATTCTCCTTATCAACACTAGAAGAACTGTCATAACTGTCCTGAATTATCTCACCCTTCTTGGTCCATTCTAAGGAAAGATGTTCTTATTGTATTCCTGTTACAATTTTTAATACCTATATCTTTTCCTTTTCTGAAGATTCTGAAGATTCCTTGGATATTTTGAATACTGCATTCTGTCTACTATTTAACTTACAGCAAGTTGTTTTGGTCTGTCTCATCGCTTTACATTGGAAGCGTGTCAAGTTCTTATGTCACATTTTGGTGCAGCCTTTCTCTTTTGTTAATTTGGCATCCTTCCACCTACCCTCTAAACCGAGTGTCCCTTCCATCCATAGGTTTTCCACTGTTCTAATTTTCTTGTAACTATCTACATGACCATCTGCCCACCTATAATTCACTCTGTAAGACATCATAGCTATCTGTCAGAACTGCTGATCATCACTTCTTTAATCCTTCTTCCTTGCAAGTTCCACAAATGTTTGATTAGGCTTCTTCCTTTGTAGTCCTATATTTAGGTTCATAGCTTCAGACTCAAGCTCGTAAGTACTGAGTACTGCCTTTTTGATAACTTCATATTCTTCAAATTTTTCTTTTGATAAACTGTATACACAGACATTAAATTGAATTGAATTTATTGTCATGTGTACCGAGGCACAGTGAAAAGCTTTGTCTTGCAAGCAATATAGGCAGGTCGACGATGCTGTCCACTGCATCTCCTTCACTTCCCGCACCTCTGCCCTTGAACCCTGCCCCTCCAATCGCCACCAGGACAGAACCACTGGTCCTCACTTTCCACCCCACCAACCTCCGGGTACATCATATCATCCTCCGTCATTTCCACCTCCTCCAAACAGACCCCACCACCAGGGATATATTTCCCTCCCCACCCCTATCAGCGTTCCGGAGAGACCACTTCCTCCGCGATTCCCTCGTCAGGTCCACACCCCACCAACCCAACCTCCAGTCCCAGCACCTTCCCCTGCAACCGCAAGAAGTGCAAAACTTGCACCCACACCTCCCCCCTCACCTCCCTCCAAGGCCCCAATGGATCTTTCATATCCATCGCAAATTCACCTGCACCTCCACACACATCATTTACTGTATCTGCTGTCTCCTCTACATTGGGGACTCAGGCCGCCTACTTGCAGAACATTTCAGGGAACACCTCTGGGACACCCGCACCAACCAACCCAACCGCCCCGTGGCTGAACACTTTAACTCCCCCTCCCACTCCGCCAAGGAAATGCAGGTCCTTGGCCTCCTCCATCGCCAGACCCTGGCCACACGATGCCTGGAGGAAGAGTGCCTCATCTTCCGCCTAGGAACCCTCCAACCACACGGGATGAATGTAGATTTCTCCAGCTTCCTCATTTCCCCTCCCCCCACCTTATCTCAGTCCCAACCCCCGGATTCAGCACCGCCCTCTTGACCTGCAATCTTCTTCCTGACCTCTCCGCCCCCATCCCCTCTCCAGTCTATTACCCTCACCCTCACCTCCTTCCACCTATCATATCCCCAGCACCCCTCCCCCAAATTCCCACCCCCTCTATTTTTTATCTCGGCCCGCTTGGCACACTAGCCTCATTCCTGAAGAAGGGCTTACGCGCAAAACGTCAATTCTCCTGCTCCACGGATGCTGCCTGGCCTGCTGCGCTTTTCCAGCACCACACTTTTCAACTCTGGTCTCCAGCATCTGCAGTCCTCACTTTCTCCTAGATAGTTATACCTATCAAAACACTCTAGAACATTAAGATTCAAACATCTATTAGCCATTTTCATATGTCCAGCTACCTTCTTAAACAAGCTAAAATACTTTCCAACTCCATCCTAAGTAAATCTAAGTATAGATTTTTAGTTAAATCAAATCTGTCATTAGAATTAGTTTCATTCTCCAATTATTACCTCCTCTTTCAGCATTTACTCTCAACTATTCTTTGGTCAACCTGTGATCTGTAAGCTCTTTGGCATTTGAGTATTTTTAATTACAACTCCCTCCATTTTTATTTTTCTTCCCCTTCCATTTCAAGCTTTCTTAATTCTACATCACAGTTCATTTCTCTCTGTTTTCGTTCTTCCTCACTTTCCATTTTCCCATTTTCTAATCTCCTGTTTCTTCTTCTAACTCAAGTATTTTCATTTCTAATAGTATCTTAGCTAATTCCAGCTGTAACTTTCCAATTTCAGGTTTCCTTTCTTCTAATTCCAAACGTTGAATAAAGCAGCTGCTGCTTATGAGAACTTGCTTTTAATGCCACCATCAAACTATCTGCTAGCTCCTTCACTTTAGCTGTACTCAAACTATTCCGCTGTTATATTTTCATTTCTGAAAAAGTCTTAGCAACATACAAAACCATTTTTAAATTCCATGTAATAAACTTTATCACAACATTGCTGTTATATGTTCAGGACCACCGTGTACCCATTACATTAAAAAGAAAGACACAGATCCTGCTTAAATCTTATAAATTTAAATCCCAGATGAATCCCACATTGTTATGATCTCTATTTATGTTATTACAGGACAAAGCAGACCCAGACTGAAATTTTGTGGATGGGTTGTATTTTAGTTTGCTTTTATTTAATGGGTTGTCTTTCACTGAAACATAAGCTTGAAATGCTGCAGATTTTGGTTTTCGCAATAAAATACAGGTTCATCATGCAAAAGAAAATAAGATAAAATAGAATAAAGATAGCTATTCACATACTACATAATTTGGAAGTTTTCAAGACACAGTAAAAGTACTTTACAGTACTCAAACACTTCTCTATCATAAGCATAGGTTTGATTTAACCATTTTGTTCAATTTCTGGTATTGAGAGTTTGGTAGCCTCTTCCTTCTTGCATAATTATTCGTAGACCTTTTCAGTTTCCTACCCTTTCCAAACACTCTGGTCTGAACCTTTCTCACAAAAACCCTTCCAATAAGGTAACTTATTTCTCATCAATTCTAAATTAACTCCTTTCTTTGGACAAACTTTTATACATCAAACTTCAAGCAGAACTTCTGTAAACAAATGCTTTTCTAAACAAATGGTTTTGCCCCTAAGCAGAAAAAAATCATGATCCTTCTAAAATGAAAACAAACTAATGTTCCTCAGTGTTTACTGTATCCCGGTTGTCTAACTCTCTCAATGCAAACAAATTTCCATTATCATCCCAGAAACTACCTTTTCATACTGGTCTTTAAAAAGTCATGTCTCTAGAAATACTGATAAATTAATCATTGGACCCACTTTGGCAACCAAACCAAAAATTACAAATTTTGCATTACACTTCTTTCTGTTTTTCTTCTCCAGAATGTTGCTGGTTTGTGGTTGGGTTTCAAAGTCTTCTAATGCTCTTTTCCCTACCCTTCCAAGAGTCTCTTCACTGTAATCAAACTCTTATGAGGTCTTTTCCCTGCCTTTGGAGTCTTTTCCTCTTTTAGCTTTTCTTTACTAAAGTTTTCCCAGCCTATTTTTGGAGTTGTCCTGCTTTTTACTCAACTAGACCTTCAAAGTCTTTAGAGGTCTTATCTGGATTTTGCCACTCTCATCTTTTCAGTTGTATCCCTTGGTCTCTACTTTAAATTCTGATCTTGCCTTTGCAGGTATTTTTCCTCAGCTACAGCCAATGGTGCTGGCTCCACATTGAAATGTGAGGTCAGAATACTCCAGATGCGGGTAGTTGCACATACACCATCCTTGACATTGCTTGCTCCTTATTTCTAATAAAGGCTCTCAACACCTAATATTTGCACCTGTATGTAATAGTTATCAAATACAGCTCTCTAGTCTAGTGTCTAAGACCTCACTCTTCACATGAATCGACGTTTCGGGCATTAGCCCTCCTTCAGGAAAATGCCCGAAACGTCGATTCTCCTGTTCCCTAGATGCTGCCTGACCTGCTGCGCTTTTCCAGCAACACATTTCCATCTCTGATCTCCAGCATCTGCAGACCTCACTTTCTCCTCACTCTTCACATGCTCATTCTAAACTGGTGACTTCTGTTTTACTGATTGCAGATCCATACGATGGTTACATCATCATAATTTGCATGAATCTCATTTCACCTAACCCCTCCCAGAAAGAAATTCTGGCCTGAATGGATTGACTTGTAAAAGTTCTGCCCAGCAGTGATAAAGCACTGGGACTGGCCTAACTGGTTCAGAGTTGGTGGTATGCTCCTCAGTGGGCTAGGATATTTCATTCTTCAGATCTAATTGTTTGGCAACTCCTACAATCTCAGCTGTGCCAGGTCTCAGGAACTGATGCAACCCATCAGTCAGAGCATTGAGTGTAGACGTTGGGAAGTTCTGTTGCAGTTATGCAGGAGGTGGTAAGGCTGCACTTGGAGTATCGTGTTTAGTTTTGGTCACCTTGCTAAACTGGAAAGAGTGAAAAATAAATTTACAAGGATGTTGCCTGGACTCATGGCCTGTGTTATAGGGAGAGGTTGGACAAGCTATGGCTTTTTTTCTTTAGAGCATTGGAAAAAGAAGGGGGGATCTTACAGAGGAGCATAAGATCAGGAGAGGCATGAATAGGTTGAGTGCATTCAGTCTTTTTCCCAGGGTTGGGGACTAGAGGGCATCAGTTTAAGGTTAGAGGGGAAAGAATAAAAAGGAACCTGAGAGGGAACTTATTTACACAGAGGGTGGTACGCGTTTAGAAAGAGCTACCAGCAGAAGTGGTTGAAACAAGTACATTAACAATATTTAAATGGCATTTAGACAAATACATAGGTTGAAAAGGTTTAGAAGGACATAGGCCAAGTGCAGGGAAATGAGGTTAGCATGGATGGCCATTTTGGTTGACATGGACCAGTTTGGGTCAAAGGGCCTGTTTCCATGCTCTAGGACTCTATGACTCTATGAGTGTGGAGGGTTAGCAGTCTGGTGGACAGACAGGCACAATAAAAGGATGGATGACATTTTGTTGGGACATCCTCCAATGCATATTTAGGAACCCTTGATTGCTGCAGCCACTTCAGGATGGCATATTAAAAATGACGTTCACAATGTACCTCCCATTCCCATCCCTGTAACTGCCCAGCATTTTATGATAATGGAAAAGTCTGAGGTCTTTAACTATCAATTAATCGGGCAGTTAACGGTCTCAGTAGCTCGAGGGTAGGTGCATAAATGAGCGTACCAACCCTGGATTATTCAAAACAGTTCAGGGGTGGACGGGGATGGGCTGGGCACCCAACATATTTTGTGTGCTCCCCAACCCCATTGAAAACATGCCGAGTTGGGCAACAACATTTAGCCCTGTGGGATTCATCAAGATTCATGGAACTCGGTGAAATCAAGGCAAGACAACTGTAGAATTTGAGGAAGCCAAACAAATGGCAATCAAAATATCCTCTAACTGTAGAGAATTCATGTCTGCTTCATGTCTAAGTATGGAAGAATGCGTTTGTGGGAATGTTTTGAAAGCATGTTAATAACTTGTAGACTATTTCTACTGTGTTACATCTGATTTATGCTTGCCATTTCAAATAACAGTTCATGATCTGCTTACGTAATTCTAGCCTGGGCCTCAGATGGGCAGAAGTATGATAATTAATGATAGAAACAACCTTTCTGTGGTGATTGTAACAAAGGTCAGCCAGGTGAACCTCATAGAGTATGAGTTCCCTGATTGGGGCTGCTAATTTGGTTCAATCAGGGAGCCCTGGCTGATAGATATAAACAGGAGTGTCAGAGGTTCTGTTCACTCTGAGAGTTGGCTCTGAGGGAGCAGGCTCAGCATCAAGGACTTTCCATATGTAAATAAAGGCTGCCTTGATGTTGGGTTACTGGCCTCTATGGAGTTATTTCACCTTCCCTCAGTCGTCTGTCACTCCGCAGAAGAGAGGGGGTGGATGCAGAGGTGCAGTTTGTAAGAGGGGAAACTCCAACTCAAGGTTTATGAACTGAAGTTATAGTTTGGATCTAGCCAAGCACCTATCCCTCAGGAGACTCAGGGTATCATATTAGTTAGGAGAAAGTGAGGACTGCAGATGCTGGAGAATGGAGTTGAGAGTGGGTGCTGAAAAAGAACAGTAGGTCAGGCAGCATCTGAGGATCAGGAGAATTGAAGTTTTGGGCAAGATCCCTTCATCAGGAATGAAGCTTGTGAGCCGAGGGACTGGAGAGATAAATGGGATGACATCGAAAACAACTGACACAGTAGATGATGTGGATGGTGGTGTGGGCACAGGTTTTACACCCCCTGCGGTGGCAAATTTTACACCTCTCTGCTCAACTCATCCAAGACCCAAAGGATCCTTCCACATTTAATAGAGATTTTCATGCACCTCCACACACATCTACTGTGTCTGTTGCTCTTGATGTAGTCTCCTCTACATTGAGGAGACAGGACGCCAACTTGCGGAATGTTTTAGAGAATATCTCTGGGACACACACACTAAACAACCCCACGGCTCTGTGACCAAACACTTCAACTCCCCCTCCATTCTGTCAAAGACATGGAAATCCTTGGCCTCCTCCACCACTAAATTCTAGCCACCCAACGCCTGGAGGAAGAACCCCTCATCTTCTGCCTTGGGATCCTCCAACCACATGGGATCAATGTTGCTTTCACCAGTTTCCTCATCTCCTCTCTCCCCACCTTGGGGGGAACCACCCTCTTGAACCGTCCTACCTGTCCATCCTCCTTCCTACCTATCACCATCATCCCCACCTTCATCTACCTATTGCATTTCTATCTCCCATTCACCCAGCCCCACCCTCCTCCCATTTATCTTTCAACCTCCATGTCCACCCATCCCCCACATTCCTGATGAAGGGCTCTTGCCTTGAATGTCAATTCCACTGCTTCTTAGATGCTGCCTGACCTGCTGTGCTTTTCCAGCACTCCACTCTCAACTCATATCACGTTAGTTGCTCACTGGTGTTTGCAGGGTCCCTGGGGTCCAGCTCTTGGTGAACTTGGAGTGATCACAGATGCCTACAAGGATTATTCCTTGTTTTTACCAAGTGCTTGCTCACCAGTAATATCTGACATACCAGTTGAGAGCAAAGCTATGTGACCTGATGAGCAAAGTCAGGTTTCATCCTTAAAATGAATGACCTATTCTGATTAGTTGTCCTCTTAGTCTAACTGCTGGTGCTGAATCAGACTTGAAGAACTTGTGGTAGATAAAAGATATTTTTTAGAAGATGCGGTGAGTCACCATTGTGCATTTTTATCATATTTCTCTACAACTGCTGACATTAAAACAAAGAGAATTGAATGTTGCAAGCCCAAGCCAGATATTTAATTCTGTCCTCAGGTAAATGGGAAATCCTCATCTCTCAATCTCTGATAGTCAGGCATGCCATCATTCAGTTTACTTCCAGCACATTCAGCCAGAAATCACTTCTGTTTCTCTGACCCCTCTGATAGTTTGTGGCCTTTATTCCAACAAGCTGAGAAAAAAGACACCTATAAATGAGAGTAATGGGGTGCACTGAGTGGATGGATGGACGACACTACTGGAGAGTCAATGTGAATGGTAAGTGTGGAATTGGATTACGATTGCCAGTGATGAATGGTCAGATGGGGATTTGAGAAAATGTCTAGATAGTAAGGGATGGGTGTATCTGCAAAGTGTGCTGCTATGAGGCATGTTTTTCAGGTTTTAGGCTTGGGAAAGCAGAATGGGTGGTGATGGGAGGCATGAGGGATTTACCCACATTGGGATACATTTCAGCATACTCTGTCATTCACCTTCCTTGCAGGAGTCTGGGAGAACACAGCCAGTCAGGCAGCATCAGGAGGTGGAAAGTCACCAGTCTCCCAGCCTCCTGTTTGTCTACCTTGGATTCCACCATCTGCAGATTTCTTTGGCTCATTCACCTTCCTAGAGCTGTTTTAGTATTTTTAACGTCTGACCTAGTATTTAAGAGCTGGCATCATGCTCCTGCTGTTCTCCTCCTCAGTGATTTCGATCTGCATCTTGTTCTCCTGTCAGCCTTCTTCCTAACATCACAGAGTAAGCAAATCTCTCTCTTGCAGCATGTAGCTCAACTCTGGGGAGATATAATGTTTTGTGATAAATCTATTTCCATTGATAGAAAACCTTAGCAGATAATCCTATATTTACCAACGAAGGTTTCTAAACTCGATTTTAGTTTAAACAACTATAGAAAAACTGTCCAACTGCAAACTTTCATTGAAAATTATATGTTTGGTGATATGTAAACATGTTTGAGGGAAACTGGACCAAAACATTATCATTTCAAAATTAACACTTTGTGGCCAGAACACTGATTTCTCCCAAAACAGAAATTCTTGGTTGATATTTGAAAGAAGAGAGATAATTTTCTGGACACAGGTGGGATGGAAGTCGATTGAGGTTCTTGAGGTTTCAGAACAACAAACTCAAATGAATAGAGTTAGAACCATAACACTTTGGTACCAAGTACAAATTTGCAGCAGAATTTTTGGAATGAACTAAAATAGCTCATGCAAACTCTGTAATCAGCTCAACGTTTTTTTCTCTGCATCCTTTCATGCTAACATGGGATTCATGTATACTATTAGCCCATTTGCTTTAGTATTTGTTGCAATTTGTTCTTAGTCGATTGATTTGGCAATGGAGGTCAGTTTCGATATTGTGCCAGTTCCCTCTGCAGGACTTGACTTAAGTGAAGACAAACAAAAGGAGGCAATCACAAACCCACTTGGCAGTTGCAAATGACATTTTCTTGGCCCTGCCAAAGTATGAACCACAAACACTTGCTTCTTTTGTAAGGACCAAGAACTGCCTGGTCTTTCATCATACAATTTCTCCAAGACACCTTTAAGATAAATAACACCCTGCTCCACATCTAAACATCAATGATTCAGAGCTACATTCATTTTCTCTAATCCTCTACCTACTGCTCAGCGTCATGGTGTAGCCATCCTTCCAGCTCCCTCCAAAGCTGATGCCTGAACGCTTGGGATGCTGTTGCCACCCAAACATAGTCAGGAGCATGCCTTCATCCATTCGTACACAACAGCATTGTTGGAAATTCAGGTGTATCAGACGAACCCGCTAAGGCTCAGTTGTACAGCTCACAACTTATTCCCATGATTCTCACAAGCCAGTATAGGTTCGCAACAGTCAATAGCTATTATATGACTGAATTTAATTAAGCATCAGGTCAGTTGATACAAAGATTAATCAAGCTGCAAATATGAATAGGGCACTCAATAATGAAAAAATAATAGAACCGTGCAACCAGAAATTAATGTAGGTGATCGCACACATTCCTCCAAACCAATTGAAGGCAAGCCAAGAAATCACTTTGTATGGTCAGATTACATTAAACTGTGTATTTGTTCACAGGATGTGGGTGATACTCACTAGGCCAATATTTATTAGCAGTTTCTAATCATCTACAGGGCCATTTGTTGAAGGTGCCGATGTTGGTAAAGGAGCAGTGCTCCGAAAGCTAGCGCTTTCAAATAAACCCGTTGGACTATAACCTGGTGTTGCATAATTTTCACTTAGAGGACACTTAAAGGTCAATCGTACACTGTGCATCTAGAGTGACATAGAGGCCAGATCAGGTAGAGACAGTAGATTTCCTTCCCTAAAGGTCATTAGTGAATCAGTTATTCTTTTCAAAATGAAAATCAACATTGGTTACATGATTGTCATTAGGCCAGCTGTTCATTTCAATTTTTTTAAACTCAATTCCAATTTCACCATCTGTCATGATGAAATTCAAACTCTCATATCCAGAACTACAACTCAGAGTCATTAACAACTATCCCAGTGGCATTACCAATATGCCACCACCTCCCCACATTTTCTAATATTGTAAATGAGTTTTCCCACTGTGCTTCTCAGTAAGCCACAGAAGTGTATTTATAACAAGGTCATGAAGCACGATGGATTGTTCTGTGACTAAAGCATAAATGCACCTCTTTTTAAGTCTACATGGCAAATTGAATTTAAGTAAGCATCAGGTCAGTTGATACAAAACTTAATTAAGCTACAAAACAAATGGAACAGTAATTTCTGTTATTAGAGAATTATGTCTGGAGTTTGTAAATGATTGCCCTTTTCTCTGTAAACTGTATTTTAAATGTGATGCAACAACATGCATTTGAGGAAAAAAATGACCAAGCAATACTTTATTCATATGCAGAATTTTACTGTGGATTTGGCTAAACGATTGGACTATGGTAATGTATTGAAACATGCTCTATAATGGAGAACTGAGAAGGCAACCAATAGAGAAACTTTATTTCTCTTTCCTTTCAGTTTCTCTTTTTTTGGTGATTATCAAATACAAATGCTTTATATTTTTATGTAAGGAATTATATTCCAAAGAGACTGAAGCCATTAAACCTTCTCTGTTATATATTGTTTTTTAAATCATTGATGAGAATTGGATGTCACTGTCTAAGCCAGCATTTATTGCTGATTCCTAATTGTCCAGGGGGCAGTTAAGAGTCAACTACATTGCTGTGAGTTTGGAGGCACCCGTAGGTAAAGACAGAGGATTCCTTCTCTAAAAGACATTGATGAACCAGATGGGCTTTTTCAAACAATGGTTTCACAGTCATTGTTAGATTCTTAATTCCAGATTTTTTTAAATTCAAATTTTACCATCAGCCATCACAGATTTAAACCCAGGTGCTCAGATCATTACCTGGATCTCTGAATAAAGTGTCTTCTAATCGCGATAAGTCCACTCGGCCCCTCATGTCTTTTGGTCTCAGCTGAAAAAGTTGCACTGTCCATTTTATTTGCCTGAGATGCAGATCTGTTCTCCTTAAAATGGGGTTTATATCCCCTTAAGTATAAGATTTTGAAAAATAATTTGTAACCATTTTTCTGTACAACTGGAAAAGTTTATACATTCATGCTGTGTATTTCTTCTCTTACCCAAATATTACTGTCTGTCCAAGCTATTCAAACCAACTAAATTGCGTGCGTATATATTATATATAAAACTATTTTAAATGCAACTATAATTTCTACTGTACAGTATTTGTATACAAATCCATCTAACAAAAAAATGTTCTCTTTGGCAGCATTTCATCTTCAAGAAAGACTGAATTGTTTTTGGCTATGATTGTGTTGCTGTCAAGATTAAAAGCTAGTTATAACAAGACATCACTATTTATTAACCAAACAGACAGGCATTCCATGCTGGAACGATATGATTGTTCTTTTCCTCCAATTTTGTTTGATCTTCTTGAAAGCTTTACATAATCTATTAAGTGACTTTTGAACTCAGATTGATCTTCTTGGTGGAACAAGAATGTATTATAATTGTTTGCTCGTTTTAAGATGTTATCTAAATGTATATAATTCTTGGGTGGCTGATCTATTTTAAGAAGCGTTGATCCAATTATATGTGTACATTTTAGTATTGGTGGCATGCAAAAACATTTTGCCTTTGAATGCTTAAAACAACAAAAATGTAAATATCTCTATCAGCAGTCATGGTGACTCAGTGGTTGGCATTGCTATCTCACAGCACCAGGGACCTGGGTTTGATTCCAGCTCTGGGGTGTCTGTGTGAAGTTTGCATGTTCTCCCCATGTCTACATGGGTTTCCTCCAGGTGACCTGATTCCCTTCCACAATCTAAGAATGTGCAGGTTAGGTGCATTAGACAGTGGAGAATGGGTCTGGTTGCTCTTTGGAGGGTCAGTGTGGGCTTGTTGGGCCAGAGTGGCCTGTTTCCACACTGTACGGAATGTATGATCCAGCCAAAGAATGAATTAACTGTCAGTCACATATTTCAGAAAGCTTCTTTTTGAAATTAATTCTTAAATTTAGAATCTCAAGACTGAAGAATTAAATAATTTTCGAGTTATTAAGTGTCAGAATCAAAAGGCTGAATTTTCCCAGCTGCTGGTTTGTAGGCTTGGAGGCTGAAGAGTTGGGAACATTGAAGGGAAGGGCCTATGTTGTGATAGTTGCCTGGTGTCTTCTGTCTTTGGGAACCTAATCCACAGGTGGATTGAGAATTGGATTGGCTAGGTGAAAGCGAGGACTGCAGATGCTAGAGATTGGAGTCAAGATTAGAGTGGTGCTGGAAAAGCACAGCAGGTCAGGCAGTATCCAAGGAGCAGGAAAATTGACGTTTCGGGCAGGAGCCCTTCATCAGGAATGAACCTGGGAGCTTCAGGGGTGGGGAGGCAAATGGGAGGGTGTGGGGCTGAGGAGAAAGTAATTGAGAGTGCAATAGGAGGATGGAGGAAAGGATAAAGGTGATAGGTCAGAGAGGAGGGTGGAGCGGATAGGTGGGAAAGAAGTTTGAGAGGTGGGTCAGGTCATGATGATGGTGCTGAGCTGAAAAGTTAGAACTAGGGTAAGGTGGGGGGGAGGGGAAATGAGGAAACTGATGAGGTCCACATTGTTGCCCTGGGGTTGAAGGGTTCCGAGGCGCCAATTGGATTGATTGCCTTCTGTACAATGTAGGATATTATACTGCTTCAGTGGATAATTCTGTTGCCTCATCAGCATCCTGCCACTGAAGAATTCTTATCCATCACATGCAAAGGCTAACTACTAACTGGAGGCATCCTCCAGGCATCAAGCTGGGATCTGGAGCTGGGAAGCCTATGGCGTTTTATTGAAGGCATGAACCTGAAAGGGTCACAATTACAGCCAAACCTAAGCCATCATATTGAATTCGCTGATCTTGGTTATTTGCAAACGCATTTGCAGTCCAATTAACATTTCTCCATGTTGAGGAGCCCTTATGGTCCCTGACCTGCTTCAGCCGTGCCTATCTTCTCCATGCCAGTCTGCCAGTGCTCTGATCAGATCTACAACTCACCACGAACAGTGAATTCAAAGGCAGACAATTAGGGGGCCACCTATCAGAAGATTATTGGGACAATCTCACTGTCAAAAAATGCAGCAATGTGATCCCTATTTTAGCAAGTTTTGAGAAGATTTGTAGCTCAGGTTGAGGTTCTGGATGTAAGTTTGCTTGCTGAGCTGGAAATTTCATTTTCAGATGTTTCATCACCAAAATAGATAACATCTTCAGTGAGTCTCTGGATGAAGCACTGCTGATGTTTTCCTGCTTTCTTTTTATATGTTTGTGCTTCTTTGGGATAAATAGAAAGCAGGAAACATCAGCAGTGCTTTGTCCGGAGGGTCACTGAAGATGTTACCTAGTATGGTGACGAAACATCTGAAAACGAACCTTCCAGCTCAGCGAGCAAAACGACATCCAGATCCCTATTTTATTTCCTTAGACGCAGATTGCATAGACCAGATGTAGAATATTACTTCCATTAACTTTCAAAAGCAAAGGATTGGAATTTTCCATGGGCTTCAGGAAAATGGCATTAGGACCAAATGGAGGCTCTGAGTCCACACTTACCAGCAGTGAGACTAGTTTAGCAATCTTTTCAGAGGAGACCATATCTCAAGCCACCTTCCTATTTGTGATTTTAATAAGAATTTTAAGTGGCTCTTGATGGCAAAGACTCAAAGAGAACTGGCACCTCTGGAGCTTTTACAGGCCCACCCCTGGGGGAGGTACAGGTCAAGCACTGCCTGGGTGCCACAGCGTGGAGATTCTCTCTCTGGGCTGGACAATAGTGCATACATAAACAAGATATAGAAAAGGTACCAACAGAGATTGAGGAGAAGCCTTCCACTGGATCATGTTTGATGGAGAATGCAGTGTTTCATTCTCATGGCCTGTCAATGGGGCCTGAAACCTTGGTGGTTTCTGCTGAGAGGCCAGCTCCATTGAGTTGGCAGCCTCCTCATACAGCAGAGGACTGCTCTGCCACTCCAAAATGTTAGTGAGGCCCCAAAGTCATCCCTGATTGGGAGCTAAACAAATGGAACTTGCTGCCCGCCTCTGTGGAACCATTAGACAATCTGATTTTCAGATCAGCCTGTGAAAGATCACTGGTAGCATGAATGTAACAAGGTGATACCTAATTCAGCTTCCCCCATCCACAGCTTGCTTGTCTCAAAACCCACCATCATAGTGGCAGAAAAATCAAACTCATTCACAACAACAAACATCCGCTTCGACAACATTGCGAATGATCTCATTCGCCATGTCAGACCATCCTCATGGTCTCTCTTAATGAAATTCCTTTAGTAACAATTCACAGTTATTCAGGTTTTGAATTGATATTTGGAACCTAGTAGGAACTGGAAGGTAACTCCACAATTTTGGTTCACTTGGAATTGAGAGAACATTGCCCAGTTTTTCTTTTATCCGCAGGGGAGTTTTAGTCTTCGCTGGCTGGACCAGTGTTTTATTTCCCATTCTTAGTTGTTATTGAGAAGGTGGTGGTGAACTACCTTCTTGAACCATTGCAGTCCATTTATTGTAGGTCACAATGCCATTAGGGAGGAAGTATGACCCAGTGATAGGGTCAAACTGTGATATATTTCTGAGTCAGGGTGGTGAGTGGTTTGGAGAAGAGCTTGCAGGTAGTACTCCCATGTATCTGCTACCCTTGTGCTTCTAGATAGAATTGATTGTTGGGGTTTGGCAGCTGCTATCTAAGGAGCCTTGGGTAAATTTCTGCAGTGTATCTTGCAGATGTAGCAACTTAACATCAATGATAGAGGAGTCAATGTTTGAGGATATGGTGCTAATCACCTGGGCTGCTTTGTCCTGGACAGCATCAAGTTTCTCTAGTATTCTGTCATATTCCTGACTTTTACTTTGTTGACAGCCTTTGGGCATTAGGACAGGCTTTGGACATCAAGAGGTGCTTTACTCACTGCAGATTTCCTAGCCTCTGATCTACTCTTATAACCACAGTATCTATATGACTAGTCCAGTTCATTATCTGAGGAGAAAGTGAGGTCTGCAGATGCTGGAGATCAGAGCTCAAAATGTGTTGCTGGAGAAGCGCAGCAGGTCAGGCAGCATCCAGGGAACAGGAGAATCGACGTTTCGGGCATAAGCCCTTCTTCCTGAAGAAGGGCTTATGCCCGAAACGTCGATTCTCCTGTTCCCTGGATGCTGCCTGACCTGCTGCGCTTTTCCAGCAACACATTTTCAGCAGTTCATTATCTGGCCTAGCATGTTAGTAATGGGGGATTCAGTGAATTAAATACCATTGAATATCAAGGAGTGATGTTAGATCCTCTCTTGTTGGGATGTTCATTAGCACCACACAGATGTCAGACAATATTATTTGTCACTTGTCACCCCAAGTATCAGTCAGATGTTCCTGCATTTGCACACAGACTACTTTAGTATCTAAAAGGAATCATGAATGATATTGAACATTGTGAATTCTTCTATTTCTGACCTTCTAATGATGGAGGAAAGGTCACTGATGAACCAACTGAAAAAGGTTGGCCCTAGGATTCTATTCTGAGGAATAAAGCCAGAAGGTCTGGGTTCAAATCCCACCTGCTCAAGAAGTATGTATTAAAATCTCTGAACAGGTTGGTTTGAATGTATATACTCTGATAAACTAGAAGAAGGAGGTCTAGGTTCAAGTTTCACCTGCTCAAGAGATATGTAATGATATCTCTGAAAAAATTGATGAGAAAGTATTTACTCTGAGGAACTAGGGGCTCTTGTGATGCAGTGGTAGTGCCCCTAACTCAGAGCCAGCAGACTTGGATTCAAATCCAATCTGCTTCAGAGGTGTGTAGTAGTATCCCTGGACAGGTACATTCGGGAAATAAAAATCTATTCTGAGGAATTCCTGCAGAGGTTTCCTGAAGCTTTGATGACTGATGTTCAACTATCCTCCTTTGTGCCAGGTCTAATTCTGAATTTCTCAGATCGTCTCATGCTCTTTGATGTCACACTCAGTCAAACATAGTGTTAATATCTCAGGCACTCTCACTCCCCTCTGGCACCTACCTCCTATTCAGAAAGAGAAACTGCAACATTTACCTTGTTGCTGTGCACTATCTTGGATCACCAGTCTTCTTTAATTCAGCTTGTAATATTTATACAGTGGGTAGGTGACATTACAGAATGGATCTCATTCTTGAATTAACTGAAACTCCAAAAGATAATCTGAAATTTCACTGAAAGACAAATGGCTATGTTGTGAGTAACTGCCTTATTCAACAGCAATTACATACAGTTAAATAGCCAATGATCCAATCAGTAAAATGAATGCAAGAAATAAGGGTGTATGGCTACTCAAGCTTGCTCTGCCATTCAGTGAATTCATCTTTGATCAGACATTGGCCTCAACTCTACTTTCCTAGATTGTTCCCCATGACTTGACTTTATTATAGCTCAAGAATTTGTATGTCTCGTTCACAATAATCATATTGATGAGTAAACGAGTACAGTACATTAATATGATGAATAACACTCATGCTGGTGAGTAAATAGGGAACTCAATCATTACCCAATAAGTGTAGGAGACATTAAACATGCTGCAAATCTTTTTACTGCTATTTAAAAAGCTGTCTTTAGACTGATTTCAATTTTCACTAAATAAATATATTTTGTGGATTGCAGGTGTCAGAGTTTGAATCTTTTCAATTGCTTCTTCAATAGGTATTGATATGTAAAATGAAAAGTACAAATGCTGACATAAAATGAGATCTCCCTGATTTTGGTAATTAATCTCTGCACTATACGATTTACCTGTCAGTGCTTTTCTTTGTAATTACTGTTGTTTACACCAGGACTGTCTGAATCCCTCTGAGAACCACTATTTATTGATGTTCAATCACTAAAAACATGCATTTAAATAAGTCAAATGTGTATCAGCATTTTGGAGATCTAGCAAATTGCTCTTGATACAGGGTAATCATTGTGTCCGTCTCCATCTAAAAATGCATGCATTTCTCAGTGAAATATTATCTCTTTTCCTCTCTTTTGTACGTTAAGAGATGTTGATATTTGAAACTTGACAGTTTCCTTTTGTATTCTTTGTATAAAGGTCCTTGTCTCTCCGATACAATGTAAGACCTTGACATCAAGCAACAATTCTCCAGTTCATAGCTATATAATCACAATTTTTCCCTCGTACATCAAAAGACTTTGACAGCCTAGTATGTTCAGCCAGTATTTGGTAAAACTATCTGGTATGTACAACAATTTGAATGCCAGTATTTCTTGATGCATGACAACTGGCTTAAAAATTTGCAATGAAAATACTATTTAGAGCATTACCATTTTTAAGTCTTAGTCCCAAAAGTCAAAAGGCAGTATACAAAACCAACATGCCATTTAATTTCCTAAAGGTAATTCTATTGCTAGCTTCCTTGCTGCCCTTTTGTTGCATGATTATTTCGCTATCACTTGTTTTGTATGTGACAAAAAAAACTCCTCAAGAAACACAATAGGTGGACAAATGCCTTGCGAGTATCCTTCAATTCTGCCCTGTACAGGATTTAATAGGTAAGCATGATTGGCATGGGTTAACTTGTGCTTTAAGTTGCCTTCCCCTCATTAGGAATGCTTTGCTCAAACTATATTCCTGAAATCAACACCTGGGAAATATTAACAACAACAACTGCAATTGTTGGGAAAACTCAGTCTGGCAGCTTCAGTAGAGATAAGCTGCTGGAAAAGCGCAGGAAGAAGGGCTTATGCCCGAAACGTCGATTTTCCTGTTCCTTGGATGCTGCCTGACCTGCTGCGCTTTTCCAGCAACACATTTTCAGCTCTGATCTCCAGCATCTGCAGCCCTCACTTTCTCCTCAGTAGAGATAAGGTAAAGTTAATGTTTCAGATTCAGTTATCCTTCTTAAGAACTTCAGATGTGCATAAGCTGGGGTGGGGTGGGGGTTGGGAAGTAAATGGTGGAGACGAAGTCAAGAGAGATAAAGAAAAACAGTTGGATGGACATAAGAGTGGGTAAAGGTTAGCCTGGGGATTCAGTAGTTGTTAATTGTTTGTGGTGTTAACCCATGTGATGACAAGGCCTTGTTTGAGGCAGTTGAGGTAAGGACATGGAAGTAAGTGCTCAGGAACTAAAATTATTGAAGTCAAGATTGAGTCCTGAAGGCTGAAAGGTTCCCAAGTGTAAAATGAAATGCTGCTCTTCCAGCTCGCTCCCAGCTTCGCTGGAACATGGCAGCAAATCCGAGATAGAGACATTTGTCAGGGAACATAGTGGTGTGTTGAAGTGGCAGACAACACAAAGCTCAGGGTCATTTCTGCGGACAGATCGTAGGTGTTCTGTAAAGCCCAGTATACATTTTGTCTCCCCAGTGTAGAGAAGGCCACATTGTGAGCAGAGAATACTGTAGACTAGATTGAGTGAAATGCAGGGAAATTGCTGACACATCTGGCACCTTGGAGAGTGAGGAAGTAAATGGGCAGGCTTTGCACCTTCTGCCATTGCATGGGAAGATACTGTAGGGGTGTGAGAAGACATTAGGAATGGAGCAGGAATGGACCAAAGTGTCCTAGAGGGAACAGTCCCTGTGGAAGACTAACAAAAGAGGGGAGGGTAATATGTATAGTGGTGGCATCATGCTGGAGGTGATGCGAGTGGCAGCTAATGATCCTTTGGATGTGGATGCTGGTGGGATGGTAAGGACCAAGAGGACACTAATGCTGTTGTAGCAGGAAAGAGAAAGGGTGAGAGCCAAAGTATGGGATGGGCGTCAAACTCGGCATAGGGCCCTGTCAACCACAGTGTTTGAGGAAGGAGGTGGACATTTCAGAGGCTCTGTTGTAGGACTGGCATGACCAGAACAGCTGTGACAGAAACGGAGAAACTGGAAGAATGGAATAGAGTTTTACAGGAAGCAGGGTGATGGGATGCTTGGGAATATTGATTGGTGATGTGAGGAGGGAAGAGAACATGGGAAAGTGAAACAATGGGATGTTAGCCGGCCACATTTCCTAGAAAACATTGAAAAACAAGTCAATTTATCAAACATGATGGTCGCAAATTGTTTGGGTCATTCAGGATTTTCCTGTTGACATTCTTGATGAAAATCCTTTGCCATAATCCTTGTGTTTTCACACAGCAGTAGGTACAGCAGTATCTAAAGACAGATGATGGGTTTTGATGCTTTATATGTGTACAATTTGTCAGAGTTGATGAATAACATCCAACAAATTCACCATTTTTTAGTTTCTTTTCTGATGCTATAAAGTTTAAGCATTTTCTAGTTTTTGTTTCATATTTTCAGGGTTTACAATGTTGCCTTTTTGTATTTCTGAAGGACAAGCATATATTTTGAGGGTAGAGCTGACTTTTGCTTAAGACATATGTAATTCACATGTCAAACCGTGTGCCGTTGGAAAAGCACAACAGGTCAGGCAGCATCTGAGGATCAGGAGAGTCGATGTTTCATCAGGAATGTGGAGGGGCAGGGTAGGGGGCTGAGAGATAAATAGGAAGGCAGGCGTGTGGCTTGGGGAATGTAGGTGGGAATGTGACAGGTGGATGCAGGTGGCAGGTGATTGTGATAGGTCGGTAGGGAGGGTGGAGTGGACAGCTGGGAAGGAATATGGACAGATGGGATAGTCAAGAGGGCAGTGGGGAAGCAGAATGCCAACTCACAGAGCTTTTCAGGGAACATCTCTGGGACACACGGATCCAACAACCCCACCACCAAGTGGCTGATCATTTCAACTCCCGGTCCCACTCCACCAAGGACATGCAGGCCCTGGGCCTCCTACACCTCCAATCCAAGTCACCAGGTGTCTTGGAGGAAGAACACCTCATCTTCCGCCTTGGAACCCTTCAACCCACATGGCATCAATGTCAACTTCACTAGTTTTCAAATCTCCCCTCCCCCCACCTCATCCCAAATCCAATTCTCCAACTCAGCACCGCCCTTTTCACCTGTCCCACCTATCTGCTTCACCCTCCCCACTGCCCTATCACAATCGTGCCCCACCTGCATCTACCTAGTGCCTTCCCAGCTACCTTTCCCCCAGTCCCACCCCCAGCCTCCTAACTATCTCTCAGCCCCTTTGCCCCTCCACATTCCTGATGAAGGGCTTATTCCCGAAACATCGACTCTTCTGCTCCTCGGTTGCTGCCTAAACTGCTGTGCTTTTCCAGCACCACACTTTTCGACTCTGACTCACCAGCATCTGCAGTCCTCACCTTCTCTCACACACAATTCACATGTTTATTTGTGTCCTGGGAAAAGAAAACTTTGTTGGGGGCTTCTTTATCTTTTTATGCAATACTAGGCACAAACAATGGGGAAGAAGGAATCTGCAAAATAGATGTGGGGAGTGTGGGGGTGGAGGCTGAAATTGTTTGGGGGTAGGAGGGTCTACAAGAGGAACAAGCTGTAAGTTAGGTGTCATGGGGACACTTGGGATTTGGGGTGGTGGGGAGGGAAGAGGAACAGTGCAAAGAGGAGAGGACTGCTTTAAACCTGTCAACAAGGGAATACTCAGCTAACCAGCATCCAAGAAAACATTAAAGCATCAAAATCATAAATTATTTGTAAATCAGTGGAGAATCTTGAGTTTAGGGCTATGCAAGGTCAGGAGATACTACATTTGGAATAAATATAACAATTCCTACTGTGATGAAAGTAGAAGGCCTACAGTGCAGATAGAGGCCATTTGACTTATCGAGTATGCACCAGTCCTCTGAAGAGCATTCCAGTTACTACAGTGCATCATGTACAAATAGCTGTAACTGTGTGTAGGTGGATGAGAGAATTAAGATTTATATTGGTGGAAGGAGTGCTGATCTTGTGAGTCAGTTTGTTCTGGGTCGTGTTGAGCTTCTCACTTCTTTATTTCTGGTACGTGATAACTTTATTGGTGCTATTTCCTATTTTAACCCTCAGTTAAAATGTTGATGAAACAGATGGACATGTTTCATTAATATCTTTTTCCATTGTCCACTCTTTATTCTCCTTCATATGGTCCAGCTCAAACTTTTCACTTCTTCAGCTTCTCCACCTCCATTTTTGGGGTAGCCCACTTGCTATAGTACCACTGACTTTGTCTATCACGGTGCATCTGTTATGACGATGCGGCCAAACATGTCAGGTGTTGGGGTATGTTTTCCTCTTTCTCCAGCCAAAGACTTGCCTAAAGTGACAGGGCCCTTGTCCACATCTGTCCACATCACCCAGATTTGTTCTTGACCTATCCTCCCCTCCCAGAATCACAATACATTTTTCTTTGTCCTGGACTACCACCACATCAGAGTCTTTATTCAATACCATTCTCTGCCATACCCACCATCTTCAGCCTGAAGTCATCACCAAATATCCCCTCTGCCTCCCCTCTACTTTTAGCATACGGAAGGGACCACTCCTTTGCAACAGCCTAGTCAACTCTGAAATAATCTTCGACACATCTTACCTTTCTAGGATCACCTCTCCATGCAAACACAGGAGGTGTGACAAATGACCTTTTACTTACTTTCTCTTCGAGGATGTATAATGCTAAACCTTAGAGATTAAAAGGTTGCTTGGACAAAGTTCACACACACATATATTATTCTGCTCAGTGTTTTATTTCAACGTACACATCACAAACCTCCAACGCACTGATTACTAGTCCCTAAATGCACATCAGTCAAGTTCTCACCTAATTATCCCTTAAATAACATACAGCCACTAACCTGTTCCCTAGTTGCATCTGGTCCCAGGCTCCCTCATAGACCTTACTGACATCCAAAGCATTTCAAGTGAAACAGCAATCTATGTAAAAGCAAAATGCCAGAATCTGAAACAAACACAGAAAATGCTAGAGAAACTCAGTAAGTCTGGCAGCATTTGTGGCATCTAGTACTTTAGTATACTGTATACAGTGCCCACAATGCAGTCTGCTCGACCTTGGATAAAAAAAACCTGAAAGAACTGCGGATGCTGGAAGTCAGAAGCAAAAATAGAGATTACTGGAAAACTCAGCAGATCTGGCAGCATGTGGAGAGAAATCAGGGCTAACATTTCAGGTCTAGTGGCCCTTCTACAAAACTGATGGTAAGTAGGAAAATTTGGTTTTTTACACAGAAGACAAGTTGGGAGGAGGGTCTAAGGAATAAACGTTAAGTGGAGATGGAGCCAAAAGAGAGAGAAGAACAGTTGGACAGATAAAGGAATGGATAACAGTCAGCCGAGGAGAGTGAATGGCTGCTTATGGGGACTATTAGTGTCTAACAAAGGTAATAGCAGACCATGTGACAACAAGGTTTGAAGTAAGGACATGTGAAAAGGTACCTCAAGCCCTAAAACTGTTGAACTCAATATTGAGTCCAGAAGGTGGTAAAGTTCCCAAGTGGAAATGAGAGGAAACAGAATAATGCATATTGACTAATCACTGTGCAGAAAATGTGTTAAGCGCTGCAGGTCAGGCAGCATCCAAGGAGCAGGAGAATCGACGTTTCGGGCATGAGCCCTTCTTCAGGAATCACTGTGCAGCCTACTTATATTCAGTCTGTTTTGATTTAACACATTTTCTCTTGTTTTGGCTTTCAGGTGGCAGCCCTGTCATTCACACCTCAACTGGACACACCTTTTCTTTCTTCACTTGCCCCCTGTTTCTGATTCCTTTAGCCTCGTGCCATCAACTGATTTGTCATTTATTCTTTCCCATCTTCTATCCTGTCACAGAACTTCAAAATAATTCTGAAATGTCCTAAACAGCAGAACAAACAAAGGAAGACTGTCGAACTGGTTACAAAGGTGAAAGGAGATTACAGGGGCAAAGTGGTCATGGTCATTGTGGTATGAGACATAACTGAAACCAGATTATTGATCAGTTGAAAGATTATGTGGACAATGTTGGTGCCCTCAGCTTGCACAATAAACTAATTTATGTGCAGGATTCCACAGCATCCAATTGTTAAATCCTGTTGGCAATGGAAAATTGCTCACGGAAGCAGCATTGCAAACCTAAATGTCACCAGTCAAAGATTTGTACTGTGGTATCAAATCCATGAAAGTCATTACAGACCTATTTTTATACAAAAAGCATTTGGGCAGCAGAATCAGGTTGAATGGACAAAATCCCATTGTCCACAGGTTGGTGTTTTTCTTCTTAAGGATGAAAATTCCAGCCACTAATGCTGGAAGAATAATTTCCAACAGCTCAATAAATGTGAACAAACAATAGCAGCTGATACGCTCCAAGCTGTTCCCCAGTACCCTACAGCCAAAGCCCCAATTGGATCACCATCAATGGAAGAGCTGAATCTAGCAATCAAACAATGACAATAAGAAGCCTGAAACCCCCAATGATATTCCAACTGAGTTCCTTAAAACTGGTGCACTGCTGCTAGAGAAGTGATTGCTCGGCCTCTTGCTGAGATATTTGTATTATCAATAGTCACAGGTGAGGTACCAGAAGACTGGAGGTTGGCAAACGTGGTGCCACTGTTTAAGAAGGGTGGTAAGGATAAGCCAGGGAACTATAGACCAGTGAGCCTGATGTCGGTGGTGGGCAAGTTGTTGGAGGGAATCCTGAGGGACAGGATGAACATGTATTTGGGAAGGCAAGGACTGATTAAGGATAGTCCACATGGCTTTGTGCATGGGAAATCATGTCTCACAAACTTGATTGAGTTTTTTGAAGAAGTAACAAAGAGGATTGATGAGGGCAGAGTGGTAGATGTGATCTATATGGACTTCAGTAAAGCGTTCGACAAGGTTCCCCATGGGAGACTGGTTAGCAAGTTTAGATCTCATGGAATACAAGAAGAACTAGCCATTTGGATACAGAACTGGCTCAAAGGTAGAAGACAGAGGGTGATGGTGGAGGGTTGTTTTCAGACTGGAGACCTGTGACCAGTGGAGTGCCACAAGGATCGTTGCTGGTTCCACTACTTTTTGTCATTTACATAAATGATTTGGATGCGAGCATAAGAGGTACGGTTATTAAGTTTGCAGATGACACCAAAATTGGAGGTGAAGTGGACAGCAAAGAGGGTTACCTCAGATTACAACAGGATCTTGACTAGATGGGCCAATGAGTTGAGAAATGGCAGATGGAGTTTAATTCAGATAAATGAAGGTACTACATTTCATGAAAGCAAATCTTAGCAGGACTTATACACTTAATGGTAAGGTCCTAGGAGTATTGCTGAACAAAGAGACCTTGGAGTGCAGGTTCATAGCTCCTTGAATGTGAAGTCACAGGTAAGTAGGATAGTGAAGAATGTTTTTGGTATGCTTTCCTTTATTGGCCAGAGTATTGAGTACAGGAGTTGGGAGGTCATGTTGCGCCTGTACAGGACGTTGGTTAGGCCACCGTTGGAATATTGTGTATAATTCTGGTCTCCTTCCTATCGGAAAGACGCTGTGAAACTTGAAAGGGTTCAGAAAAGATTTACAAGGATGTTGCCAGAGTTGGAGGATTTGAGCAATAGGGAGAGGCTGAACAGGATGGGGCTGTTTTCCCTGCAGCATTGGCGGTTGAAGGGTGACCTCATAGAGGTTTACAAAATCATGAGGGGCATGGATAGGATAAAGAGACAAAAATCTTTTCTCTGGGGTAGGGGAGTCCAGAATTAGAGAGCATAGGTTTAAGGTGAGAGGGGAAAGATATAAAACACATTTAAGGGGCAACCTTTTCACACAGAGGGTGGTACATGTATGGAATGAGCTGCCAGAGGAGGTGGTGGAGGCTGGTACAATTGCAACATTTAAGAGGTATTTGGATGGGTATGTGAATCGGAAGGGTTTGGAGGGCTATGAGCCGGGTGCTGGCAAGTGGGACTAGATTGGGTTGGGATATCTGGTCGGCATGGACGGGTTGGACTGAAGAGTCTGTTTCCATGCTGTACATCTGAATGACTCTAGGCACTCATCCTATGGATTTTGGAGATAAAGAACACACTCCCCCTCAACCTACTTCTGGAATGTGACAATTATAGTATCTTCAAGAAAGAATGTAAATTATGCTGAAGAAGCTATTGAAGTCTTTCCCTCTAATTGATAGAAGGGAAAATCCTGGCATACATTCTCCTGAATCGCCTACTTCCTATACTGAGGAAATTATGGCAAAGACATAAATAGCTCTAGATCTTCCAGAGACAGCTCTGACATGTTGTCAGACAATTTTATGAAAAACATTAAGAACAATGCCAAGAACTCTTCAATCAAAACTCATGACTCAGTAAATTTCCAGGCTTTCCGGATTGTGTTCCAAAAATTTAGATGTTCAAGAAACGCCATATCAATCCTGCAATTGTTTTCTGATAGCACAACTGCAATATCCTGAATGGAAGATCTGAAACAGACACCTTGAAAATCCAAACTGGGGTCATGCAAGGCAATAGGTTAGTTCCTATACAATTTATAATATACCTGAAGATATTCTCTTCAACAAATGTCGATTGTCCGCTGGTGTCAATATTAGAGTGGTGCTGGAAAAGCATGGCAGGTCAGGCAGCATCCGAGGAGCAGGAAAATCGATGTTTCGGGCAAAAGTCCTTCATCAGGAATAGATGCGGAGTGCCCGTGGAGTGGAGAGATAAATGAGAGGGGGGTGGGGGTGGAGAGAAAGTAGAATAGAGTACAATAGGTGAATGGGGATGGGGATGGAGGTGATAGGTCAGAGAGGAGGGTGCGGGAAGGCAGCAAAGACTCCCTATTGTATCACCTGCATCCCCACCCCCATTCACCTATTGTACTCTATACTACTTTCTCCCCACCCCCACACCCCTCTCATTTATCTCTCCACTCTGCAGGCACTCTGCCTCTATACCTGATGAAGGGCTTTTGCCCAAAACATCAATTTTCCTGCTCCTCGGATGCTGTCTGACCTGCTGTGCTTTTCCAGCACCACTCTAATCTAAACTCTGGTTTCCAGCATCTGCAGTCCTTATTTTTATCTCGCTGGTTTCAATACCCTTATCTTGAAAGGGTGCTGGAACCAGGACTTTAAAAAATTTTGAAGTCAAAGATAGATTCTTGTTAACGAAGAGATTGATAGGATATCTGTCACATAGGACCAGGTTATAGTCCAACAGATTAATTTAAAATTACAAGCTTTTGGAGCACTACTCCTTTGTCAGGTAAAATGACTTCATTTCCCCTGACGAAGGAACCACACTCCAAAAGCTTGTGATTTTCAGTAAACTTGTTGGACTGTAACCTGGCGTCACGTGATTTTAGACTTGGGCAATCCCAGTCTGACACCGGTATCTCCACATCATAGGTTATCTGGATAGGCAGGAATGCAGATTTGAGATTATAACCAGATCAATGGTAATTTTAGTGAATAACCGAACAGGTTCGATGGGCTGAATGATCTATTTAGCTCCTAATTTATACATTTGTACATATGTACTAAATAGCATCTAGATGGAAAACTCTTTTATGTCAGTCACCAGCTTCCAAATGATTAAGTTCTCACAACAATTGCATGCTTTCCTGTGGCTATTCCCACTAAGATCCCATACTGAATGACAGAGAAACTACAAATTAATAATGGCCAATATCAACATTGCTATAATCACGACCATTAGGATCCTAAGCAGCAATGCATAGCAACAAAAAGTAATTAGGAACATACTAACCCAAGCAGAAGCTGCTGCCAAGATTCCAGACAGAATTTATTGGTAATGACTTTGCTGTTCTTGAATATCGCTGTTGCTATGCATTTTGGATGAGTTTGAGAAATAACCATGTGGGGAACACATGTTACCAAGATGCCACAAATCTTTTCAGTCATGCTGAAAATGAGAAGAATAGTAGAGGGATTGGTTTGAATCAAAGAATCATTTTCAGAGTAGTGTTTTCTTGACCACAGGACATGCTTCAAATGGGAAACTGTAAAGGATAGGATTTTCTCCTTTTTACTTAGCACTATTCTGATTCTTTGGCTCTTTATCAATTACGTTTTGTTTGTTTTTCTATTAGAGCAGGAAATGAACTCATCTGCTGGGATTTAATTAAGTAAACAATTCTTTCTTCCTCATAATGCCAAATGCATTTTAGTAAAAAGGAAACAAGTGAATAGAATTGTGGATTGGTGTTATATTCAGAACAATGGCCTCAAAATTGTTGGAGTGGGGAATCTTGTGCCATGCTTCATTAGTTAGATTTTCTTTTTCTCACACTTCTCAATCTGATAGAGTGTTTACTCTCTGCTATTTGCAATGACTACATTCTTAATGATTTTTAATTAACCTGTTCATGTTTCTTAATGGACGTGCACCTCTGTAAAAGGCAGTGTGTGGTCTGTCCTTGGTTATTGAATAGCATGTAAACAGATGTCCACTGTAAGTTGGTGGACTGATTGAAAGCAGTTTCCAACATTATGTAATGTAAAGAGACACAACAATTCACTTACAGTCAGGTAAGAACAAAAACTGGGATTTATCATACCATTAAATCACCACCTCAACTTCTCGCCTCGCCTGAGATGTTGTGACCCTCAGTCAGCTCTCTCTAATGGGAGATCAGCTGTTGGTCTTGTAGGATGATGACAACTTTACATGGGCTTAACATTTATTACAATATCCCTTTGCTCTCATTTGTTGCTGCCATATAGTTTAACTTGGATAAATCCCCAGGACCTGATCAGATATACTCTAGAACTGTGTGGGAAGCTAGAGAAGTGATTGCCTGACCCCTTGCTGAAATATTTGTAGCATCAATAGTCGCAGGTGAAGTGCCAGAAGACTGGAGGTTGGCTAACATGGAACCATTATTTAAGAAAGGTGGTAAAGACAAGCTAGGGAATTATAGCCTAGTGAGTCTGACGTTGGTAGTGGGCAAGTTGTTGGAGGGAATCCTGAGGGATAGGATTTACACGTATTTGGAAAGGCAAGGACTGATTAGGGATAGTCAACATGGCTTTGTGCGTGGGAAATCATGTCTCACGAACTTGATTGAATTTTTTGAAAAAGAGGTTGATGAGGGCAGAGCAGTTGACATGACTTCAGTAAGGCTCTCGACAAGGTTCCCCATGGGAGACTGGTTAGCAAGGTTAGATCTCATGGAATATAGGGAGGACTACCCATTTGAATACAGAACTGGCTTGAAGGTAGAAGACAGAGGGTGGTGGTGGAGGGTTGTTTTTCAGACTGGAAGCCTGTGACCAGTGGAGTGCCACAAAGGATCAGTGCTGGGTCCTCTACTTTTTGTCATTTATATAAATGAATTGGATATGAAAGTAGGAGGTATAGCTAATACTGTTGGCTGATGACACCAAAATTGGAGGTGTATTAGACAGCGAAGAAGGTTACCTCAGATTACAATGGGATCACATGGGCCAATGGGCTGAGGAGTGGCAGATAGAGTTTAATTTAAATGTGAGGTGCTGCATTTTGGGAAAGCAAATCTTAGCAGAACTTATATACTTAAAGGTAAAGTCCTAGGGAGTGTTGCTGAACAAAGAGACCTTGGAATGTACATTCATAGCTCCTTGAAAGTAGAGTCACAGGTAGATAGGATAGTGAAGAAGGCATTTGTACGCTTTCCTTTATTGGTCAGGGTATTGAGTACAGGAGTTGGGAGGTCATGTTAAGGCTGTACAGGACATTGGTTAGGCCACTTTTGCAATACAGCATGCAATTCTGGTCTCCTTCCTATTGGAAGGATTTTGTGAAACTTGAAAGGGTTCAGAAAAGATTTACAAGTTTGTCGCCAGGGTTGGAGGATTTGAGCTATAGGGAGAGGCTGAATAAGCTGGGGCTGTTTTCTCTGGAGTGTCAGAGGCAGAGGAGTGACCTTCTAGACATTTATAAAATCATGAGGAGCCTGGATAGGATAAATAGACAAAGTCTTTTCCCTGGGGTGGGGAGTCCAGAACTAGAGGGCATAGGTTTAGGGTGAGAGGGGAAAGATATAAAAGAGACCTAAGGGGCAACTTTTTCACTCAGAGGGTGGTACATGTATGGAATGATCTGCCAGAAGAAGTGGTGGAGGCTAGTACAATTGCATTATTTAAAAGACATCTGGATGGGTATGTGACTAGGAAGGGTTTGGAGGGATATGGGCCAAGTGCTGGCAAATGGGACTAGATTAGGTTGGCTTATCTGATCGGCATGGGTGAGTTGGACCAAAGGGTCTGTTTCCGTGCTGTACATCTCTATGGCTCTATGACTCTATGACTCTATAACTTCAAATAATGTTCAGGATTTTTTTTTCTTCCATTGTAGCAGCTGTGAAATTCAACCTTGGTTGTCTCCTTCAAGATCAAGGGTCTTATCTTTTTCTAATCTTTGTTGATAGTAGAGCTCAGTCATTTCATTTACCTTTTGTTCATTTCTTTACAGGAGCTTAATGTCTGTCTTGTGCCTCAGTGACCTCAATTGAATGCACTATTCAGCCCGATAGAATTATAGTTTCAATATCATGGATTCAAGTTTAAACTCCAATCAGTTGGCAATACTGTTGAACATTCAGTTTGCTTTATTAATTACTGTTCTACAAGAATTGAACAAACATGGTCAATGTGAGACCTGGTATCATTCTTGGCTTTCTTCCAAGCTCTCAGCCTGGCTTGACTAGTTCTATATCATTTACTCAGTAAATGTGTCTCAGTTTTTAAATCCAAACTGGATCTTGCGCAGAGTCTCACAAAATGATGCAGAATGGAAAGAGAACATTTAGCCATAGTGCTTGCGCCATAATGAATTTCAATAAAATACTATCGCATGACCCAGAGTTCCTTTGAGGAAAATTAAGCATTTCAGAAACAAAACATTTTAACCTGCACACTTTAGCTGTTCAGCAGTGATGTACAACCTCCTCAGAGTCAATGACCAAATAGCAGAATTATAACCGTGGCTCCCAAATTTGTATGGAATCAAGAGTATCGCATCACTTTGTTTAGTTCTGATAACTTCTGATCCTGACTGACCTATTTGGATCCATCAGGGTCCACTCCTGCCCTTCCATCAATATTTTTTCCCAGCTTATAACTAACTTAATTGTTTTAACATACTGCAGTGACACTCTACAAAGGTAGGTAACTGACAGTCTCCATGATTGTGCTAGATTGTCATTGGCAGAGAGTTATTGACTATAAGAATAAGTTATTGCCTCAAGGAGTGAGTGGAACGCATTACCTGTTGAAAACATTTACAAAGGAACTGAATGTCTTCCTGGCTAAGGCTGATATAACCTTGTAGAAAGGTGCCTTGTAATGTTGGGTGTTGGTCTCTTCGAATTCATTGCTAATTTTTTTAAGCACTCATGAGATGTGAGCCTCACTGATTGATCAATATTTATTGTCCATCCTTAGTTGCTCCTGAGAAGATGGTGGTGAGCTGTCTTCTTGAACTACGACAGCCCAACTGCTGTCACCTTTGGAATTATCACCTTCAGGGATTGGTTTGGAATTTTCTGGAATTCTGCTGCCATGAATTGGCCAACAATTTTTTCAAGTTGTTGTTCTCCTCTCCCTGGGGATGATATTGCTTTTGTTGATGGGCAGCTCTGAGGGCTGGGGAAGGCTTGCTCAATCAACAGATCTTTTTCAGCCCAACCACTTTATGTGTTTTTCAGATGTTCGCATGTTCTCATGCTGACCTCAATAGGGTTTTGTTGCATTTGAACAAACAATTTGTCTTCAATCCAATTACATCACGACTCTACTTCTGACCAAAGATCACTGACCTGAAATGTTAACTCTGTTTCTTTCTCAACAGATGTTACGTGATTTATAGAGTAATTCCAACACATTATTTGTTTTTATTCTGCAAAGTGTTTGTTACATATTAATGGCATTTTATTCATCAATCACACACACACTTATAGTAAGATCTTCTGTACTGATCTGACAGAAACCATCTTGCTCTGTTAATTAAGAATGGAAATAAGGGATTCAAATGAATTTTAATACATGTTTGCATATTTGATGACAGTTTAAGAAATGCTTAAAACAATCTAGTGAAGATGGCTGCTATATTCATGTGTCTGGACTTACTTCTAACCGTCCAGAGACATCTCCAATGTCAAAGTCAGTCAGTCAGACAGCCAATGGCTCAAGCAACTCCTGTTGAAATTAGTATACTAAGTACTATATTATAAATCACTACAGAGACCTATTGTCTCCAAGAAACCTCCTACCACAATAAAATTGCAAGTTACCCCAGTTCAAAGAATCCCTACAATGTGGAAACAGGCCATTTTGGCCCAACAAGTCCGCACCGACCCACCAAAGAGTAACCCACCCAGACCCATTCCTCTACATTTATCCCTGATTAATGCACCTAACCTACACATCCCTGAATACTATGGGCAATTTAGCATGGTTGATTCATGTAACCTGCACATCTTTGGACTATGGGAGGAAACCTAAGTACCTGAAAGAAACCCATGCAGACACGGGGAGAACGTGCAAACTTCATACAGACAGTTGCCCGAGACTGGAATCGAACCTGAGACCCTGGTGCTGTGAGGCAGCAATGCTAACCACTGAGCCACCATGGTGCCCCCAATTCTTATTCATTCACGGGATGTGGGCATTGCTGGCTATACCAGCATTTATTGCCCATTCCTAATTGTCCAAAGGACAGTGAAGAGTCAACCACATTGTTGTGGATCTTCTTGAAGCAAGCGTATTATTAATGATTTTCCACTTAACTTCTAGGATGCATGTGCTGTTGCTTCGCGACAGTGCAAGTCCCTGCCTTGGTGGTAACTGTTTCTACCTGCTCCCCACTGCAGAAAGATTTGGTCACATTAGTCCCATAGTTCTGAACTCAACTTTTTTTTATCAATACAATTTTGAAATAACAACTGGTTAAGGATGCAAGCTTCTTCACACAAAATCTACTAATGATGTTTAAACTCCTAATTCTGAGCTACAAAGGAAAGGTTTCTGGCCCATAAGAAGCCACCAATACCCCACTTTTTTTGTGTTCTCTGCAAGTAATTAAGCCAAACGTTTGCCATAGAAGTTTCAATTCAGCAATATTCCTCAGATCATATTCAAAGGAATTTTAAACAGAATAAATTGTCTACGTATGACTCCTAAGCTTCCAGCTAGCTAATCAGCACTTGAACAAAGGAATTCCCAAACTGCTAACTACAGCTTGGGACTTTTGGATTCCTTCTTAGGATCTAGGGTATTGCTAAAGGAAAATGATTCCTCAGTTCTGTTTGCATTTAATTTGTTAATTTAATAATCTCTTTATTCTTTTGATTTGATCTCTCCTTGTCGGTTTATTTCTATTCCACAAATATTTGCTACATATCTGTGTTGCAAAGTATTCTACCCCTCCTCATCTAGGATTGTGTGAAATAAACCCTGTCTGTAGTTAAGTGTTATTGTGGTCTTTATAAAGTCAGAGTCTGCAAACAGAGAGAATGGGAAAATATATTGCCATTGTTTAAAAACAGGGAAAATGGGAATCTCAATTGGTTGACAGACAGGTGGTGAGAATAGAAAGATTGATTTGTTTTAACATTTACAATTCACCCATCATAAAAGGCATAACACTGTCTGGTGAAATAAAGGTATCCTTTTTTAATGTATGTGAAACCCTATACTTGGCTTTTCTGCAATTGTTGGAAGACAGTCTCACTGTCCAGGCAACAATTCATATGTTTTCAAAAAAGAGCATTGTTAATGCAGTCCAGAAGGATCTTGAATATTCAAAATAGCAGTCTTGTCATGCTTTTAAAGAAAAGTCACAGCACCAACCCTTCTTGAGAAAAATAAACTTCCATGATAAAGTAGACTTTTTGGGGCACGTGAACATTGCAACATGGGATGACATGAAATGAGTTCATGACGACCTTCCTCTACATGGTCAATTCCCAAACTCAGCTGCATGGCTATGAGGCAGTGTTGAGTTTTTTTTCTTGTACATATCTTAATGTTTACTTCAGCGCTAAATTGGCAAAGGATCAAGAATAGGCCATACATCTGCACATTCAGCTGAGAAGTGATTCATATCTAAGGCAACATAATATAAGAGGAAGGAATTGAAATGATTTTACAGAACTGGACTTTCACTATTTCTTCAGAAACAGGAATCTTATTATCAGTGGATCTGTTAAAAAAAAACTAAGCAGTTAAAAACACAAGACAATCTTCAGCATCCATTTCTGGTTTTGTTGATTCGGTCAGAGGATACTTGATTAAACAGTTTGCAGTACTGACCTCATCTGTAGAAACTGGCAGAAAAAATTAATAAACTTGCCAGCATGAGGTTTATCAACTTCCATGGGTTCTGCCAGGACTGTATTACAGCTTATCTCATGGAGGTCTGTGAGAATACTGGTTGGGTGTGGGGAACAGGGGAAGGGATTGAATAACAATGTTAATGGTACTTCAGTTTTCTCTTTTCCTTCTGCAATATTTGCAATAAAGTGGAGAACATAAATTCATTTAATGGTATTTTCTGATGGAATAGGGCTAGATAAACTAACTGAAGCACTCATATACCTTAATTATTAAAAATCTTCACCAATAGATTGAGCTATAATAGAATAAAATCTCCAGAGCAAGAAACAGCTTAGCTTATCAATTTTATATTCTTTTATCTGAACACTTATCCAAGCTCCTTCTAAATTATGGGCTGAATCTTTCTAGAAATTAGGTAAAAGCCAATTTTTCCCAGTGTCATGGAAGGATCCTCTCCTTGAGGCCGAACACAGTTTCTCACGCTATCTCCCCAAACTCACTTTGTTAACTGTACAGAATGGCCCGAATGATGTCCTACTCAGAATGTTCTCCCACTTACCATGGCAGAAGTACTCAGTACTGTCAGGAAAGACCAGGATTCCTGTTGCTTGTGCTGTATTTAAACATAGCTGTGCACCACATCAAGCACTGGCAGCCTGTAGCTGCCCTGTGGTATTTGTGACATTTGCCCCAGACAAGGCTGATAAGGGAAAACTGGCATCCTGTTTTGTGGACAGTTACCTGGAGGTCCCATTGAAGAGGATGTTGGAGAGAAGAGCTGTCCTATTCCCCAAGATCATGCTAGCCTGGTCTGAGGTTGCTGTCCAGGTCAATGCAATATTCACGGTACAGAAAATTCTAAAAGATGAGAGACTTAATCAACAATCCAGGTTTTTTTCAATATATTATTTCAGTTAAATTGCACTGTAAACTTTTGCTATAAAGTCTGTGTCTTACAATCTTATACTCCATAACCACCTGATGAAGGAGCAGCGCTCCAAAAACTAGTGCTTCCAAATAAACCTGCTGGACTATAACCTGGTGTTGTGTGATTTTTAACTTTGTACACCCAGTCCAACACCGGCACCCCTAAACCATGCTTAGTAATAGAAGAAGAAGGTCAATATGCAATTAATTGCCACAATCTTCTCTCTGATACCAAAGTTCATTGTATACCACTCTCATGACTGCATGCAATATATCCTTTGATTCACTCTCACCCATCCCATCTCTTGAGATTTCTGTCCCCTGTATATATTCAGTTACCTGGAACACCTAACCACTTTTTACCCCAATGCACCAAAAATAACAGCAGTGTCAGCTTCTTCCATTTCTCTCAAATTGTCCTGTTCCAGGAGAAAACATTCCACAATAGGGTGGAGATAGCTGGGGTGGGTTTTGGGACATGTGATATTTGTCTCCTCACCGAGGAGGACTTAGGACATTGATGTGGTGATGCTGAAACACCTGTATTCCAGCAATCATGTAAGAAGCATTGTCCATTGTTGCATTACTCTTCCATTAATACCACATTAATGTACAAACCCCAACCCATTGTTCATGATATACTCTCTCTTTGTCTCCTGCAGGCACCAGTGGCATCTGCACAGTTCCTGCTCTTAAGAGGGTAGCCTACCAAAAACATCTCCTCCAACTCTGAGGAAGAAACTTGAAGGGTATGTTTGCTAGATTAGAGTCAGGATCACATGGTGATGGGCACATCACTGCCTCACCTCTGTAGCTGGTCAAGGAAGAAGTGCCTCAGGTTGCTAGCACACAGAGGACTGCTGGAGACGAGGCACTAGCTCAGCCCCAGACAGGAGTGGACTCAAAGGTGTTAGAAGCTCGATGGTCAACTTAATCCTCAAAGAAAAGTTGCGTTTATTCTTGTAATCTGGGATAAGTGGCATCCGAGTTTTATACAGCAATCTTCTACAAACAACAATGTGGTAATGACCAGATACTTTATTTTGTGACATTAATGGGAAAACAGTCTTAGCTGGGCCACAAGGGATACTTTCGCTGTTTGTCTTTGAAATAGTGGCACAAGAAATGCAACTATCCAAGAGGGCAGACATTTTCTCAATTTAACATGTCATCAAGAAAACAGAACCTCCAACAGAACAGCACTCCTCCAGTACCCTACTGCATTATCTGCCAAAATTATTGTGTTCATTTCTTGGAGCTGAACTTGAATCCATAACTACTGTCTTTTGGAACTAAATGTGGCTTTGGTAGACATAATAGTACTAAAGTAAGAGCAAAATGTTGCAGATGCTGGAAATGTGAACTAAAGAGATAATGCTAAAAATGCTCAGCAGGTTAACTATCTTTTCTGGAGAGCAAAACAGAGTTAACAAGGAATTTTAATTGCGAGCTGGACTAAGGGTCCGTTAAGACATCTAAAGATGCTGCCATATCAACTGGTACTTACTGCTGACATCCACGTTTACATTGGGCATGTCAAAGACCATGTGGGCAACCTCTGTGGACAAGTTTGATAGTCACATTGTCGACTCATTGTATATTGTCATGAACTGTTGGCTTTACAAGACTGTTAGCTTTTAAAATGTCTCCTGGTTGCCATGAGTGTGAAAGTCAAATAAAAGCCTTTTTACATTCAAGTGGTGATTCTCTTACCTTTCCATAATAACTTAAAGTAACTGAACAGCCATTTGTGAGATATAGGGAGGGGGAGTAAGCAATTACTGCTGTGTTGATGAACAAAGCTGGCCTTGCTGTCGAGTAGCAGGATACTTGTAAAAGTTTGTTTGCTGTTTGTTCCTCTCTTGTCATTCATCTCAAGGTTAAAAATGTGGTACAACAAATGGAAGGGCCTTGGGTAGTGTTGTAGAACAGAAGGATCGAGGGGTTCAGGTATATAATTCTTTGAAATTTGCATCACATATTGGTTAAAACGTCATTTGGCATGCTTGCCTTCAAACTGCTCATTCCTTGAGTATAGAAGTGTGGGAAGTCATGTTGAAGTTGTACAGGACATTGGTGAGGCCCCTTCTGGAATACTGTGTCCAGTTCTGGTTGCCCAGTAAAAGGAAGGATATTATCAAGCAGGGGAGGGTTCAGAAGAGATTTGCCAAGATGTCACCAGATATGGAAGGTTTGGGTTATAAAGAAAGGCTGGACTGGGTGGGATATTTTTCACTAGAGCATAGGAGGTTGAGAGACAACGAGATAGAAGTTTATAAAATAATGAGAAGTATAGATAAAGTTAATGGTAGTTGTCATTTCCCTACGATGAGCAATTTCAAGATTACAAGACATATTTTGAAGGTGAGAGGAGCGAAATTTTAAAAAAGACATGAGAGGCAAATGTTTTACACACAGGGTGGTTCACATGTGGAATGAACCTCTTGAGGAAGTGATGGACGTGGATACAATTACAACATTTAAAAAAGATTTGGATACGTCCAAAATAGGAAAGTTTTGAAGTGATGTGGGCCAGGAGCAGGCAGGTGGGATTATGGTCGACATGGACTGGTTGGACCAAAGGGTCCATTTCTGTGCTGCATGACTGTATGACATTATGACATTAGGACAATGGCAGAAATGAGAATGACTGCACACCAGCTTTGAAATAAATTTTATGGTCCATAGTCATTGAGAGTAAAAGTTACACTTTAACACAGGAGCCAGAAATTTCCATTGTGAATCTGCATAGTCTTTCAACATGGGGCATATGAGAGAACTCCGCGGAGACCTCAGTCAACTTTAGCTGATTGACGCAGATGTCCGTAGACTGCAGAATTACTGGAAGGTCAACGTACACCAACCCAGAGCTAGTAGAGTCCAAACAAGTTGGACACAATTGAGGTACTAGAAGATGATCAAAGAGGATGATGGTGTCTTCTGTCAGCTGGTTCATGGCAATGAGAGCAGATGAAGCAACTCATCCTTGTCCCAAAGGCCTCAATTGTCAAGTGTTATTAATAGTTTATGATTAAGTAGGATAACAAGTGATGGAAAATTAATTGGGCTGTTTAGAGAATGGCGTTGCTGGCCTGAGACGGTCCCTGATATTGGTGATCACAGTTGAAATTATGAGAGGTATATCTCAGCAAACAGGGAAGCAAATTCACTCTAGCATGGGAGGTTGAATTCGTTTGGATTGTATTCACTGGAATTCAGATAATAAAGGGGGTTCACACAAAACCTATAACTTTTTAAAATTCACTCATACAATGCCAGTGTTGCCAGCTGGGCCAACATTTCTTGCCTGCCTAATTGCCCAGGTGGAAGTTCTGATAAGTTGTCTTCTTGAACCACTGCAGTCCATGTGCTATAAATATACCCACAATGCCATTAGGGAGATAATTCCTGGATTTTGATCCAGTGACTGCGATGAAATGGTGATACATTTCCAAGTCAGGATGCTGAGTGGCTTGGAGGGGAACTTGCGAGTGGTGGTATTCCTATGTATCTGCTGCCCTTGTTCTTCAAATTTTAAGTGGATGTGATTTTGGAAGGTGATGTCTAAGGAGCCTTGGTGAATTTCTAACAGGGTTAGACAGGGTAGCTGTAGGAGGGATATTCCTGATGATGGGAGAGACTAGGAACAGGGATCAAAGTGTAAGGATATGGGGTAACCCATTTAGAACTGGATTGAGGGGAAAAGACCTCTTCATCCAGAGAGTGGTGAAACTGGAGTATTCATTATGACTGAGAACGATGAAGGCCAAAACAGTGTATGATTTCAAGAAGGAGTTGGATATTGCACTTGGGGCAAAAGAGATCAAAGTATATGGGGAAAAGAGGGAATTGGATGATAAGCCATTGTCATAATGAGTGATGGAGCAGGCTTGAAGGACTGAATAGCCCACTCCAGTTCTACTTTTTATGTCTCAATGTGTTTATGCAACTGATGGTGGGATGAAGTAATCAAAGGCAAAATTCTGGTCTCCCTGGTATAAGAAGGATGTTGTAGAACTTGAAAAGGTTCAGAAAAGACTTACAAAGATGTTTCCAAGGTTGGAGTGTTTGCGCTATAGGGAGAGGCTGTATAGACTGGTGCTGTTTTCCCTGGAGCTTCGAAGGCTGAAGGGTGACCTTACAGAGATTTTTAAAATCTTGAGGGGCATTGATTGGGTGAAAAGCCAGGTGAGGGAGTCCAAAACTGGAGCAATAAATTTAATGTGAGAGGGGAAGATTTACAAGGAACCTAATGGGCAAGTTTTTCATGCAGAGGGTGGTTTATGTATGGAATGAGCTGCCAGAGGAAATGGTGGAGGCTGGTACAATTATATTTATAAAGTGTCTGGATGGGTACATGAATAGGAAGGGTCTAGAGGGATATGGGCCAAACGTTAGCAAATTGAACCAGACTCATTAGGATAGCTGGTTGGCATGGATGAGTTGGACCGAACAATCTGTATCCATGCTGTACAAATTTATGATTCTAAGCAGCAAAACATAAAAGATCCCATTAAAGAATTTGTGTATTTTTTAAGACTTTATAGTTTAAGAGCCAAGGAACTTTGAGGGGGATAGACAGAAGTAGATTGCAGAATGAATTCAAAATATACAATCCTATTTCAACAGTGCTGGCATTGCCTTTGATCAGTCTAAATGAAGCGTTCTCTCTTGAGAATCATATGGTGTTCAGCAGCTTTTGATTTTAACGTTCTTTTGTATTGCCTGTCCATGCAAATAAATCTAATAGTGATGACACCTTTGGAGAATTAAATCAAAATTGACCCCAAAATGTTAAACAAAACTGCTAAGATTGTAAGTTTATCTCACTCACTATCTTTGGTCACTGCCAGACATCTTTAAATGATTTTCCCATAACTCTGATGAATAACCTATATTTGAATTCCTATCTGCTTCGAAAAAGCCTTTACTGCAAGAACAGCTAATTATTGACCACTGTTTGTAAGATTAGCTATGGAGGCTCTCCTGATACTTACCATAAATGAATGGAAAAAGTTGGGAAGGTAATGTTTTGGCTATTGCCAATACACATAAATCTTATTTTTATACATACATGACAGAACTTTGAATGAGCTTCAAATGTGGTGAAAGTATTGTAAATAACCTTCCCTCTAATGACGCAGAGTAATACTAGATGGCACATAATTTTAAAGTGTGGTACTACCCAGCTGTTAATACAAGAATAAGTGTTTATATACAGTAAATGCAAGCAAAATTTATAAAACTGATTCTCAAAAAATGTTAAATTATAACAAAAAGCTACCCAGGAATTATTATCCCAGAGTATCTTTGATAACGGTTTCAAATAAAGAAAGTACAAATATATTTCCATAATTGGTGTGGATAATGTAAAGGGATTAATCCTTGCTTTGGAATGGTTAGTTTTTAGACCCAACTAAGATAGGCCTTTGTCAGGTGTAGCACAATTTTAGTGCAAAGAAACTTGTATATTTTACTTGCAGCCACAAAATCAAACTGCTATTGCTTCTATGTGGCATTTTAATGTTTAACATTTGTTGTCCTCATGGTAGCTCTGAAGAAGACGACTAAATTTGATAGAAAATGATTGAGTATATCTGCCTTGCGAACAGTGGTGTGTTTACATAAACCCACTTCACTTAAACATCACAAGGTCAGAGAGAGGAGATTTCTATCCCAAAACTCACACATACGTAAGAGAGTCCTAATTGACCATGTCATTTAATCTGATTTACAGACCAGTTTTATTTGGAATCTCACAAACAAAACAGGCAACAGGCACCAAAACTAAAACAGCATCTTGTCGTGCATATGGTGAATTGAACAGTTCAGTCCAAGATGCAGTTGTACAAATACTAAGGGCAACAGACTGGTTTTAGGATGAAAATGATCAAATTTAATGGTTTTTTTGGAACAAATCAGGTTGAGTCACCTTTAATTCCTTCAGCAAGGTAACATTAGTCTGGCCATGGCTGTCTTCTGAAGAATGACCAAGAGGTGACTGACTTTGGGGATGTGAAGCAAGCTAACAAATGAACCATTTACTTCTTGTAAATTGTTGTAGGTCAGGACCTTTCCAAGCAAAGGAACTTCCAGAGCTCAGAAGAATTTAAAACAAAGATTTCTCAGAGAATAAATGAGCTCTGATGTTTATCATGTGAATTTCAAAGGATGTTTCCATTCATTCCTAAGCATGCAGAACAGAATTAGCTGCTTAAATGCTTTTGTCCGTAAAATCCTATTTGATTCTAATAGAAAAGTCACACATCACAAGGGCTCAGCATTATGCTTCGCCAACATTAACTTCTTAGCACAAGTCAAAATACTAGATAAGGTTCATGCTGAGACATTTTGCTGTTTGAAAGTATTGAAATAGAATTTGCACTTAGTAATGTCCATGGCCAGGTGACTTGAACCTCCAAAATGATATCATTGATAACTGATACATCAATTTATGTATTTTTCCTCACAGCATACCATTTCAGGCATTAACACACACAGTGAAGTCTGATGGAATGAGAGGGATGATGCTGATTTGATATCAACAATGCCATTTTGCAGCCCAATGCCCCAGTCAATGTCCTCTCTTAAACTTGCCAAGCTGTACAATTTAATGGGATTATCAATCATTTTCAGGTTAGTAGCTGGCTGACTTTCTTGTTCTGGATGTTAATATTCTACAATGCTTGGTGCTTTCTGTATTGTTCCTTGTTGCACAAGCCTAAAGTATTTATTTTTATACAGCAGGTGATATGGCAGGGGCTGAAGTACTTAGTAGTGACTTCAAGACTTTTGCACACATCAGTTGCTCCCAGACATTGTAGTACAAGTATGCATTCCCCGTGACTCAGACAATGAGTGGAAACCATGCAAGACAGGAGAAACAAATAAAGAGGAATGAGAAGAAAATCTCTCGAATGGAGAACATATTTGCTGACAATGATTAAGGATAAAACCTTTCTAACTGAATGTCAGTGAATTGTCTATCCTCATTGAAATCTGCCATACTGCTGCATTCACAATTTGAAACTTGGAACTAAAGAACCAAACACTGACCATAACAATTACCAGTTATGTATCTGGTTCCTTGCCTGATTGAGTTGGAAGCTTTTGGAGTCTCCTGTTTGCTATCAGATGTTGCATAACAGAGATTATGGGTGCTCTCTTTTCAACTGAAGCTCAGCACGTTTCATTCTCTCTTGCTAGTACCAAACAGGTGGAGCGAGCATGTGACTTACCTAAGATTGAAGGATTGCTTATTGTGCCAGGAGTGCATGCACACCATTTTGCAAATGTCTACTCTGTTCAACATTGCGAAAGAATCTTATCCCTCAGCATCCAAATTATATGGCCACAGGTAGTGAATCATGCGGGTCAGTGTCTGTGATCCTAGCAGCAGCCACAAAGCCTTCATTCTACAGTAGTCCATTGTATCAGCTGTACTTGAGCTAACACAATAAACTGAAATGTGGTTATTGGGAGATGAGGGCTATGACTGATTACTTTGGTTCTGGATTAGTGGTGCTGGAAGAGCACAGCAGTTCAGGCAGCATCCGAGGAGCAATAAAATCGACGTTTCGGGCAAAAGCCCTTCATCAGGAATACAGGCAGAGAGCCTGAAGGGTGGAGAGATAAGTGAGAGGAGGGTGGGGTTGGGGAGAAAGTAGCATAGAGTACAATAGGTGAGTGGGGGAGGGGATGAAGGTGATAGGTCGGGGGCGGGGAGAGGGTGGAGTGGATAGGTGGAAAAGAAGATAGGCAGGTAGGACAAGTCATGGGGACAGTGCTGAGCTGGAAGTTTGGAACTGGGGTGAGGTGGAGGAAGGGGAAATTAGGAAACTGTTGAAGTCCACATTGATGCCCTGGGGTTGAAGTGTTCCGAGGCGGAAGATGAGGCGTTCTTCCTCCAGGCGTCTGGTGGTGAGGAAGCGGCGGTGAAGGAGGCCCAGAACCTCCATGTCCTTGGCAGAGTGGGAGGGAGAGTTGAAATGTTGGGCCACAGGGCAGTGTGCTTGATTGGTGCGGGTGTCCCGGAGATGTTCCCTAAAGTGCTCTGCTAGGAGGCATCTAGTCTCTCCAATGTAGAGGAGACCGCATCGGGAGCAACGGATACAATAAATGATATTGGTGGATGTGCAGGTAAAACTTTGATGGATGTGGAAGGCTCCTTTAGGCCTTGGATGGAGGTGAGGGAAGAGGTGTGGGCACAGGTTTTGCAATTCCTGCGGTGGCAGGGGAAGGTGCCAGGATGGGAGGGTGGGTTGAAGGGGGGCATGAAGGTAGTCACAGAGGGAACGGACTTTGCGGAAGGTGGAAAGGGGTGGGGAGGGAAATATATCCCTGGTGGTGGGGTCTGTTTTTTAGGTGGCGGAAATGTCGGCGGATGATTTGGTTTATGAGAAGGTTGGTAGGGTGGAAGGTGAGCACCAGGAGTGTTCTGTCCTTGTTATGGTTGGAGGGGTGGGGTGTGAGGGCGGAGGTGCGGGATGTGGACGAGATGCGTTGGAGGGCATCTGTAACCACGTGGGAAGGGAAATTGCGGTCTCTAAAGAAGGAGGCCATCTGGTGTGTTCTGTGGTGGAACTGGTCCTCCTGGGAGCAGATACGGCGGAGGCAGAGGAATTGGAAATACGGGATGGCATTTTTGCAGGAGGTAGGGTGGGAAGAGGTGTAATCCAGGTAGCTGTGGGAGTCGGTGGGTTTGTAAAAAATGTCAGTATCAAGTCGGTTGTCATTAATGGAGATGGAGAGGTCCAGGAAGGGGAGGGAGGTGTCAGAGATGGTCCAGGTAAATTTAAGGTCAGGGTGGAATGTGTTGGTGAAGTTGATGAATTGCTCAACCTCCTCGCGAGAGCACGAGGTGGCAGTCATCAATGTAGCGGAGGAAGAGGTGGGGGGTGGTGCCGGTGTAATTACTGAAGATCGACTGTTCTACATAGCCAACAAAGAGACAGGCATAGCTGGGACCCATACGGGTGCCCATGGCTACTCCTTTGGTCTGGAGAAAATGGGAGGATTCGAAGGAGAAATTGTTAAGGGTGAGGACCAGTTCAGCCAAATGAATGAGAGTGTCGGTGGAAGGGTACTGTTGGGGATGTCGGGAGAGGAAGAAACGGAGGGCTTGGAGGCCCTGATCATGGCAGATGGAGGTGTAGAGGAATTGGATATCCACGGTGAAGATGAGGCATTGGGCACCGGGGAAACGGAAGTCTTGGAGGAGGTGGAGGGCATGGGTGGTGTCTCGAACGTATGTGGGGAGTTTCTGGACTGGGGGGATAGGACAGTGTTGAGGTAGGTAGAAATGAGTTCAGTGGGTCAGGAGCATGCTGAGACAATGAGTCGGCCAGAGTGGTCAGGCTTGGGGATCTTGGGAAGGAGGTAGAACTTTGCAGTGTGGGGTTCCCGGACTATGAGGTTGGAAGCTGTGGGTGGGGAGATCTCCTGAGGTGATGAGGTTCTGTATGGTCTGGGAGATGATGGTTTGGTGTTGGGGGGTGGGGTCATGGTTGAGGAGGCAGTAGGAAGAGGTGTCCTCGAGTTGGCGTTTGGCTTCAGCGGTGTAGAGGTCAGTGCGCCAGACTACCACTGCGCCCCCTTTATCTGCTGGCTTGATGGTGAGGTCGGGATTGGAGCAGAGGGATTGGAGGGCTGCGCGTTGTGAGGGTGAGAGGTTGGAGTGGGGAAGGGGGGTAGACAGGTTGAGGCGGTTAATGTCCCAGCGGCAGTTGGAAATGAAGATGATTACTTTGGTGCTCAGCAAATGTACACATGCATTCCATGCATACAATGAAAGTCATGCTGCATACAAAATGTGATAGAACAGAAAACTGGTATACTCAAACAATATTTCTGCTACTTGAAGAAGAGTTACACCCAAAACATCAACTTCTCCACCTCCTGATGCTGCCTGGCTTGCTGTGTTCTTCCAGCCTACTGCCTGTATATTTTGGATTCCAGCATCTGCAGATTTTTAAAAATCTCTAACCAGAATCAATTGGCAGTGTCCTACATACTCAGTAAAGCAGGTGCCAAGATTTATATGCTCACAAGGGAATCAGCTTTAAAGCAAATAGCTGAAAAGCAGGAGTATGATGAGATGGAGGAGGAAAGGTTTGGAAAGATGTAGCTCACATAAAATGTTATCAGCTTGGCTGTCCATGAGGAAATCGTCCAGGTGGGAAACCAATAACTCCAACCCGAATTTCTAATTCATTAATGGGCATCACCATAAAACCTTCCTGTCATTGCTCCTCACTGCTTCCAATTTACCCCAATACTATAAGAAAAGTCACCACAAAATAGTATTCCAAGTCAAATTTATCGATGGAATAATGCTATGTTGCACCCCAAAGTCAACAATTTAACTCTGAGCATCCTCTTACTTGTCCAGCTCGACGCTGCCTGGTGCTTTTACGCTGTGATATCCCAGTTGGCTTCATTAAAGGGAAACAGTGCTTGACAAATTTACTAGAATTCTAGTATGTCTGGCATTTCTCTATAAAGCCTGGTCTGACTTCCATTTCAGTTTACACTCCAAAAAAGAAAGAAATATGTGGTCACTTAAACAGTTGAATAGTTGGCAGAGTGTAAAAGCTGTGTGAGTTTTTTCTAAAACTATACAAACTTAGAGCAGATGCACATTGTATAAGGTCACGTCTCTGAAGAAATTAATGTTCATGTTACATTCAGTTCTGTCCATAATGATGATGTTACGCACAAAAAGAGATGTTATAAAAACACAGATAGTCAGTCAGCAGCTGAAGCACAATTGCTGAGAGAGAGAGAGAGAGAGAATGAGAGACTGGACAAGCTATGGGAGCAGCAAACAGGCAAGTTCAGTACTGTGGACAGAAACCTTCAGTAAGAAACTGATAAGAGGTGAAAGGACAAGATTGTAGGCCAGGAAATGATTTTAAAAAAACCCAACCCATGTTGACAGAAACAGAGACCTTAAAGGAGGAGACTCTATAAAGAACAACCGGAGTTTTGAGATCAACTCAGAAGAAATAGGGGCATGACTTTATGAAAATAGTGCAAAGACCAGAGAATGAAGACATGGGAATGCCAAACAGTATTCTCACCTCTCTCAAAGAACATCAACGTCATCAATGCTATGCACCAAGAGGTGTAGCAAGAGCACTGAAAAGGTCAGGAAAGAAACTCTGAAAGAGATTATAGAACTGGGAAGATCTCAAGAAATGGTTAAGCTAGAAAGGAGGAAATTTAAAGAAGTTTAGTGGAAGTCGAGCAGAAGAATGGAAGGCAGGAGAAATTAAAGATTTAAAAGGATGTAATAAAATAATCTTCGGTGGAAGATTTATTAAAAGAGAACTCATAAAGAGAGAATCAAAGAACAACCCTTGTAGAGAGATAGAGGTAGTGGGTAACATAAATTGCGAGCGGTGATAGTCAGGGTAATGCCACCTCATCAGCCCTTCCGGCCTGGTCTACCCGTCAAAACATTCCTGACCAATCTTCATCAGCCCTAACATATAGCAAAAATAAATGGGTGTACCAATGGTGAGATAAAACATCGAAGTGTTGGTTCTGAATTTTAATCGAATACAGATTATTGATCAGTGAGTGATGGGAATATGGTGTTTAGAGTTGTATCTAAAGCTAATAGTCCACTTAATGGGATATGGCATTTGAAAATGCAGTGATCTTGTGAGACCATTGAATTTCTCATAGTACTATATCCAGATCTGCTTGGTAAACCAATGGTGTTGACCTCCACATCTATCTGCTCACACTGTCTTTTGCTTATTTGTTTGGAAGGGTCTTTTGGCCCTCTGCAGAATCAGGACATTTATTTTCCTGTCTACCAATGCCTTCAGTACTACACCAGAAAACCTTGGAATCTATTTTGCCCTAAGCTGTGCCATTCCTTAGTATTTCCCAGAGTGAGATTAATATTTTTCGTGACTGCCACCACTGCTCCAGCTGTAATGCATCTCCATTTTAAGAGGTGCAAGCTAATTTTAATCAGTGCAGGCTAGCTTTATATTGTGCTGCGAAGTTATGACTTCAGACTTGCTTCTGTGCATTCAATTATTGAACAGCATGGTTAGTGATCGCTGCTCACAGCAACCATTCAAATGAACAGGCAGCATGAAGTTAGTGCACTGCCTGCATCACATTGAATGCTTTTCGATCAATCATGTATCATGTCACCAGATTCATTTTTGGGACCAGTCCAATTTAACCTCATTCACAATTGGTAGTATTGCCCCGTTATATCAATAAGTAGGAAAGCTACAGGAGAGATGGCATGCTGAAAATATAAGAATACACTTCTGCCATCATCAGTATCAGATTTCAACTATTTTAACAAAAAGGTTCAAACTGTATTTTCTGACATTGGGTCACAAAGTCTCCATGAAGGTTTGGTAATTTGGGTAGGTCAGTGCTGTTGTGATTTCAGCAGCATGATAGAAATTTGGATTCTAACTTTCAAATTATGTGCTCTGTTTTTATCTTCAGGTAATAATTACAAGAGAATGTGACCCCTTTCAAAAACAAGTTTTGATTTAATTACTATTTGAGAGAAAACCATAATTCCATTATCAAATGATGCAATCAGATTCTGAGGCTCTAATTAATAATATGGACCAGAATGTCAAAGAGTTGCTTCTAATCCATTCTAAGTTAGTTAATTCAATTGAATGGAATTTCAACTCTTTGGACTAGACAAGGGCAAGTTAGTTAGGTACGCTGTTGCATTATTTTAACTTAATCATTGTTCATAGAACATGGTTTGAATATAATGTTTTCTGCTATCAAAAAATTGGCTGATTCTTGCATATGAGACCACTTGAAAGGTCACCCATGGAACAGTGCCTGAGTATGGGGCATCCATGATTGGAGAAAGGAATGCTGGAAACGTTTTAGTGGCTTGAGAGATGAATCCTTGCAACTAAACTTGAAATTGCACCACCCCAATTTTATTATTTATTATCCAGACAACATGTTTTGTCGAGATTTAGAGCAGCTTCTGATGATCAGAGTCAGATTATTGCCAGGTATTCCACTCTCAGGTATCCATTATTTTATCATGTTTATGAAGTTTCTGACATTCTTTTTTGAAATACCACCCTTATTCTTTTCCAAAAATCCTTCAGTTATCCTTCAATTAGATTGCTATTGGTAATTCAGTCAAGAATCTATTATTTTATATATCAAACAGTTAAGCACAACAGTTAATAAAATTAAAGCCCATTACTCAATACTGGTTATCAATATTTTTTCTGATATATTGGATCTTTTTCTTCTCAAAGATTAAACATTCCAAAGTCAGTTTCAATACACATCATTGATAAACCACATTTGTTTTGTTTGAATTCACAGTAAAAATTATGGAAAGCTTCATAAAACTATTACTAACATTTGGATTCAATATATCTCATGAGTATAGAACAGGAAAATAAAAAAAAAATGGGCTAAGCTGAGTACTTTCCAGGAACTCGACATGCCATAATAACATAGTTGGCAATTCATATCTTCTGAAATATCATCCAGGTGGCAATATTTAAAAACACTTTTTTTTGTTAACAATTGTTGATTAATCTATTGATAGGTGTGATCTATGCCCCAACTCACATTCTGGGGGTCTGCTATACCAGAACTTTCTGCATGAAAATGTTCCTAACACTCCACACTTCAATGATTGATAACATGGAATACGTGCTCCCCTGGTAACATTACCACATTAAAGCTGATTTGGAGGCCAGATGAATGTCTGGCTTCCAGTCATGTACATTGCATAAGAGGGAACTGCGTCATAAATGGCCTCAAGATGTTTTTTTAAAACAAACATATGCAACAACAAAATACTGTGGGACAATTATTCTAATAAAACCCAAAGCAATATACCTTGGAAGCTGATTCCATGAAAAGCTGATGGGCTATTTGGTACAAAAATCATAGCTTATGTTTTTGTTTCTAATGTTATCATTTTGTAATCTACAACTATTTTAGCAGTTTAGAGACGTTCACAACTTCCAACCATTTACACATCCTTTCGTTGTGATCGTTTTCACAGCAAAAGAGGGAAATATTATCTTTTTTAAAAATTCTGTTTCACAACAATATTAGTTTCTTTCAATTTTCTGAAGAAATCTTTTCAAACTTAGTCATTAGAGTAATTTAAGCATTTTAGCTTTTAAAACTTCAGCACAACTGAGCAACTCGATTAAACTAGGTTGTACCTAATTTTAGATATTTTTACTTGGCCTGTTCAAATGCCTTAGCACACCTCTGGAGTAGGTGGGAGCTGCAGCACTGCCTTCTGTCCCATAAGTAGAGGTATTACCGTTGCAAGAGCCTTCAAAACAAGCTTGACCAATGTGTGGGATAGACTCATGACACTGAGATTAAGAGTCTCAAAGTTTACTGTTTGAGTTAACCAGGCTGGCTTCTATCTAATTGTAGCCTTGAAAAGACCAATATTTATAAGAAAATACAGATCTATGGATTCCCACAAACTGCTTATTTCATTCACTTTTTCTGAAAGATCCTTAAGATCTTCACTACAAGCAAATGAGGGGAAATATTGTAGGATTAATTTGTTTGTAATTTGGTGCAGCATTCTTAAATTATGTGAATGAAGAATGTCAGTCATTGTTTGTAGACTGTATAGCTGCTCAATGCAGCACTGTGCTCAGCACAAGGTCTTATCTGTACCTGACTGCTTGTCATTCCATTCCTGAAGAAGGGCTTATGCCCGAAACGCTGATTCTCCTGCTCCTTTGATGCTGCCTGACCTGCTGCGCTTTTCCAGCAACACATTTTTCAGCTCTGATCTCCAGCATCTGCAGTCCTCACTTTCTCCTGCTTGTCATTCCTATCACAGTTCATCGTTCTAACATTGCATGTCCTGGGGCTTTCATTCTGTGCAACTATGTGGAATGCTATTGTGAATAAATTTCAATGGTTTTGAAAAGGTTGGTGAATTGGGCTTCTTTAAAAGCACAGCAAAAGCTATCTCTTACTCGGAGCTATTAAAATTTCTGTTTGGAAGGAATTTGCACCAATGGCAAGCAGTTTCAACCCATACTAAAATTGAGGTCAGCCCAGTGTTAGTTTAATTCTAAATCATCTCCAGTAATAATTGGCAGATATGCAATTTTGGGGCTTATTTTATTCATCTGTTGAAACCAGATGTCATGTTGCAGATTGTAAAACTTTCAAACCTTAGAAACATAAAGTTTAAGCCACCGAGCAAGAGCTCTCTCATTTGCAACTGCCTCTACTTCAGCAAATTAAACAGTGGCTATCAATGTTGGGAAAAAGTAGATTTTAATCATCATATTGCCCACATGTCTTCTATTGTTTATGTTGAATTTGGTGATATTCTTCTGATGGATTGTGAGCGTGTGCAAATATCTAAATTGAGACCCCTCCCCACCTCTTAGAGTGTCACAGTGGCATTGGAATTCATGCTCTGGGCCTAGGTGAGTATTGGCTTGAAGGTTCTGGTGTTAGACTGGGGTGTACAAAGTTAAAACTTTCACAACACCAGGTCATAATCCAACAGGTTTATAGGAAGCACTTCTTTTGGAGTGCCACTCCTTCACCCAGTGGTTATGGAGGTTAAGATCATGCTCACAGAATTTATAGCCAAAGGAGTCCAGTGTCACAGAGTTGTGATACAGTAAACAACCTTAGATTAAAACTTGCATCTTTTACAATGGGATATGCTGGTTTCTGTTCTTTGATATGTAAATCCCAGAACTTCTATTAAATTACATTCTCAAGATAACTCAGGTTTTTAAACAGTAGGCGTGAAGTCTGTCTGTGTCCCAATGCTATGTCAGACTGACAAACCATCTGTATAATTTTACAGAGTCTTAGATGGATTCATGCAGCAAAATAAAATGTAGTTCTGCAAAAATAAATTCACCCCATAAGCTTATATGTATACACATGTTAAGGGCGACAGATTGAATGTGCATGTGATTGTGTGCTTGTGGGTGTGAACGCATGTGATAGAGTGTGTCTATATATATGTGTGTGAGTGTGATGGGGTGTGTGTGAGTGTGATGGGATATGTGTGAGAAGGTGCCTGAGTTTTGGGGGTGTATGTGTGTGCATATGAGACAGAGCTTGTGTTTGGGGGAGTGTGTGTGTGTGTGTGTGTGTGTGTGTGTGTGTGTGTGTGTGTGTGTGTGTGTGTGTGTGTGTGTGTGTGTGTGTGTGTGTGTGTGTGTGTGTGTGTGTGTGTGTGTGTGTGTGTGTGTGTGTGTGTGTGTGTGTGTGTTCACCTGCAGTGTGACTTGAACCCAGTGAGACCATTCCCATGGGTACCGAACTTGGCTATCACCCCTGCTCAGCCACTCTACGTTGTTACTTGTCCTGAAGTCAGCTTTGGAAGGTGGTCACCTGAAGGTCTGAGGTTGAATGTCCCAGAATGCTGAAGTGTTCCCCGACTGGGAGGGAACTCTCCTGGCTGGTGATTGTTGTGCGGTGTCCATTCATCCGTTGTCGTAGCATCTGCCCAGTCTCGCCAATGTACTGTGCCTCAGGGCATCCTTGCCTGCAGCGTGTGTGATAGACCACATTGGCCGAGTCACATGAGAACTCACCATGTACATGGTGGGAGGTGTCCCCATGTGTAATGGCATTATCTGTGTTAGTACTCTGAAATGTCTTGCAGTGGCCACTGTTGTCAAGCTTGTACAATGTTGTTGTCCTGAAGGCTAGGCAGTTTGCTATGAATCATCATCTGTTTAAGGTTTGGTGGATGCTTAGAGGTGAGAAGACGAGGTGTGGGGAAGGTCTTGGTGAGGTACTCATCCTCATTGATAATGTGTTGCAGGATGCGAAGAATATGGCGTATTCATTCGGCTCCCGGGAAGTACCATACAATGAAGGGTACCCTGTCTGTTGCAGCCTGTATCTGTATCCTGAGGAGGTCATTATGGTTGCTGTGGCATGTCGGAACTGGCAGTCAATGAGTTGAGCATCGTGCCCTGTTCTTATGAGGGCATCCATTAGCACTTTAAAATTTCCATCACGTCCCTCCTCATCTGAACAGATTCTTTGTATGCAGAGGGCTTGTCTGTAGGGGATAGTGGTTTTAATATGTTTCGGATGGAAGTTAGAACAGTGCAGTATTGTGAGATTATCCATGATTTTGTCATACAGTGAGGTGCTGAAATGTCCATCCCTGCTGCAAATGCATCTGTCCAACAATGAGACAGATACTAAAAGCAGTCCATGGTAAGTCTGATGGTGGGATGAAACCTGTTGACATCACTGTGTAGTTGATTCAGTGACTCCTCGACATGGGTCCAGAGGAAGGAAATGTTGGATATGTATCTTGATTGAAGGTCCTGTGCAGAAAAGAAGTTTATTTCGAACTTGTGCATGACGATATTGGCATATTGGGGTGCAAACTTGGTCCCCATGGCTGTTCCGTGGATGAAGAACTGGTTGTTTAAGGTGAAAACGTTGTGGCCGAGGATGAAGCGGATGAATTGTGGGATGGTGCTCGGAGATTGGTAGCTGTTGGTGTTGAGTACTGAGGCTGTTGCCGTCATTGTGTGGGATGTTGGTGTAGAGTACTGAAACGTCCATTGTGACGAGGAATGTTCCTGGTTTGACTGGTCCGTGGGTGCTGAGTTTCTGTAAGAAATCTGAAGTATCATGACAGAGGCTGGGAGTCCCCTGCACAATTGGTTTCAAGATGCCTTCGACATAGCCAGAGAGGTTCTCACACAGAGTCCCAATGCCTGATGAAATCGGACATCCTGGTGTATTGGCTTTGTGTATCTTCAGAAGGGAGTAGAAGTCGCCTATGGGAGAAGTACATGGGATGAGGGCATGTAGGGAACTCTGAAGGACTTGATCAAAAGCCCTGATCAATGTGCTTAGTTCACGGGTGTGCTCTTTAATTGGATCAGCTTGCAGTTTCCTGTAGTGTTCCTGGTTGTTCAGTTGTCAGTACACTTAATTGCAGTAGTCTGTTCTATTCTGAATGACGATGGCTCCTCCTTTATCTGCGTGTTTTATGACAATGTTGTGATTGGTTTTGAGAGCATGGATGGTGTTGTGTTGTGATCGGGTGATGCTTTGCTCCACCTTGTGGGTGCGGCCGATGATTCTGGCATTCACATATTTCCTGACGGTTTGAGCGTACATGTCATGCCCAGAGCAGGGGCCCTCTGTTGGGGTCCAGGACGACCCCTTCTTTGACCGTTCCTCTGTTTATCCCTGTGATGACTGTTCCAGTTCATCGGTGGACTCTTTGGGATCACTGGTAGCATCGTGAAAGAATTCCCAGAGTCCCATCCATCTGATGAATTCCTCCGTGTCTGCTGCTAGACCCATGGGGTCCATACAGACTGATTTCACCCCTATTGTTTAAAATCTGAGCTATCTTGAGAATGTAATTGTAAAAGAAGTTCTGCGATTTACATATTAAAGAACAGAAACCAGCATATCCCATTATAAAAGTTTTAATCTAAGGTTGTTTATTGTATCACATCTCCATGACACTGGACTCCTTTGGCTATAAATTCTGTGAGCCTGATCTTAACCTCCACAATCACCTGATGAAGGAATGGTGCTCCGAAAGCTAGTGCTTCCAAGCAAACCTGTTGGACTATAACTTGATGTTGTGTGATTTTTAACTAGGTGAGTATTGTTTGAGACACATTCAAGGATGTGTGAAGGTTTCAAAGAAACAAAATAACAGCTTTAACATTGGCCAAAACAATGACTAAGTAGTATTAGAGTCTGTCCTCATGAGCAGGCTAAAGGCTGACTCTGATTAAAGGTCTTGGTAGATAGTTCATACAATTCAAAGGAGATAGTATTATCATCGTATAGTGCTCACCAGTAGTTATTTGTAATGATGGCAATGCTTCTGTTAGGAGAGTTTGCATTCAGTACCTATTTAGAACCTGAATGTATAACAATGTTGACACACCTCCGCAATACTGAGGACATGCTACAATTTTCGAAAAGCTATACTGCAGAAGAATCATTACATTGTGATAAAAAGTAAAGACTTTTGTTAACAAAAATTCATTGGATTGGCATGCAACACGCCTTTCCAGATTGCTAGACTTACTTTGCAGTGGTACCTGTTTCAGGAATCTATAGGACTGCAAATCTCAAGTAAATGAGAGCAGCTTGTTTGGAATGACAGGGATATATGTATTGAGAGCAATCTTGCATCAAGAGCAATCTATGAACAAAGTTCATACCACCATTTATCCCTGTTAACAACCTAATGGAACCTCACTTTCACACTCATGCAGCACAGCTAATACAACTTGCTGTAATGATCACCAATCTCTAGAGGGTTGTTTTCTGCCATCAAGTGAGGAACAAGATATCTTTCAGCTTCCACATTTTCTTCAAGTGTACAAACTCAGTGAAGGACTGCATTTCTGTTCTGTATTACAAACTGATAATTTTATTATTTGTTTTGTGCCATATGAAGTCTAAGTTAATGATAATATCTGAACCTTTGTCACATGTCTTGTTACAGTTATCATGCCAAAGAAATTATACAATTTCTTAAAGATTGTTGCAAAGTTATCCAATGCAATTATTGGACTCCAGCAATTCAAATAGATGCCCTTAAGCAGTTCTTGACGAAAATTTGGTGTACTCAATAAATCCTGGTATTGCCAGTGATATCCATCTCTTATGAACATATATATAATGTAAGCATTAAATGTGATGCCAAAAATAATTTTATAACTCAAAGCACTACATAGAGTATACAGTAGATCAGATGAGGAGAAAGTGAGGACTGCAGATGCTGAATATCAGAGTCGAGAGTGTGGCGCTGGAAAAGCAAAAGCACTTCATCAGGAATGATGCGATGAAGAGCTTATGCCCAAAACCTCGATTCTCCTGCTCCTCAAATGCTACCCGACCTGCTGTGCTTTTCCAGCACCACACTCTCGATAGTAGATCAGATAAGCAGAATTGTGGACATATGTCAAACACAGTTGGGACATTAAGCATGTACTGAAGCATTGTGAGAAATAATGTTTGAGTTTCTTTTCCTCAGATTTTTCAACAACTATTAGGGGTTATAATAGTGTATTCATTATTTTGCAAGTTCCTGCTGCTACTTTCTTTCATTAAATATGAATAATGTAAGGTAACAATGGGTGCAACTAAAAAGTGATGTTCCCAAAGTCAGGTGAATTAACAATGTTTCTTTTGTGATTCTCAATGAATTTAATTCCTTGTGGGCTCAGACGTTCTCTCCAGTTTCCTTCTTTAATGAATTATTTTTCAATATTTATGTCAATAGAAATAAAACTTATTATATCGTGGAAAATATATAAACGTGCATTTTTACCAATGTATGATTATGTAATTGCAAATTTCTGAAAGGAAAATATTCAATCTAATAAGTGGATATCAGTTCAAGGAAACTTAGGTTATTTAATAAGAAGGGGTGATTGCATTGTTATTATATGATGTAGTTGTTCACTGAAATAGTTCCAATAGACACTGGTTTGATAAATAACATACCACAGATTCACAAATTTAAGAACCTATCAGCTGTGTGTTGTAGATAAATATTCACTGACCGAGATCATGGGGCAAAGATCTTAGAAAATGAAGCAAGTTCTTAGAAAAATAAAATTCACCTCAAATATCCTGGACTATGGACCATTAACAGATGGTAATAAGTGATGTCTGCATAAGTCTACAAAACCCTTCAGGAGCACTTTGAAAAATAACAGAATATCCTTTTCTCAGGAAAAATCTGCTTTTCTCTGTCACACCATCTTAGAGAGGGAGGAGGCCAAAAGGCTTAAGACATTGTAAGGTGGCATGTGGCATCTGTCTGAGACAAATTTCAACAACAATTTCCCTGTTAACAATGTCCAGTTAATTATTGTTAATATGACTATTGCTGGTGAAGTCATTTATTTATCCCAGCAATGAGTAACTAGATTGGCAGGAATATCATGCACAACACGCTATTACAATTTATTTACAATCATGTCAATGATTTTTTTCCAACTTGATGGATTCTTCCAAAGCAGATCCAAAAAAAAATTGCCTCTCTGAGCTAGCTTATTGCTGTTATCTACAGTTCCTTAGCTGTGATATCCAAACAAATGATCATAACATACCAATAAATACTACTCACCAATAATATTATTTGCTATGTTGTTATTCCTAAACTATAAGAATAAAATACAAAAGAAATACAATTATATAGAATTGCATAGAAATTATAGCACAGAAACAGGCCACTCAATGTAACTGCACTGTGCTTGTGTTTTTCAAACACACCAACCTCTTTACCACCCTGTTTCGTATAACCCATCAACATATCCATCTAAATTATTCACCCACATCTGCTTCCCCTTCAATGGATCAATGATATTTGTTGATCCTAGGGGCAACTTTGAAGGGATAGGCAAATTTAAATAGGATGTGGATTATATCAGTCCGAAAATGTGGTGATCAGCCCATGCCAATTTCTTGGATGCTTGTAATTTAATTTTAAAAGGCAAGCATCAAGTACAACATATTCTTCCTACAGGCAATTGGTTAATTAATGGAATAGCTGGTAGGATGACCACAGTATAAAAGCTTGGAGTGTTTTCTTAAAGGTGTTGCTTCTGATCCTGGGAATAGTAATTAGTGAGATTTATACAGAAATTGAACAAATGAGGAGCAATAATTAGCCTTTCTTGCCAACGGATGGTACTGGATTCTAGGTCAAATCATTATGAGTGAAATTGCAGAAAAAAAGACACTGGACTGCCAAGTAAAACAAAACATAATGATTTGACCAGAAATACAAAGGTAAAACTCTCCTTCAATGTACCTCATGTTCCCTCTCAACCATAATTTAGAGCTAATATTATCATTCCTTCCTTCTCTGAAGTCAACAGAGAACATTACATTCTCCAGTCTGCTTGCAGTCACACCACCAAAATCCAAAATTTCCCTTGTAGCAACTTCCCTCCCTGATTACCTTTTCATCTCACCTTCATGTATATCATTTTAAAAAGTTTCCTTCCCCTGCAAGTGGTTTTTCAGGCAGGGGAAGGTTCCCATAAAATTCCTTGGATAGTCTTTCCACCCCAATCTCTCCACAATTTTACATGGGAGACTTAAGACAGCTTGCCAGCCAATGCCTTAAATGAGACCTCGAAGTAACCAAGTAATGACCACCAAAGGGTCGTTGTATGCAAGCCTTAATTTTCACGTTGGCAAGGAGGATTTCAGGTGCAAGGGAAAGCCTAAAAAGTAATCCCACACAGGCCTCAATGGGATAAGGGTCACCTCCATCAATGATCTCCTTTCAACATCAGTTGCCAAGTGCTATAACAGAGTCATCTATTCCCACATCGAAGAATATGCAATTAAGATATATTGGTCAAGGAAAGCATATGGCCAAGAACAGCTATAGAGTCATACGGTACAGAAATGGTATGGTTAGGTCCAAGGCTTGGGTTTCTTAATAGCAGTCGAAACGTGTGGTGCTGGAAAAGCACAGCAGGTCACGTTGCATCTGAGGAACAGGAATCAATGTTTTGGACATAAGCCCTTCACTGGAAATGTGGAGGGTGGGGGAGGGGTGGAGGAGGGGGCTAAGAGATAAATAGGAGTTGGGGGTGGGGCTGGGGGCAAAGTTTCTTTATAACACTGTTTTATTATATATTAAGATATAGCAGGTTCTAATTTTACTGATACATTATTGAAACACTATTCCTGATGCTAATTGAAGTACACCATTGGGTTTTCTCTTTCTTATTTAAACTCTGCCTGTTCCATGTTATTTATGCTGAGTGAGAATCAATTCTGTCACATGATGGTAAGTTGTTCTGGGGCCCTAAGGCTTTTACAGAACAAGGTCCCCGCACTCCACCAGAAAATGATGCACTCTGGCTTCCTAGCCTTTTAATCGATAGCTGACACACCTTTTGTCCACCTAACCAGGCCCAACCTCCTCTGCTCAACCTGAGACCCCAGCACTTAACAAATCCTGGACTACAGGACTTAAGTGCAGTTTCTGGTGTGGCTCAGACTGGAGCTGTCTGAGGCAGAAATTCTTCCTAAATGAGGGACGCAAGTCTGGTCTCTCGCCAATTAATACTCACTGAAGTGTTAAATGGCTACATTGTGACTAGTATTAGTGACAAAGCGTTTGCCACCAAATCTTCAGGTGATTGGCCAGAACACTCTGCCATCCAAAAGGTCCAATTTATTTGGTATCTTCACATACACATATTTTTCTTTTCAGAACATGGTGAGGACAGGTTGGAAAGATTTGAAAGCTAATGGTCATTTGATAGTACAGAACTTGAGTATTGCTAAAAATGGACATATTTTCTCAAAAATTCTCATAATTCACAAGAATACAAATTCAGTGGAGAAAGCAAGTCATACTGTTGCCACAGAGAATACTGATTGATACTTAATAGCCAGGCTTTGTTTAAATTGTAAACAAGGCAGATTGACTCTAATTGTTCAGGGTCAAAAGTCAGACGACACCAGGTTACAGTCCAACAGGTTTATTTGAAATCACAAACTTTCATAGCACTGCCACTTCGGCAGGTGAAGTGCCTGTTGGACTACAATTTGATGTTGTCTAACTTCTGACCTTGTCCACTCCAGTCCACCACCGGCACCTCCACATCAGGGAGGTTGTTCAGGGAATGAACCAGTGAATAGTTGTCATCTGTACTGTTCAGTTGAAACAGGTGCAGTACAAGTACATATTATTTCTGTCTGCAAAGGACAGGACTCTGTGTATGAATATATATAGCATCCAGTACTTGCAACTGCACCAGACTGCAAGCCTGACTGACAATACTAAAGTGTTCATAAATATAATTCCTGGCACATTAAGGATTTTCCAGCAAACATTCAATTGCAGAGTTACATCTATTGTTAAACACTATGTTGCATGTTTTACAAGCACAAGCTAGTTGGTACCTTAATCATTGTGAACTGCTGAAGGGACATGCTATTTGATATGATCCTCCAGTCTTTGGGATGTATGATATAAAATAAGTGATAATTAACAATGGGTTATTTCTAGAAGAAATGTCCTGATCAATCAGCGTAAACTTGTCCAGTTTAAAATTAATCAAAGCCAGGCTGTTAATTGTTAATCAGCATTAACAGGTGCACTCTCCATAATAAAAACTCTACCAATCAGAATCCCCTTCCCACTGAGAGGCACTCCACTCTCAAACAGTATAAGTGTTTGGTTTCCCCTTGAACTGGTTTTCTTGCAAAATGTCCTAATGTGTGCATGATGAAAAGCTCAGCGTCAATTTGTTGAACCATTCCTACTTGGCTCAATGAGTCCCAGAATGGGACTTGAAACCAGGTACTACCAACTAAACCATGTGACTGTCTGCATATTAACATTCTCCAGATTTCTGACAAAGATTCTTGCACACCATTGGCATCCCCTCCTATTAGATTTCTAACAGAATTTAAATTTGACCCTTGTAAAACTAAATGCTTTTTCTGGAGATAAGCTTCGGGCAATTTTTCCAAAAGCAGCAAAGTTCTTGACAGGAAGAAAGAATTCCTTGTTTTCAGAGATGTATCCACTCTTCAGATTAACATGGGTCAACAGGAAGAGCCACTCTGCAACTGTGTCCAGCTATGGAAAATATTTGGATAGCCCATTAGTTCACAAGGTTGGAGTGTGTGCTGGTAATGCCAAGGTCAGTAGTTCAACCCACATACTGGCTGATGTTTAAGGCCCCCTTGAAGTACAGTGGTAGTGTCTCCAGACTGGAAGGCTTGGGTTCAAGTCCCACTTGCTCCAGAGGTGTGTGACATCTCTCAACAGGTTGATTAGAAAATAGGTTCATAAAAACACCTAAAATATAATAATGAGGCCTAACTACTACAATATGTCTTACCGAGTATAGAATCACAGAAACCCTACAGTGTGGAAACAGGTCATTCAGCCCAACAAGTCCACACCGACCCTCCGAAGAGTAACTCACCCAGACCCATTCCCCTACCCTATTATCCTAACCTACACATCCCTGAAGTCTATGGGCAATTTAGCATGGGCAATTCACCTAACCTTCACATCTTTGTACAGAGGGAGGAAACCAGAGCACCTGGAGGAAACCCACGCAGACACAAGGAGAATGTGCAACCTCCACACAGTCACCCAAGGCATAACTGAACCTGGGTCCCTCGCGCTGTGAGGCAGCAGTGCTGACCACTGAGCCACCATGCTGCCCCTAAGGAATAGATTAGTGATAATCTTCAGAAGAGGTTACTGACTCATCTCCTCCAAAAAATAAAATTGAGTATTAAGATTCTTGAGAAGTGAAATTGAAAGGAATTTATATAGACAGAAGTAATCCAAAATATGCTCATTCCTAAGTTGCAGTGACTCCGGAGATATGCAATATCTGTTGATTGTATTGTGCAGTGAAAATTTTCTGAAATTCTACTTGGTTGCGTTTAGGAATTTATGGAATTTTTTGGAACAACCCTTTGGAAGTTGAAATGGATGAGGTAGATTCTCTGATAAGGTAAACTCCTTACATTCTGCAATAACATTTAAACGGCACCTGGATGTGTATGTGCATAGGAATGGTTTAGAGGGATATGGGCGAAATGCTGGCGAATGGGACTAGATTAGATTAGAATATCCGGTCGGCATGGATGAGTTCGACTGAAGAGTCTGTTTCCGTACTGTACATCTCTATGGCTCTAAGGAGCAAACCTGATAAATGTCCTATCCTTGATTAATTAATTTTCATATGTATAACTTGCTTCACTGTTATTTGAGAAAATGAGGCTCCCTGCTTGTTTGCATTAGTTACCATATTCTGTTCCCATGCTGACCCAGTCATTAAGATAAGTAAAAACAAACAAGAATGCATTTTCCAATTAGTCATCACTGTCCATTGTCTTCATTCAATCAAGTGTCCCTGATGACAACCAGATATTTCATTATAATTCCAACATTCTCCAATTTCAGGTACTTATTTGTTAAACATAACATTGTATAAGATCATTCTTTTTCTACTCTATTATTTGGGTTTTGGGAACTGACATTACTTTTGCGACCGATAAATTAGCTATGTATGTGATGTTCCTGGATTCATTAAAATTCAACCTTGTTTTTCCAAGAGCCTCAAAAGCTCATGCAGACTGATTAATTGGTTTACACACTGACAGTTTATTCAAATATCCTGTATACTTTATATGACTGAATAGTTCCTAAAATGTACTTCTATATTGGACTAACCATTATCATTGGTGATACCTTGCAGATGAGGATGACTCTCTTCATTTGCAGAGTGAGTCTACAGATGGCTATATAGACCAATGTGGCTAGCACAGGTTCTGTTATATTTGGGGCAGATGGTGGTCATTGGAATGGGTGGGTGGGGCGTTGGCGTGGCAGCATGTCTCTTTCGCTGTTTTTGACTGGCTTGCATTTTTTCCTGACAGCAAGTCTCCAGGTGCCTCATGCCTTCCCAGATGCTCTTCCTCCCCTTTGGAAGGTTTCAGGTCAGTGATTCCCAGGTGTGGGAATGCTGCATTTCACCAGTGAGGCCTTGAGGGTATCAGTGAAGTGCTTTCTCTACCCACCTGGGGCTCGCTTGCTGTTTTGAAGCTGGGAGTATAGCACCTGCTTGGGGAGTCTTGTGTCGGTCATGTGGACGACGTGCCCAGCTCATTGCAACCGATCAAAGGCGATCAGTGCTTCTCTGCAGGGCAATCTGGCCAGGTCGAGGATGCTGGTGTTGGTGCGTCTTCCTTCCCAGTGGATTTGCATGGTTTACAGAGCTGTGGTGGTTTCCACTCTCCTATATGGCTCTTCGACGTCAACAGTCTACAGCTCAAGGCACTGGATCAGTACTACCAACGCTGCTGTACAAGAACCTGAACTAGCTGCATTATTTAGCAATTACCGTAATACATCTCATCACAATAAATGAGAATCAGAAAGTTGTTGTCCATTGGCAACATGAACTTTTACGTATAATGAAGTGGATTAACTGATACATACCATTATAAGAACTGTCAGCTAATTTTGGGACAAATCACATGTTTATGATTTATACTTCTCATACAAGTACTGCTCTAAAGCAGTTTCTGCTTAGATCTGGCTATACTGACCATGGAAAGATAACTCAAACTGGCTCAGTTCAAATAATTATGATTTTGTTCACACTCGTTGGTAACCATGAAATAACAACCAAGACTAGATTTCACGAGTTCTATAGCTTAATATAGCTACTTTTTCCTTTCCCTTTAACTAAGGGAGCACAAAAGTTAAGCATGGCAGGTTTTCAAGTTAGTGTGAAAGCATTGCTGCAGATCAGTATTTTTAAGATATGGTTCTGAAAGGGTTAATGTTGGTGACTGCATTATTGTCCATCAAATCTGCTGATGTCATAATGACTTAAGTGGGGAATGATATTATTTTATACAGTGCAGACATAGTACTTCTCTTAGCAATGTAATTTGCATCTCATCGCTATCGTGCAATAAGCTACAAGTTATTTAAGTTGAAAGCCTCTTCAGTAAAATTTAGTTGGTGGCAGTAAATACCCAAACACAATTCCTGATGAAGGGCTTTTTGCCCGAAACATTGATTTTCCTTGAATGCTGCCTGACCTGCTGTGCTTTTCCAGCACCATTCTAACCTAGACCCAATCACAACCTATCACAGTCAGTATTCCAAAAACAAATCCAATAATCAGGAGGTCAGCCTCTTTGAAAGACCTTATAGATATTTTTATACATTAAAGGGCTTTGTTGTTTGGGTCAGTATTTTTTGCCCATCTCTCAGTGTCCTTGAGACTTAGTCAACCATTTAAATATAAAAAGAGACTCATCGATAGCAAGAATATTTCTCACTTCATAGAAGAAGACAATAGTGGAGATGGCCAGGGTAGACCTGGACCATCCATATGGTGACAGGGGAACAACAATGGACAAACAGCCCAGCAGGCTCTATTGTACTGTGCACATCTCCAATTACCACCAGTACTCTATCATTCTTCTTCAGCACAAGCTCTTATCCATTTTCTCTAATGAATTCCTTCTGTTTTCTTATTCACACACCAACAGCACCCAGGAATTCTCTGCAAAGAGATCACAGCTTGAACTACTCAATAGCAGCTCTATCTCTGAAGAGGAGGCTTGTGAACCCTCAAAGGATACATCAATAAGGTCTTCATCTGCACCACTGCTTGGTGGATAGTCTATCTAGATTCAAATTGTGGGCCAAAATCTGGCAAACACATTATTGATGCAACTACACAGCCAACAGAGGAAGTAATGTCCGAGGTCTCTGTCAATCAGAGAAATGCTGAGACCTTGTGTTTGCTGACTCCAGGCAGAAAATGTGCACCTGTTCTTGACCGTGCTCTACTACAGACACACACACAGGAACATTAGACAAGTGCACCACAAGGAGGTGACAGGCTGGAACGAAAGGTAGTGTCACGTGAATGATAATGATATAGTAATCAATCACTCATAATTAAAATGGTCAAACATATAAGTTATGAAATAGGCATCGTAGCAAAACAATTGGCCTATGTGTGTACAGTTTGCAATTTGCAAACCCATAGCAGACTAACTGCCATGCAGAGTCACAACCTTGTACCCACACACATAACATGTTTAACAGTGAATTCTCGAAAAGGCAAGGTGTATAAACAACTGAGGGAGGATTCCTTCAATGTTTCACTACTGTAATGACCCTGGCCCATGAGCACATGGCTGTATCCATAGAAAAGCTAGTGTCCTCCTTGAAGATCCAGGGTCAATAGAATGTTAAGTAGCTATTGATGTGCAGCCTGAAAGGTGCTTTATCATTGCTTTAGGCAAGAGTACTTAGCATCAATGGTAAGGTGACAGAGATGCAAGGGTCACCTTCTTCTCAGAAACAAAGTGGCACCCCATGACAAGTGCAACAGTGAGGCATGCCAGCAGCCTTTTCTCAAGATCCTCCAGCGGTCACCTTTCTCTTTGTCTCTTCTTCCTGAGATCCTGAAGCCTAAAGCATCATAAACCGAAGAGAGTGAGAGTCTACCACCAGGCAAGAGGCTCTCAGCAAGTCTGGGCTCCCCAGGACAAAATACACCAGAAGACAATTGCCCAAGTCTTCTCTGTCAACAGGGACACCCACAGAGCAGGATTCCTCCAAACCAACTGTGGATATCAGGCCTGTACCTCAGTGTAGTGGGAGGGAGAGGAAGAAGAAACTAATTGACTGTACATAGGTGGCACGGTGCTACATCATTGTACATAAGCCATTGTTTTTGTCAATATACTTTCACTTGCACAGTTACAATGGCTTTTATTAGTATTATGTTCACTAAGTCAGACACATGAGGGCAAAAGGAATCCCTTCATATATACCAAGGCTGTAAATCTCTGCAGTTGCCAAGCATTGCTCATCTCTAATAAATAACTGAGTGTTTGACCACAGATAACCACAAAAATCAGGGATTCTTAAACCCTAACATTACACACTGTCATCATGGCAGTTAATAGTGAGGACACTTAGGCTAAAGGCAATGTCCAGAGAATGTGCCAGGCTTATACATCTTTTAGCATTCACAACTACTGTATAGGTGACTGTATGGAACCTATGTTGATTCCACTTATCTCCGTAAGAAAAGATTGTGAGCTTTTCAAGGGATCACAATAACATTCTAGACAGGGAGGTGTTCAATGGACAGCTCACATGCCTGCTGTTGCTCATAATGTCACAATTTGTAGAGACAAAAATGGCACAAAGCATTACTTCTCTCAGGCTAAATACAATCATAGAGGATGTTCAAGCATATTAAAAAAACATTGTTTTTCCTTAGCGTCTCTGCATACTCAAGCATTGAGGGGATACAACTGATGGAAGAGCAGAAAGCAGCTTCCTCAGTATTAATGTCAACCAGCTGACTCTCATGAGGAATTGCCCTACAGATAATTCTTATGCCATATCCTCATGGACAATGTCAGAGCGACATAACTTTCGTGCTTATTCGCCAATTGTGATGCAGGACAAATTATGCACACTAATTTTGGTTAAATTCAATATATCACTTTTGCACTAACATGGATAATATAACATTTGATATTCAAGACAAAAATGGAAGAATAGCAAACTAATACATTATTCATGTCCTTTACACCAAGTAGGAGGATTCCCACCATTTGATTAACTTAGGTGTACAAAGAATGGGACAAAACCTGAACCCAACTCAGTTCTCCTGGAAGAAGCTGATTGGTTATCCCTGGCCTCCCTGGGTCTCCAAAACATCGCTATGACCTCCTCTCACAGACAGCACTCTGGTTAATCTCCTGATCCACATCCTCCTCTTCATCCTCAGACCATTAGTCTCACCTCCTTATTGCACCTGCATTCAGATCACAGCTGTTGTCACCTCACAGAGTCAAAGTCAGAGATGTACAGCTTAGAAACAGACCCTGCCGTCCAACATGTTCATGCTGACCAGATATCCTAAATTAATCTAGTCCTATTTGTCAGCACTTGGCCCATATTCCTCTTAACCCTTCCTATTCATATACCCATCCAGATGCCTTTTAAATGTTGTAATTGTATCAGCCTCCACCACTCTGTTTGCCAGCTCATTCCATACACACACCACCCTCTGTGTGAAAAAGTTTCCTCTTAGGTACCTTTTAAATTTTTCCCCTCTCACCCTAAACCTATGCTGTCTAGTTCTGGACTCCCCTATCCCAGGAAAAAGACCTTGTCCACTTAACCTATCCATGCCCCTTATGATTTTATAACTCTCTCTGAGGTCACTCCCCAGCCTCCGACGCTCAAGGAAAACAGCACCAGCCTATATAGCCTCTTTCTATAGCTCAAATCCTCCAACCCTGGCAACATCCTTGTAAATCTTTTGTGAACCCTATCAAATTTCACAACAGCCTTCTGATAGGAGGGAGACCAGAATTGCACACAATATTCCAAAAGTTGCCTAACCAATGTCCTGTACAGCCGCAACATGGCTTCCCAATTCCTATACTCAATGCTCTGACCAATAAAGGGAAGCATACCAAGTGCTTTTTTCACTATCCTATCTACCTGCGACTCCACTTTCAAGGAACTATGAACCTGCACCCCAAGAATCTTTATTCAGCAACACTCCCTCTGACCTTACCATTAAGTGTATAAGTCTGCTCTGATTCCAGAATGCAGCGCCTCACATTTATCTAAATTAAACTTCATCTGCCACTCCTCAGCCCATTGGCCCATCTGATAAAATCCCGTTTACTCTGAGGTAACGTTTTTTGCTGTCCACTACACCTCCAATTTTGGTGTCATCTGCAAACTTATTAACTATACCTCCTATGTTCACATCCAAATCATTTATATAAATCACAAAAAGAAGTGAACCCAGCACTGATCCTTGTGGTACTCCACTGCTCACAGGCCTCCAATCTGAAAAACAACCGTCCACCACCACCCTCTGTCTTCTACCTTTGAGCCAGTTCTATATCCAAATGGCTAGTTCTCCCTGTATTCCATGAGATCTAACCTTGCTAACTAGTCTACCGTGAGGAATCTTGTTTAACGCCTTACTGAAATCCATATAGATCACATCCACTGCTGCACTCTCATCAATCCTCTTTGGGCTCATGTTGTGAAAAGCATGGTATACCTCAATGATGAGGGCCATCCCATTTGAGCTCTATTTAAAAAGCCCTGTCAGCATGGTCCAGGCAATAAATGCTTATCTACAGATGGCTAATCTATGACCCCAGTGAAAGCATGAGTTGTGCATTCTGCTTGCCTCTGCATTTCTTACAGAAATTCCACCTTTGGAAGGATTTCCCCTTGTCTTCCAGCAGCCATCTGTGTATGGGCTGAGACCTTTGTATGAGACAGGCAACTGTGAGTTCAATAGTATGTGTTGGTCAGTTCCAAGATTTCTGGCACACCTCTTCAAAATGTGGCTTTGATTGTGACAGATTCATTGAACATGATGGGAGTGAAATCCTTTCCTGCTCACAATCACTGCTGATTGGTGATACGGAGCTTTGAAAACAACATGGATACACTTGATAGGATGCAGCACCTGGGGGAAAGCTAGCAATGGTGGAGAACGCTCAAGCCCTGGATTACCTCTCTTTATTAAAGTTGAAGGTAATGGAAATGTGCACTCAGGCAAAATGACATCAGTAATAACTCAGATAAACTCATGAGTGAAGAATAGGAAAGACAACTTAAGTACTCAGTTGCTCCCTGAAATAAGCCATCTTTGTGACCTTGTTGACTATTGGAATGGGATTGACATCCAGATCTTGTGAGCGCAAAACCTCATCCAGCAACTGACATAATGAGACATCTTTAATCTTCTACAGCAACACCTTTCTGATATTTGCAAATAATTACAGCAAAGCCCATGAACCCTGGCTCTCTCCATTCCCCTGTGCCTGCCTGGTGGATTCTGTTCTTGCTGAAGCTCTTGTCTCTGCTGACTCCTTCCTCAGTTCCGTCTCAATAGGAGCAAGGCCAGATGAATGGCAGGCATGCCTTTGGACACTTCAGCTCTGTTAGAAGACAATCTGTAGAGAAGGTTAGAGATTAATGTCATCGAAAGAACATCTAAGCACTCACATCTTTAACAATCAAGCTGAATCTTATTCCCTCACATAGTTGGGCACGAAGGCTTCCAAAAGGAGGTCATAGTCATTCTTTGATAAGCAGCTCTAAGACTTTTCCAAATACATGCTGCATATTCAAGACTTATAGTTTCTATAGAGAACTGGCTTCTTCCTGAAGAACCCATAAAACAATTCCTCTAAACTTCACTTCCACATCACTGCTCATGTCCTTGCAGACTTTTACTTCAGTATGCAGATAAGTAAGCTGCTATGTGTTGTCTTCCTATAGATTATTATAGAGAATTCAAAGCATCAGGTTCACCTTTGAATTTCATTATTAGAATAAGATTTTTCAAATCACAGGGAGGCAATCAATGAGTACAATGTATTCTCATGACTACTTCAAGCCGTAGTATTATCCGCAACCTTTGACCATGACTCACCTCCAGATGAAGTGAAAATTGGAGGCAGATGGGCAGCATTGCTTAATCAATGAAGGCATGGTCATTGCAATTGCCTTTAGTCAGACCTCAAAAAGAGCATTGTAATCTCAGCCTCCATAGAAGTATATAGTACCTTACTCCTCCCACTGTCCCATTCATTTTGTGAACTGATTGTGCAGTTTACTTTTGATCTGATATGGCCAGGTTTCCAACATTTCTGTTGGAGTGTGTAACTTGCATACACCATCTGTATATCACAAATTTCATATTATTCTTTGTGTTCCTTTTGGTGTTGCTGTCCTGTGTCCCCGATGACTCTTCAGCTGCTTCCATTTCAGTTGAGCCCTTTTACATCAGTACAATTTTGTCTACTTTTTACCCCCCACCCCCTTGAGCTCATGACTCTGAAGGCTCCTATACCCTTTGGGTCCAACTATGTTCTCATTCTCCCCATGTTGTCTCCATATCAACGCTAGAAGTCATGTATAGATACATAACATGCCTGGCTGTCCCTCAGCTTAAGCGACTGGCCCAAAACATGCAAGTCCTCTTTGTCCCTTCTCTCCAAAGTACATGCTTGAAGCCACGAATTTGTGGCTGAATTGGGCTGAGAGCAAAGATGATGTTATTGAGAGGCTGGTGCCTTGTCTACGGTTAAAGGGTTTAAGAAGACTGTACTCACTGACCATGGAGGTACCTAGTACAGAAGGAGCAGTTCTAAGTAAATAGGATTGAGAAGAGAGGCTTGTCAAAGCTTGTCATCATGCTCTCATCAGGCTGTACACAAGAGTGCCAAATTTAAAAAAAAACACAACAATTTAATATGTACTGTTTGACCATTTGTTATATGCATTCTGGCATATTCTGATGAGTATTAAACAAATATTTCATTTTCCACCAATATTTAAAATTGTATGAGCAAGTTACTGCTTGTTCTTTGTGTACCACTGAGGTGTAGAGCCCTGTTTTACTTTCCCATTTAGGCGTGTTGAAGTGATCATTTTATATTGCAGCCTGATTTTAAAAAAGAGTCACTGTTGGAGTGTTGGAATCACAGCCATTACAGTTATTTGTATACGGCAAATTTCTGCAAACAGCGATGTGATAATAACTGGATAAAATCTGAGTGGTATGTTGTGTATCTGCAGGAAGCAAGAAGCAAGATGTTTGGGTTAATCAAATGGGAGTCCAGAAATCAGATTCCTGACAGCACGCTGAAAGCTGGCAATCAAGTTCTCAGAACTTTAAAGGCAGGTCAAACTTCAAAATGGCAGGAGCAAGAAGCACATTTGCAGATATTTGCATATCAAATGTATTCATTTAAAAGGCCAGTTCACCAGAACTATGTTCACCTTCTCAGTTCTCTATGTATAGTTCTTAGGTCTAAAAGCATCAAAGGATATGTGGGAAAGCAGGAACAGGGTACTGAGTTGTATGATCAGCCATGATCATATTGAATGATGGAGCAGGCAGAAGTTGTTGAATGGCTCATCCCTGCCCCTTTTTTTAATGTTTTTTTATGAATGCCGTGCTCAAGGGTCAAGGAGGCAGGCAAAGGCTGATTGTCTGACTGGCCAAGGGAGGCAAGCTGACTGGGGAAGGGTGGAAGGATCAGGGTTTTCACATGTAGGCATTGACTCCAAGAGCCTGAGTGATGCTACTGGCTTGCAGGGTATGAATGCCTGTCCAGGTGCCCTTTAAATACGATGCCAGGACCTTCGATCTCTGAAAATAATTCTGAGCATGTTAACGTCCTGTCTGCTCCCACCACAAGATGCATCTTCTTCCTTATGCATGTATAATGTCCTGAGAACCATGTAATCACACGAGAAAAGTTACCTTGCTCCCAAGTGAAGCAATGCTCACTTTCACATGTGCTGCCAAACACAGACTGTTCAACAGAAGATTCCAGCCTTTGTTCTTTGATATTGATTAGGGAATTAATTTCAATTAAGACATAAGGGTTGATTCCTCAACTCTTCTTTGAAATAGCACCACAGGATTTTATACATGTCTCATCGAAGAGACAGCATCTTCAACAGTGCAGCTCTTCTACATTGTATCACTTGAGTGTAACATTGCCAACACTCCTAGGATGGCAGGAAGAATATTGGATTTGTCATCAATCTCCTGGAGGCTGTTTCCTGACTGAAAGAAAGATCCAAAATGAGTGACAAGAGGCAGTATTTTTGCTTGCTGCTGGGCTAGAAAAAAATGCATTGGCTAAAACGGCTGAAAGCCTCGCAACATTGAAATCTTTGTGCCAAATTGTTCCTTCTAGTTTACATTAAAACGTGGACTTGGTTGAATAATACACTTCTTATACCCATGCTAAACAAAAATGGAAGGCTTTATTGTGCACAGGTTTGGAAATGAGAGGCTCAAGGCCACTTGACAGCATTAGCAAGGTTGGAGCACAATGAACATCCCAGAATAGCTTCACTCAGCGAGAGAATCCAATTGGAGTGTCACCCTTAATTGTTGTGCTCAAGCTCTGGAGTGGAACCTACATTTGGAACTATGCATAGCAGAGGCAAGAGCTCTATCGACTGAGCCAGAACTGGCACTCGACAGCACTTACTTTAAGTCACTCAAGGTCAAATCTTCAACAGTGAGTAGAGAGTGGTGTAAGAGTTTTTTTCTTGTGGATTATAGTTAATGTGATGAAATTGTACTAACAATCTATTTAATTCTATGTTATCACTTCTCAGAAACAATCGCTTTTTCACTAAAGATTGTGTTAGATGCAGGATTGCCAGTTACTTATTCTACAATGTTCACTCATAGTGGTGTGGGAAGATGGAGAAGCAAAAAGAAATCTGATAAGAATCAATGTTTCATTAAATGCTGTTGAAAATTTTGACTATAAAAGGAAAGCAAGGCTTTAAGTGTGGTTTGAATATTTGAACTATGTGAAAACGTAATCCATGTTTAAACTTAGAAGCTACCACTCCTTATCCAGTCCAAAAATGCAGTCAGCAATTTCTCAAAAAAGGAAATCTTACCATCCGTACAACTTCATGTAGCAAAGCCAGGAAGAAGAATGGTTAATTCCAATATTTTTCTTTTAACATGGTTTTGTCATATTGAGTGTTTTTATAAAGATGATATGATAATGCTGAGTTCCCTTCATAAAATATGTTGGGACAAATATAAGTGAAACATTGACTAAATTTGCAATTGGAGCTGCTGTAAGTCAGTAGCTGGCAAGAAGAGGTATTTTGCCAGAGTAAAGAGAAAACTAGAGAACAGTGTCAGGTCAAACCAATCTTTAGTACCAGCTAAGTGAGCTGAGAACAGGCTGATCTTCATCTGTCCTTATGACAGCAGATGCATGTTAACAAGGCACAAGAGGCAGAAGTTGGAGGATAATTGAGTTTATTACTGAGTATTATTAATGTTTATAGAATTTCTTTCTCTGTTCATGACAGTATTATTCAGTGTTTTAGTTATATGTTCAGAAAGATCACAACAAAGTACTCAATCTAACTTATTTCTCCCCTGTTTGAAAAACTCAGCTATTCTAAAGGTAGTGCTACCCTTCATCATGCTGTGAGGAGTTAACTATAAAATATAGACATTTTCACTTTTAGTTCATAATCTGCAAAACACCCCAGGTCCTTATGAATTCCTTTGAGATCATCACTTGCAGAAGGCAACTTTAATCCTTATCCAATTAGTAGCATGATTCAGGTTGAGTGTGAGATATTCCCTCCTACTGTCACATGTTTATGTCAACAAGCAGGACAACATTTTGACTGTTGAACTTATTATTGACAAAGAGAGGGTTGGTTAGCTCATTTGGCCAGACAGCTGGTTTGCAAAGCTGAGTGAGGCTGAGTTCCATTCACACACCACAAGGTTAACTTGAAGGATTCCCCTTCTCAACCTCTTCCTGCACCCAAGGTGTGGTGCCCAGCAGTTGTCGCGGTCCAATGAAAGAGCAGTCCCTGTGGTCCAGTAGAGCAAAGACAATTTTAGCTTTGACTTTTATTGACAATTATATGCAACAGAAGAAAGTAAGGACTGCAGATGTTGGAAATCGGAGTCAAAAAATGGTGCTGCAAAAGCGCAACAGGCCAGGCAGTATCCGAGGAGCAGGAGAATCGACGATTTGGGCATATGCCCTTTATCAGGACATTCATCAGACTGATAAAAAATGTAATCAATGTTCATAGAGTCATAGAGATATACAGACCTTTCAGACTCTTCGGTCCAACTCGTCCATGCTGACCAGATACCCTGACTTAATCTAATCCCATTTACCAGCAACCGGCCCATATCCCTCTAAACCCTTCCTATTCATTTATCCATTTATCCATCCAGCTGCCTTTTAAATGTTGTAATTGTACCTGCCTCCACCACATCCTCTGGCCGCTCATTCCATATACGCACCACCCTCTGCATGAAAAAGATTCCCTTGAGGTCTCTTTGAAAACTTTCCCTTCTCACCCGAAACCTATATCCTTTAGTTCTGGAGTGCCCCAACCTAGGGAAAAGATCTTGTCTATTCACTCTCTCCATGTCTTTCATGAGTTTGTAAACCTCTAGACGGTCACCCTTCAGCCTCTAATACTCCAGAGAAAACAGCCTCAGCCTATTCAGCCTGTCCCTACAGCTCAAACTTTCCAACCCTGGCAACATCCTTATAAATCTTTTCTGAACCCTTTCAGGTTTCACAACATCCTTCCTATTGGGGTAAGACCAGAATTGCATTCAACTTTGTTTCTTAGTTTTGAAGTGCTATATTTCGCAGGCTGGTCAAATTATGTAGAAATGAGAGGAGGAACATTCAATGTCAAAATTAAAGACATCTTTCTCATTATAACCGTGTCCCTGTTTATTCTTTTAGCTTAACTTTCTACCCTCAGTATTGCTGTGTGCCAATCTCAATATTAATAGGGAGTTGGCCGAGTATTTTAATTTGACTTAATTTGAACTCTGATACCTTTGGATTAGAAGGATAAACAGAAAACAAAGATTTGAAATTTTATTTACTCATTGGCTTTCAAACCAGTTAATCAATCAATATAAGAGTTTTCAGAGTATCTGTCACACTCCAGTTATCACCCAACAAACCACAATTGAACAAGAAAGTAGAGAAACAGGAAGATTTAGCTATTTCCTTTTGTTTGTCTTTGACTTTGCTATAAGCCAACAATTTTTTCTCAGATAGAAGAGGACACAAACACTGTCAATCACAATTCTTTGCTGAAAGAAAGATTGCCTTTAATTGACCTTCATATCACCTTATTTCCAGATGTGAGTTGTGATCTTAACTCGAAAAGTGCACTTACACATAACTGAATGTTTTATATTCAACACCAAGTCATAGATAAACATTACAACCATCTTCGCATGAATACTTTCAAGATTATTTTAACACCAATCCCAATCAACTGTTCATATCTTGGTCTCACACTAAGGGCTGGATATAATATATCCCTCTCATCAGGCAAAGTGATGCTCTATCGAAAACGAATATGGTCCTTCTTTAAATATGTTGATTGGACTCTAGCAATTGTACAATGTCAGCTCTGAATCTATTAATAGCACTCCTGCTTCTATGTCAGAAAGTTGTAGATTCAAATCATGTTATAGAACTAGATTACAATCATCAAAACTGAAAATGTATTTCAACAATGCCATGAAAGTTCAGAGGTATAACCACAATGATGCACCAATTTGAACAGTAGTCGACCACGATCAAAGAAAATTCAGTTTGAGCTCAGAAATATCCACTCTGGGCCAACCCATCACTTTTCTCCTCACTGCAACAGCAGGATTGGCTGTCCTAGTCTCTTTTACATTCCTTGATAACTTCTTTTCTCTAACTGCTAGGGAAGAAAAAACACATACTAGAACAGAAAGTGACAAGACAGGTGGTGGACTGGCCAATCTTCAGTTCCTTATCTTTCAGAAAGAGAGGAGCCTGACCATCTTGTCTAATGTTGGAGCAGGCCCTTGACTTTTTGCATTGGGACTCCAACTGAAGGCTAGCTCCCTTGACTTGACAAATTCTAATAACATTGGTAATCTTCCTGGTTTTGTGTCTGTGCCACGTAGCAATAAAGGTGTCCTGAAGAAGTGTTACACCTGAAACATTGACTTCTCCACCTCCTGATGCTGCCTGGCTTACTGTGTTCTTCCAGCCTCCTGCTTATCTACCTTGGATTCCAGCATCTGCAGTTTTATTTTGTCTTTGACAAAGCAATGCCAGCCAGATTACTGTGAGTCTGGTTGAGGGGCAAAGTGCAAAAAGTCAAGGAATGCTGTGATCAACCGGATAGGGTGAAACTCAGTGACAGGTAAGACAGCAAGTGAACAGTACTGAGATACATCTGGTCCAATCCATTGGCTGGGTTCCTGACCCCTCTCCATAAAGTTTTCTTATAGTGGCAGGTTTCAATGATAGTGGACAGTGTGCCCTGCAGAGAAGCTGACAAGTGGTCCGATGCCAAAGTCCACTGATATGTAATGGATTCTGTCGCAGCTCATGTGTGTGCCCTGAGATGTTAATGCTAACTGTCCAAGATGAGGAGCAAGTGGTGAGCTGAAGTTACCAGGTATCTAGTTTCCTCACAGCGGGTGGTAGAAAAGGGGATATTGATGATGCATATTAATGAGATGAGATCTGCAATTCATTAGATTGACAACAAACAACAATTCCTCTTAATGCACATCTCACTGCTGCCTAGCAAGAATCTCATCTCAACATCCGGAACACTATTGGAAAATACATCTAGTTTGTTGCTGATGTTAAGCTAGGCCTTATTGGACTTCTAGGCGAAAGTGAGGACTGCAGATGCTGGAGATCAGAGTCAAGATCAGAGTGGTGCTGGAAAAGCACAGCAGGTCAGGCAGCATCTGAGGAGCAAGAAAATCGACGTTTTGGGCAGGAGCCCTTCAGAGGCCTCATTCCTGATGAAGGGCTCCTGCCTGAAACATCGATTTTCCTGCTCCTCAGATGCTGCAAGAATCATTGGACTTCTAATGTGTTTCTCCCAGATTTTTCAGCCGAACCACATCTGAGATTCTGTGGGCTATGTCCAATAATGGAGCATAATTTGACAATTAAATACTGGAGCAATTTGCGACCAATTCAAGATTCCAACACATCACTTGTTCACTATGATATCCTCAGCTGAACAGACATACTGAATAGGGGCAGAAAAAATTCAAATCCTCTTAAAGAAGGACAGACTTTTCCACAGCTCTACTACACTGCTGCTCCACAGCACTAGAAAGTGGTTTGTCACCATCATAACTATTAATTGGGAAAAAACTACAAACACAACTCCTTTTTATTCTGAAACACTGGGATCCACAAATGATCCCCAAGGGATTAAAAAAAAGAAGTAAAATTAATTAAGAACAGACATATTGTGAGTAAATAACCATAACAGATGCTTTTGCACAAAGACGTTGCCAAGTTTGGAATGACTCCAAACTGTGTAGATCAAGGAGCTGAAGAGGAATGGTGCTTTATGCAATACTCACCAAATAAACAACAGTTGTATTGCATTACCAAGTCAGAAGGAATTTTGTGACAAAATCGCAGACTCCTTGTCTCTCTAAGTAACCATAATCCTTTACTGTTTCAATGAGATAGATCTAACAAATGGTGCCAGGAGCCTGATTGGTCACAAACCACTCCAATATGAGATCAAAAGACATTCTTCCCTGCGGAAGAGTCATATTAGACTTGAAATATTCACTCTGTTCTTCTAACCATAGATGCTGTCAGACCAGCCATGTTTCTCCAATATATTGTATTTTAATTTCAGATCTTCACCATCAGGATCCTGGGTAACATTTCTGGCTGTAACAGCTGCTCCTTTTTTGAGGTATTTTAGGTGTTGGAGGTAACTTCCAGGAATTCCAGGAGCAGCAATTACTGTTTTATATGCTGCTGCATTGTTTTGGAACTTTGGAGAGAAAAACGTCAAAACAGCAGCAGCTTTAAAAGGGAGAAGAACAGACAAAGGAAGCACATGGTGAGGTCATTGCAGGAGAGAGAAAGAGAGAGAGGGGGAGAGAGAGAGAGAGAGAGAGAGAAAGAAACCCACATTGCTAACTGACAGAGTTAGCAGTTATTGCCTTTACTGTTTGAATTCATGTATCGCTGGACATCAGAGTGCATCTGGGAAAAGTAAAAAAACAGTGAAATTCACAACTGATTTTGGAGGAACCTATTTGGGAAAGGTCACAGCACAGAAGCAGATTAGTGGATTTCAAGCGCGGCCTTAAAATAAGTCTGCAGTAGTGAGTAGAGTGGGTTCTTTCCTGATTATATGTTTTATTGAGCTATGTCTCTTGATTAAACTTAAAATATAAGCATAAGTATTAATTTAACCTGGAGCAGTGTTTTGTAGATGAATAAGACAGTGCTATTTTCTGGGTCTGTAGATTGAAAGAAGCAAAAATGGCTCTTAGTAGAGTGATATGCTCTTCTTGTCGGATGTGAAAGTCTAAGGACAGTTTATGGGTTACTGAGGATTATATCTGCAATAAATGCCTTTGTTTGCGAATCCTATCAGATCAAATGGATCAGTTGGAGAGGCAGTTAGATTTAATGAGGAATTTACAAGAGCAAGGGGATGTTATAGATGGCAGTTATAGGAAGGGGGAAAAGTCTCAAATACAGTCACATGGATGGGTTAACTCCAGAAAAGGTAAGAGAGGTAGGCAGCTAGTGCGGGAGTCTTTTGTGGCTAACCCCATTTCAAACAAGTATGCTGTTTTGGAGAATGTAGGGGGTGATGGACACTCAGGAGTACATAGCATGAACAGCCAAATTTCTGGTATTGAGACTGTCTCTAATGTAATGAGAGGTACATCAGGTTCCAAGCGATCAATTGTGTTAGGGGACTCTCTAATCCAAGTTACAGCTAGACGTTTCTGTGGCCAACAGCAAAAAAAATCAGAATGGTGTGTTACTTCCCTGGTGCTAGGATCAAGGATGACTCAGAGAGGGTGCAGAATGTTCTCAAGAGGGAGAGGGTCTTGCAGGAGGTCATTGTACATATTGGAACCAACGACACAGGAAGGGAAAAAGTTGAAATTCTAAAGGGAGATTACAGAGAGTTAGGCAGGAATTTGAAAAGGAGGTCCTCGAGAATAGTAATATCTGAATTATTCCTGGTGCTATGAGCTAGTGAGGGCAGGAATAGGAGGATAGAGCAGATGGATGCATGGCTGAGGAGCTGGTGTACGGGAGAAGGATTCACATTTTTGGATCATTGGAAGTTATTTTGGATTAGAAGTGACCTGTACAAGAAGGACAGATTGCATCTAAATTGGAAGGGGACTAATATACTGGCAGGGAGATTTGCTTCAGCTGCTCAGGAGGATTTAAACTAGTAAGGTGGGGGGGGGTGGTGGGACCCAGGGAGATAGTGAGGAAAGATTTCAATCTGAGACAGGGACAGTTGAGAATAAAGTCGAGTTAAACAGTCATGGCAGGCAGGAACAAAGCAGACAACAAGGTAGGACTGATAAATTAAATTGCATTTATTTCAGTGCAAGATGCCTAACAGGGAAGGCAGATGAACTCAGGGCATGGTGAGGAACATGGGACTGGGAGATCATAGCAATTACAGAAACGTAGCTCAGGGATGGACAGGACTGGCAGCTTAATGTTCCAGGATACAAATGCTACAGGAAGGACAGAAAGAGAGGCAACACAGGAGGGGGAGTAGAGTTTTTGACAAGGGATAGCATTCCAGCCGTACTGAGGGAGGATATTCCCGGAAATAGCAAGGAAGTTATTTGGGTGGAACTGGGAAATAAGAAAGGGATGATCACATTAGTGGGCTTGTATTATAGACCCCCTAATAGTCAGAGGGAAATTGAGAAACAAATTTGTAAGGAGATCGCAGTTATCTGTAAGAATAATAGGGTGGTTTGGTAGGGGATTTTAACTTTCCAAACATAGACTGGGACTGCCATAGTGTTAAGGGTTTAGATGGAAAGGAATTTGTTAACTGCTACAAGAAAATTTTCTGATTCAGTATGCGGATGTACCTATTAGAGAAGGTGCAAAACTTGACCTACTCTTGGGAAATAAAGCAGGGCAGGTGACTGAGGTGTCAGTGGGGGAGCACTTTGGGGCCCACTACCATAATTCTATTATTTTTTACTTAGTGATGGAAAAGGATAGACCAGATCTAAAAGTTGAAGTTCTAAATTGGAGGAAGGCCAATTTTGATGGTATTAGGCAAGAACTTTCGAAAGCTGATTGGGGGCAGATGTTCGCAGGTAAAGGGGCAGCTGGAAAATAGGAAGCCTTCAGAAATGAGATAACGAGAATCCAGAGAAAGCATATTCCTGTTAGGGTGAAAGGAAAGGCTGGATAACTAAAGAAATTGAAGTTTTGATTAAGAAAAAGGAGGAAGCATATGTCAGGTATAGACAGGATTGATCAAATGAATCCTTAGAAGAGTATAAAGGAAGTAGGAGTATACTTGAGAGAGAAATCAGGTGGGCAAAAAGGGGACATGAGATAGCTTTGGCAAATAGAATTAAGGAGAATCCAAAGGGCTTTTAGAAATATATTAAGAACAAAAGGGTAACTTGGGAGAGAATAGGGCCCCTCAAAGATCAGCGAGGCGGCCTTTGTGTGGAGCCGCAGGAATGGGGCAGATACTAAACAAGTATTTTGCATCAGTATTTACTGTGTAAAAGGATATGGAAGATATAGAATGTAGGGAAATAGATGGTGACATCTTGAAAAATGTCCATATGACAGAGGAGGAAGTGCTGGATGTTTAACACAGGACACTTAGCAATTAGCACCAGTGACATTAGGGTACAGCTCAGAATTTTGCATGGACATCACTTCAAGGCTAAGTATACCCACTGTTGGTCTCAGTAAATCCTGCATTTTCCATTGGAGCTGGACCAATCAATGTGTTGATTCAGTCAGTAGGAGACTCTATTGCATTCCATCTCAGCAAGCTCAATTTTAAGCTTCTCCTGAACATGCATTCTGAACATCCTTGATGCATCAATAGTAGGAATTGCTATTCCTTGTGTGTAACATAACCACTCACTTTAAGTTATCAATTATGCCAGACCCTTCTTAACATAGCAATTAGAGGTCTCAAACTCTTTAAATGCATTCTGTGCTGGAACATGGTTTATTTTTCAGTGCCATGCTGACTTCATGTATTCAGATATTCTGTAAAGCTTAGCATAGTGGAAGTCTTGCTACAGCTGTTCAAGCTGCATCAACAATATAATGTAGCTATGATATGCAAAGCTGAATTGCAAGGGCATTGTTTCAATATACTTAATTATTAAACCATTATAGACAGTTAGTCCATTCAAGCAATGTTGAACTCTTGAGGTGGTTTTAGGTAGTCCATGTAGAAAATCTGGCACTTGGTGTTCGCACTTTGTTGCATTTGGTGCCCTAAGCTTAAGACCATAAGACATAGGAGCAGAAGTTAGGCCATTCAGACCATCAAGTCTGCTCTGCCATCCAATCATGGCAGATAGGTTTTTCAATCCCCTTCTCCTGCTTTCTTCCCATAACCCTTGATCCCCTTGACAATCAAGAACTTAACAATCTTAATCTTAAATACACTTAATGACCTGGCCTCCACAGCCTTCTGTGGCAATGTATTCCACAGATTTACCACTCACTGGGTGAAGACGTTTATCCTTATCTCCACTCTAAAAGGTCTTCCCTTTTCTCTTAAGCTGTGCTCTTGGATCCTAGTCGCTTCTACCAATGAAAACATCTTCCCAACATCTACATTGTGCCGACCTTTCAGTATTCTGTAAGTTTCAATTAGATCATCCTTCTAAACTCCATTGAGTATAGACCCAGAGTCTTCAAACATTCCTCACATGTTAAGCTTTTCATTCCTGGGACCATTCCCATGAACCTCCTCTGAACACACTCTAAGGTCAATACAGTCTTCCTGAGATTTGGGCCTAAAGCTCCACACAACACTCCAATATGGTCTGACCACAGCCTTATAGAGTCTCAGAAGTACATCCCAGCTTTTGTATTCAATATTTCTCTTGCGATGTCACACTGTTGTAATCAAAATTCTTCAAACACTGCAATTATTTATGTGATTAACAGTGGAGTCACAAAAAATACTAATAGTGTATAATAAATAGGTAGGCTATTTATTATGACTATAATATTCATATACAACACAAGTGCAGCAGTATGTTTCCTCATCTCTTATATTGTTAAGGTGCACACACAACTGTCAGATTATGTGAGACATTGCATGACAGTCTTCAGCGTCTCTTCACTTACAATCTTTGAAAGCAATGCCATAACAAGAAATAAAAACACAGGAATTATGTAAAATAACAACATAATAACTAAGAGTAGGAGGAGATAATCAACCAGTTGAGTCTGCTCCATTGTTTAATATGATCCCGGCTGATTTCATCTTGACCTCAACTCCACCTTCCTATATACTTTCTAGAACCCTTTATCAATTCAAAATTCTGTCTATCTCCTCCTTAAATTTGCTCAATATCCTGGATAAGAACATGAGATTTTGTTCATTAATAATGGCCTTTAATTATAATGGAAATTCACCAAAGATCTTTAGACAGAATCTTCTAACCCACAAGCACTTCCATCTAGAAGGACAAGGGCAGCAGATACATGGGAACACCATCAACTGCAAATTCCCCCTCCAAGCCATTCACCACCCTGATTTGGAAATATATCTCTATTCCTTCACTGTCACTGGGCCAAGATCCTAGAATTCCCTCCCTAAGGGCATGTGGGTCAACCTATGGCACGTGGACTGTAGCAATTAAGAAGGCAAATCACCATCAGCTTCCCATGGACAATGAAGGATAGCAAAACCCACATCGCACAAGTGAATAAAAACAAGACGTAGTACCTTGTTAAAATAATCAGTTACTCATGATCAAAAAAGTCTTAATATTTTAATTTACTTTACCCAGAGAATGGTGTGTAAGGAGTTGAAGTTTACATCAATTTTACAGATTTCGTGTTGATACTGCAAATGAATTAAATGGAGCAGCATGGTATACATATTTCCCATTAGGGTGAAAAAGCATTGATCTTCTGTTAACCTTCAATATTATGATGTGGAGGAAATTTAAATTATACAAAATAAATGCCATATTCCTGGGATTATTGATATTCTTGTTGCTTGAAATTACTTTTGTTGAGAGTGATGACAGAATAAGTTTCCAGACTTTTACATAAATTGTCCTGAGGTATGTTTGCTTTGTCTTGCTGAAATGACTGTATCCTTGTTGTTCGAGTCTGGATGGAACAGACTTTAAGGTCCAGTTCGCCTTTTTATATTTATTCCCATATTTTTGAAGAGTCATAATTTGAAATATTTGAGATCACCAGTTTTTGATTTAGCATTTAATTGTTGGTACCAGAATGGAAGCAAATAAAAAATTTTAAAAGGCCTTTTGAGTTTCTCCTCAGTATGATTCTAACCCTTGGTAGGCTGGCCTTGTGGTATATTCACGGTTTCCACTAATAAGAATTGCAATCACATCCTTATGATATCATCAGCAAAAGACATGCATTGGATAATAGGACCCTGTCTACTTTGCCATGCTATCCTTGCTAATTTTCAGTGGCATAGGTTAAAATGGCAGCAGGTCAGGGACTTCTGTCAGTAAATCAGCCAATTTCCAATGGTAAAACTGCTAACTTAGATTTGTTTTTCATTGTTATATTCAAAAGCAAACTAAGGAGTATTGAATCTCCTTTGAAGAATGAAGAAATATAATATTCTTTCAAGTAGAACAGAAAGTAAGTAATGTGAGTGAGACAGAGTCATATTTATTCCAAAATTATTTCTGAAAAGCAGACTTGGCATTCAGATGATTCAGAGTTGAGAGTGTGTTACTGGAAAAGCACAGCAGGTCAGGCAGTATCCGAGGAGCAGGAAAATCGACATTTCGGGTGGGAACCCTTTGTCTCCGGCCCAAAACGTCGATTCTCCTGCTCCTCAGATGCTGCCTGACCTGCTGTGCTTTTCCAGCAACACACTCTCAACTCTGATCTCTAGCATCTGCAGACCTCATTGTCCCCATTCAGATGATTCATATCAATGGGATATGCCACCCATAAAACTCACAAATAGACTTCCTTACCAGGGTGCACAGCAGGCAAGGGGGTTTGATGTGCCTCTTTTATTGTAGTCTACAATAGACTTTATTAAACAGGCAGGGTTCATCACATGGTTTACTCTGGAAGCCAATTGAATTTCTGATCAGCTTTATATAAACATTATGAACAGCTATTTCAATGTTTAGGAGAGGTGATAAATGATAAATATAACATATGGTAGACATCAGCCTGAGTGATTCACACATTAAAGCTCAACTGGGATAACAGAGCCAAACTATTTCCTTTAAGTATGTGTTTGTTTTCCGCTTCCTGTTAATAAGAGAACTCCAGCTGCCATGAATAAATGTCTATCTTTATCTGAAGCCTTTCAAGCATTTCCCAAGAGCCCAACCCTCTCACACCTGCAATGTGTCCAATATCTGAAAAGTAATAAAGAGGCCGTTTTAATCATGTCTAATTTGTAATACAGAAGTTATGGAAGGCAAATAATGTAAAAAGGCTCTTTATGTTCTTCAGTTGTGCATCTCAGGACAGAATTAATTCCAGACCGAGACTGGATGCCTCTTTGTAAAGACTGGAAGTATTAAAGATGGTGCTACTTGTCAGCTGTAGCTCAGTTTGCAGTTCTAATGCAGAACGTTTCAGGTTTAATCACACTGCAGGAGGGGAGTGTCAAAACTTAGGCTGATACTCTAGTGTGGCACACTGTGAGAAGTGTATCTTTCCAGTAAGAATTCATCCTAGGCCTTATTTTCCCATTCGACAAATGTAAAAGATCCTTTAGTGGAGATGAATATGGGAATTTTACTTGGTGTTCTGGCTAATATTCACCATTATCTGGTTATTGTGGATATGGTTTTCTTAAGATAAGACACCACAACCAGTATAATATGGTTTGAGAGGTTCCCTATATGTTAGCTCATACATCACATTTATATAAATTTGTCATTATGGACGGATGTGCGTTATCCCCAGTTGATGTATAGTTGAGGGTACAATGTTTTCAGCATCTAAGTCATCATCCTGTATGACAGCGGGCTGATCATGTAAAACTCAGTCGTGTTATTTGTTTCAACACAGGACTTAACCATTGCTTGTGACAATGCAGTTAGGCCTGGGCTGGCCACAATGATGTATTATGTTTCCACTATCCCATGTGTTACCGTGGCATTCACAAACTCTGATACTTTATCCCTGTTCAGGTTGGTATAATTGCAATATTGTTGGTTATGATCTTGTATCATTTTTTCCCTTCTTTGCAGCAATGCATCATGTTAAGAGAGTCTGAAGGATGAATCAGGTCTTCCAAACATCAGTGCTGCTGGTATGGGTCAATTGATGCCTGGAGGAGTAGCTATCTGAAATCTTTGGTGAATCACTTCACATTTGTCCTTGGACTTGGAAGATGTCAGTCATAATCTTGCACAGGTTAGTCAGAAGGAATAGCCTGTGGAAAGTGAAGTTCTCTCAATTGTTGAGATTGATGGATTTGACATGTTCCACATGAGTTGATCTGTTGATCAATGTCTCTATTGAATCTAGGACAATTGATGAATTCATGTACCAGCCTCTTGGCTTTTCTGTGGCCATGTAACCTATGTGTAAATGATCAAGGATATCTTGACCTCCCATAATATATTAGTGTCACCTTTAAGTTCAAGCTTGTCTGGTTAAAGATTAGTCAAGTTATCGTAGACTCAACATTGTGGTCTGGAATCTTTGATGTTGCAGCTGAGAGTTTGCTAACTCATGGATCATTTAAATATATAGATCTGTGCATGCATCTGTCCTGCATCATAGATGTAAAATGTTTCAGGTGACCAATGGATGGAGCTTTATTGAGATTTAAGACGAGTTATGCCAATGTGGACTCCACCATACTGTGCCAGTGTGGGAGTCTGAAATCTAATTGAACTTTAATTGTAAAACTCAGGGTCTTAGTATGGGACTACTCCAGGTACAAGTTTGTTTAGACATGGCTCAGCAATTTGTAAGTTATCAAAATAAGTATAATGCAAATGGCACTTAACCAGACAGTGGACCCCTGAGCTCCAAAATGGAATACCCATCCACAATTAGATGGGGTGTGGTCTTTCCTTCTTCCTTCTTTGTTGTTTTTGCGCACACAACAGTTGAAAAGTAGGCCTTATTAACCCTTTGCAAGCTACAAGCCAATTCACGGGCAGAAATATATTTGAATCCTAATTTGTCTAGCCATTGCATGATTAAATTTTAATTGGTTAACTGATGCTTGCACAATGTATGAACAGACCATGATCAATGTTGCTTAATTAATAAAGGAATAGAATTTAAAGCCAGGGAACTATGCATTTCTAAGGCTTCATCTGTGATGTCATATATAATACTCGGCACCCTCTTTTTAGAAATGGTGCAAAAGAGATTTATTGTACAGGAATGGAGAAGTTCAGTTATCTGCAGAGACTGGAGAAGGTAGGGCTGTTTTCGTTATTATAAATATTAAGAGAAACTGTTCAAAATTGTGAATGGATTTGATAAAGGGAATAAAGAGAAATTGTTTCCAACTAGAAATGTTGTACCCAAAATGTTGACTTCTCCACCTCCTGATGCTGTCTGGTTTGCTGTGCTCTTCCTGCCTCCTGCTTGTCTACTATAGAATTCATGGCAACCAGAGAACATAGATTTAAGGTAAATGATAAAGATCAGGTCTGCATTCAGATTAGTGAACATTAACAGATTTTCTTGAACATTACTATATACAAGGTTAATCAGAGGATATATTCAGAAATATTACAGAAACATGTTCCAGTTCCATGCAATCTGACATGGTGTTGACTTTGCTCCTTTAGTACATGTTCAGCGGCTGTTAGAATAATAGTATAGTTAATTATTTACTACATTGTGACAGGAGAAAATAATTGTTCATATGGCAAGTTGCTGTGAGTTTGTATGTTTTGGCTGAAAGGATGGTGAAAGAAGATTCAATAGTAACTTTCAAAGTGGAATAGAACAAATATTTAAGGGAAAAATGTCGGGGGTTATGTGAAAAGAGCAAAGGGCAAAACTAGTTGCATCACTGTACCAAAATGTCAGCATAGGCACAATGGGCTAAATGGCTTCCTTCTATGTGGTGTCATTTTGTAATTCTGAGTGCATAAACCAGTTGAGTGCTGGACCCATGCTAGGCCCAAATGCTCAACATTCAAATGTTTGCAGAGGACCTGAAATCCATAGCTAATCTATGTTTGCACAAGTGCTAATAGAGTACAGACTTGTCCAGACCAAAGGGAAGAGGGAAATGTGTTTACAAGTTCTCTCTTTGAAAGAAACATGGAGTTTATCTAAATTAACATGACTTTTCTGTAGTCCAGTTTATATCAGACCAACCAGCATCCGACATGTTTTAACCTGATTTTCTGATTAAAGAGCTTCGGTGTTTACTTTTACCACAGAAATGTGACCTTAGTTAGATCTTTTAGACTATTGATATTGTGGAGTAGCAGTGTTGAATCAACTACAGCTAATTATTGAAATAAAGTTTGAAAATTGCTTGCACTATGATTTGCTGCTTTGAAAGAATGACACACACACAGTAGATTCCTAGAGTGGATTTTCAGCAAATTTAGGTCCTTAATTACAATGCAGCAACTAATGAGGTGTTGAACAAAATGTTGCAAGCTGATGACCCAAGAGATTGGAAAATATTGGGCAGGAAATTGATCCAACGAGCTGGCTGCCACAACTGAGAAAATAAAAGGCAATTTGTTCATCTGTAGTTATATATATGAAAAATACCTGTCTACTACACATCCTGGTGCCTCTCAGTAATGCCTCCAAATTGCAAAGCAGCAGAGAGAACACATCACTCAATGTAAAGGGAATAATTAACTATATAATCTATTACAATAAGTTAATTTACACTATCAATTCCCAGTATGCAATATGTCATCAACAAGGGTTATTTTTCTTTCAATACAGGTTAATCACATTGTGAAAAACCCTGATAAATCTCAGTGCATACAGGCCTTAATTTGTAATTGTCAAAAACCAAGTTGGAAAACAAACTTAAAGCAGCACAAATATATGTCAATTCAGTGTCAAGTTCATCATTGAGGATACTTTCCCTTTTGTGTCGTTAGCTACAGAGTCAACACAAATAGCATATCTTCCATGGTTAAACAGAATGGTAGCAGTGACTACATGAGTGACGCTTGTGATGTCCATGAATCCTTTAACCCTTTGGCCACATCAGCAGAAATATTTGGGTGTAGCAATGTTTCTGTGTGAATTGCCATTCTTTTTCAAAAGAATCAATTGTTATTTGTTGCGTGACCGCTTTCTGTGCCTGTCAAAGTGAAGCATGTTGGTGAAGCTTTCTCATTTTCTGCAGAGGCGATACTCTTTGTTGAAATGATTAAAACACTTGAGGCAGGCAGAAAAATAGCTGAATGTTTCCTCTGGCCCCAGTCTAACTTATATTTTGCATAGTGCTCAGACCATGTAATTTTTACCATTTATTTTTTTCCCAGTACTCTTCCATGTCTGTCTTTTATGTGTTCTTATTCTCCATTTGACTGTCTCTTTGTGACTTCTGATCATTTCTATCTCTTATACTGCTGTTTTACTTCTTTTCTCATTCCTCACCTTTATTTTTGTTTGTTGGTTGATTGTCTGTGACATATTAGATTTGGACACAGTAGGCATGTTAAGGTGAGTGAGTAGCGTCCACCTCTGGGATTTGCTCGAAGGGGTATTCATGGGACAATGAAAGCCTGTTGTCAGGCAAACAAAAAGGCTCTTGATTACTTGCTTTCTGTGGAAATAAACAGAATGTAAGAACTTTCTTGTTAAACAGCTACAGCTGATGGCAGACTGCTTTTTTCATCAATGTAACTTGTTCCAACAACAATGGAAATCCACTTTTCAATGCTTGTTATGAGGTGCTGCTGGATTTACCACCTCACATTCTGCCCAATATCTGACAGATAACTATCATGGGAGAACGTGTAAATGAGAAGAAACACTTAATCATTTAGAGACTGGGTACAATTCTCCAGCTGCCGTCTCTTCCACTCAGCAGTGTTTCTTTCCTGCCAGTGTCAGGCTGCACATTAAGAATCCATATCTCTGAGCTCTTCTGGAAGGGAGAGTTCTGTCAAAGAGGCAGGTGGCAAAACATTACATACAGGAGAGGCAATGGCTAATGCTGTCCATTCAAACATTACATACAGGAGAGGCAATACAACAATGGCTAATGCTGTCCATTCAAATTTTGCTGTAACAGTTATAAATCATTGCAAAGTAATTAAGAACTGTTTTTCTATCTACGAGGAACATATGATGCAAGGCATCAGTGAGAGACTATAGTGAAAGCTAACAACACTGTTGGATTCTTTCATTTCCTGCCAGCAGATTCTATTGACCTGTCCTCAGAGCACCTTGCTTAATTGAGAGCTGCTTAGAACATAGAACATAGAACATAGAAGAATACAGCGCAGTACAGGCCCTTGGGCCCTCGATGTTGCGCCGATCCAAGCCCACCCAAACTACACTAACCCACTATCCTCCATATACCTATCCAATGCCCTCTTAAATGCCCATAAAGAGGGAGAGTCCACCACTGTTACTGGCAGGGCATTCCATGAACTAACGACTCGCTGAGTGAAGAACCTACCCCTAACATCAGTCCTATATCTACCCCCCCTTAATTTAAAGCTATGCCCCCTTGTAATACCCGACTCAATACGCGGGAAAAGGTTCATACTGTCGACCCTATCTAACCCCCTAATCATCTTGTACACCTCAATCAAGTCACCCCTAAACCTTCTTTTCTCTAGTGAAAACAGCCCCAAGTGCCTCAGTCTTTCCTCATACGATTTTCCTTCCATACCAGGCAACATCCTGGTAAACCTCCTCTGCACCCGTTCCAATGCCTCCACATCCTTCCTATAGTATGGCGACCAAAACTGCACACAATATTCCAGATGCGGCCGTACCAGAGTCTTATACAACTGCATCATGACCTCAGGACTCCGGAACTCAATTCCTCTACCAATAAAAGCCAGTACGCCATATGCCTTCCTCACCGCACTATTTACCTGGGTGGCAACTTTCAGAGATCTGTGTACATGGACACCAAGATCCCTCTGCTCATCCACACTACCAAGTATCCGACCATTAGCCCAGTACCCCATCTTTTTGTTATTCTTCCCAAAGTGAATCACCTCGCACTTAGCTACATTGAATTCCATCTGCCACCTTTCTGCCCAGCTCTGCAGCTTCTCTATATCCTGCTGTAACCTGCTACATCCTTCCTCACTGTCAACAACTCCTCCGACTTTCGTATCATCCGCAAACTTGCTCACCCAACCTTCTAACCCCTCTTCCAGGTCATTTATAAAAATGACAAACAGCAATGGTCCCAAAACAGATCCTTGCGGAACACCGCTAGTGACGGCACTCCATGAAGAAACTTTGCCATCAACTACTACCCTCTGTCTTCTTCCATCCAGCCAATTCCTAATCCAAACCTCCAACTCACCCTCAATGCCATATCTCCGTATTTTCTGCAGTAGCCTACCATGGGGAACCTTATCAAACGCCTTACTAAAATCCATATATACCACATCTACCGCTTTCCCCTCATCAACCTCCTTCGTCACCTTTTCAAAGAATTCAATAAGGTTTGTGAGGCACGACTTGCCCTTCACAAAACCATGCTGACTATCCTTGATCACATTATTCCTATCTAGATGTGCATAAATCCTATCCCTTACAATTCTCTCTAAGACTTTGCCCACAACAGAAGTGAGACTCACCGGCCTATAGTTACTAGGGCTATCCCTACTCCCCTTTTTGAACAAGGGAACCACATTTGCTATCCTCCAGTCTTCTGGGACTACTCCTGTAGACAAAGAGGACATAAAAATCAAGGCCAATGGCTCAGCAATCTCCTCCCTTGCTTCCCAGAGAATCCTAGGATAAATGCCATCAGGCCCAGGGGACTTATCTATTTTCACCTTTTCCAGGATTTCCAACACCTCTTCTCTACATACCTCAAAGCCATCCATTCTACTTATTTGTGCCTCAGTATTCTCATCGACAACAATGCCCTGTTCCTGAGTGAATACTGAAGAAAAGTATTCATTCAGTGTCTCCCCAATCTCTTCCGCCTCCACACGCAACTTCCCCCTACTATCCTTGACTGGACCTATTCCTACCCTAGTCATTCTTTTATTCCTAACATACCTATAGAAAGCCTTAGGGTTTTCCCTAATCCTATCTACTAAGGACCTTTCATGTCCCCTCCTTGCTGCTTTTAGCTCTCTCTTCAGGTCCTTCCTGGCTACCCTATAACTCTCAATCACCCCAATTGAACCTTCACGTCTCATCTTGAGATAGGCCGCCCTCTTCCATTTAACAAGGGATTCCAATTCCTTATTAAACCACGGCTCCCTCGCACGACCCTTTCCTACCTGCCTGACAGGTACATAATTATCAAGGACACTCAATAGTTGCCCCTTGAACAAGTTCCACATATCATTTACACTCTTGCCTTGGAGTCTACTTTTCCAAGCCACACATCCTAAGTCATGCCTCACCGCATCATAATTTCCCTTACCCCACCTATAATTCTTGCCCTGTAGTACACACTTATCCCTCTCCATCACGAGTGTAAAAATCACCGAATTATGGTCACTATCCCCAAAGTGCTCACCTACCTCTAATTCTAACACCTGGCCTGGTTCGTTACCCAGAACCAAATCCAGTATGGCCTCACCTCTTGTTGGCCTGTCTACATATTGTGTCAGGAAACTCTCCTGCACACATTGAACAAACACTGACCCATCTAACGAACTTGAGCTATAGCTTTCCCAATCAATATCAGGAAAGTTAAAGTCCCCCATAACAACCACCCTATTACTGTCACTCATCTTGTTGAGCCATTTGAAATTTTCAAAAGGATCAAGTTTGAACCTTGTACCAGTGTCTGAATACGCCAGCGGCTAATCTTTCTGGCAAGTGGTTCCAGTACTGTTTCTCGATGCCATTTGGAGCAGTGCTCCACAATTCCTAGACTTCAAAATTCTTGTAGTCTTTTGGAGTGATGTTACCTATGCAGTGTTAGATAGTCATCTTTTGTGGGCCTGTACCACAATGTAAAATACTAACGTTTTGAGGAATGATTGTTCTCATTTGCAAGGAGAAGCTTGAATTAAAACTTTGACAGGAAGGTTTTACAATGCTAAAGGCTTCAAGATGACTGTTCCAGTTCATCACTGTGGAGAGCTGGAACCAAATTATTCTCATAAATATTCTAGTTTCTGCTTTCAGACTGACATTGACAGCTTAGTGGGAATATGTCACTCTACATTTGGAGCCAGTCTGGGAGAAATGAGTAACAGAAGCAGAGGGAGGATGTTAACTTACAATGGCATTAAGAAATATTGAAGCATTACATTTCTCCTTCTGCCGTCTTGAGAGAGTATCAAGGAAATGCTGCATTATTGTGCATTATTGGAGACTTGTCTTCCAGAAACTGACATTCTCCCTGCTCCATTCAGTAGGAAATCAAATGGCACAAAATGTGGGGGAGATCTTATATTTGGTGTTCTGGCTGATCTTTATTCCTCAATCAATATTAGACAAACAGATTATCTGGCTATTATGAACTTGCATTATATAGGGAGTCGATTACCACAGCCTAGATCATCATAATGTCTGTGAGACTGACTGTCACTGCAAGAATGACTAATGTGGCCAAAATTTGGAAGTCCTTTGCCCGAATACAACCCCTGCTGTTGTGCAGAGGCAAGAATGAAGGTGGTTTGTTCTTCACACGAGTCATGTACCCATATAAATCAGCAACTCCCTCCACCTCTCTGTAATTTTGATGATCTGTATAGATTTGATCCGGTAAGTGCAGGTCTGAACTTTGTGATATTTGAAACTGATGAGGCAATACTTATGTTAGCTCCTGCAACTTAAGGCCCTGAACATAGGTAGTGTAGTACTGAAAAGTTTAACAAATGTTATTACAACTCCTGCTATGTACAGATATTACTGTCACAGGTATTTCATATCTGGGAAAACACAAAGCTCTTTAGTTATAAATAGTAGCATGCTTCCATTAGCATCTCATGCTTCATTTGGCCCCAGCTATGATGGCGATGGATACATTTGTACCCTCAGACCACATACCAATATACAGCAATGATACCATGAATATATTGAAGGTGTACTGCATACTAGCTCTGAACCATAAAACATCTGTAATGTTGATAGTTTTTAAGGGATCTAAAAGGGTGAATGCTGAGGAGTACATGAAGCATGCCCAACATAATGATGTCACATCAATTCAGGCCTTCGGAAGGCTTTGGATCTTGAAGGAGTAAGGTCTAACATCGAGGTCTGTCACATGACCTGAGTAACAATGTCTATCGTACCAATGTGAATTGTCTGTAGTTGTTATCATGCAATAAACTACATCTTATTTAAGGCAAGAGCCCTTCCTTGTTAGGTGACCATGTGTTTTCTACTATCACACCAAACCTTACAATTCCTATAGATCTCAACCAGGAAAGCAGATGAGGCAGTAAATCAATCAGATGAATCCGAAACCATGAAGAGCTGAGGTGAGGATTCATCCTACAATTGTAACCATATCAATAATTGTAAAAATCTATTTGTTTTTTAATGCCCTTTAGAAAAGGGAATCTATCATGTTTACCTGGTCTGGCCTGCATGTGACTCCAGAGCTGAATTATAATGGTGGATTTTTAAGAAAACCATTCATTTCAAGGGCAATTATGGATGGATAACAAATACTGGCTGAGTGTTGCCACCCTGCCCCGGGGCCTTCCAATTCGGAATGGGGTTGGGTTCTGCTCCTGTCAATATCTGGTGGGCAGCACGGTGGCACAGTAGTTAGCACTGCTGCCTCACAGCGCCTGAGACCCGGGTTCAATTCCCGCCTCAGGCGACTGACTGTGTGGAATTTGCACATTCTCCCCGGGTCTGCGTGGGTTTCCTCCGGGTGCTCCGGTTTCCTCCCACAGTCCAAAGATGTGCAGGTCAGGGTGAATTGGCCATGCTAAATTGCCCCATAGTGTTAGGTAAAAGGGGTAAATGTAGGGGAATGGGTGGGTTGCGCTTCGGCGGGGCGGTGTGGACTTGTTGGGCCGAAGGGCCTGTTTCCACACTGTAAGTAATCTAATCTAATCTAATCTAATCTAATCTAAAACCTCAGTAATTGTGGCCACATGTCTTCTGCGGTTAGGCTCATTATGAAATGGGTATATTAATGAGATCCCTAGAAGTCCCTGTTGATGCCACAGAGTTGTTGCATTCCTTCTGTCAGAATTCCTTCTGTTCTGAGGAAGGGTCAAGCAACCCAAAACATCAACTGATTTCTCTCCTCAGATGTTGCCAAACTTACTGAGCTTTTCCAGCAATTTTTGTCTCTGAATTACAGCATCCACATTTTTTTCGGTTTTTACTTGCCTTCCCTTGTGGTTCTTGGTAGTTGCTCCCATCTTCATGCTCCTTAAACAGCATATGTGAGGTCCAGGGTTTAGACCTCTGGCTGGTCATCATTATTCATTGTTAACTCCCACTCAACCATCTCATCAAAGACCAATACCCAGAGTCTACTGCTCCAGCTGGTTGTTCTGGGCAGTGTTGCACCGTTCTGTGTGTTGCCTACCTCCTTCTTGAAGGGTAGAACCCCATCTGGAACAGCTTCCTGTGATTGCTGAATTTGGGACTTTGTCAACAGAGATTGTATCAAAGCTATTCTTTGTTGCTGGTGAGTAAAGATGCTATAAAGTTACATGTGCATCCCTGCTTAACAAAGAGCAAGGTTGTTAATGTTTATTGACATAAAGAGATTAAATCTGCAAATTTTCTCGCCCCTCTGTGCAGGAGACTTACAGTCACACAGCCTAAGATCATCGATGAGGTGTTCCTGATCTGTGAAGATCTGCTGGAGGAGCTCTGATCTCCGGTACTGCATTGTGTTTGAAACAGGCTCCTCCTGTAATCATCTGTGTCTGTTGGTGAAAAAGCTCCGCCCTCCAGAAATCCTATTCTGGGTTGCCTCTCTTTATGAATGGCCCTTTCAATGGCTGGGAATCTTTTCATTTCTCATATGCTAGAAGATCTCTGTGGTTCTGTCAGAGGTGGAAGCTTTTTGCTGTGGAACATAGCCCTGAAATAGCCTTGTCTCCCCCAGGTATGGCAGTCTATGTTGGTGGTAGGGCATACTTAATGCCAGTCGACTTTTTGGCACCGGCATCTGGAACAATAGATCTTGGTGACTGTGGCACTCTCTCCTACCTGTATCTGCATGTTACTGAAGTGCCTGCAGTAGATAAAGTGTTTTAAACCCACTAACTGGACAGATGAAGGATCTAGTTCCTCTCTAGTCAGGTGCTTATTCGGTTTACTCAGCTCTCACTGCCAAGGCTGCTGCACTGATTTCAAGAATGGAAGGTGCTTGCTGGACTTCAGCAAGCCCCACAATGACCTAACAAAGCTTTACAGAATCATTACTGTGCAGGAGGAGGCCATTTGACCCATCATGCCTGCACCAAAATCTTGGACTAGCTCTTCTCTGAAGGAACCATTGTTCTCATTGTCTGCAAACTGGTCCAAACTGTTCACTAATGATTGCTTCCAGTTCCTGGTTTGGCCTAATCAATCATGATATTCTACCCAATGCCAAAGTAATCATCAAAAGCCTTCACTACCTGGGCACATGTTGCTGATTTCTCGGTGCCACTCTGTCTTGTCATTATGTTGTCAGCGCAGTTTATCATCCAATTGAAGAACATGTCTTTTCTCTGTCTGGCTGGTGTGAGAGGGCTACTGTAACTCTGAGGTCCAACACTGCTGCAAAAATTTAAATAAAAGGTGAACTACAGCCTGTTTCAACACTAAAGTGGGATGGGAGAAACAGCAGCAGTAAGATGAAGAAAGCAAAATTAATTGACAGTCTGAGATGATAGGCTGGACTAACTAAACACAACGAGGACTTGCAAGCACAGGGCACACTCCAACATTACGCAAGACCAGCAGAATGCAACACTGACAGACCCCAGCATTAAGATAAAAACGGAGAGAACTGCGGAAAAAAACAGAGATTGCTGAGAAAGCTCAGCAGGTCAGGCAGTTTCTGTGGAGAGAAATCAGTGTTAATATTTCAAGTCGATTGACTCTTCCTCAGAGGATAACTGGACCCGAAATATTAACTCTGGTTTCTCTCCACAGATACTGTCAGGCCTGCTGAGCTTTTCCAGCAATTTCTGTTTTTGTTCCAGCAATGCGATGATGTCTGGGATGGAGCAGTTTAGCTTCAAAGAGATAAGGCAGAGAGAAGGCAGAGAGGGGTACCTGATTGAGTTGTGTAAGATCATGGTCAGAGTAGTGCTGCAAAAGCACAGAAGGTCCTCATCATTCAAAGAGCAGGAGAATCAACATTTCGGGCAAAAACCCTTATCAGGAAATCTGTGTAAGATCATGAAGAACATATAAAGGTTAGATAGAAAGCAGTTGTTCTCCTTGATTGAAGGGTCAATAACGAGCGGTCATAATTTTAAAGTGAATAGCAGGAGGTTTAGATGGAATTTCAGGAAATTCTTTTCACCCAAAGGCTGGTAGGAATCTGAAATGCACTGCCTCAGAGATTAGTTGAGGCAGGAAATGCCAGAACCTTTAAAAAGTACTTGGATGAGCATTTGAAATATCACAACATTGAAGGATATAAGCAAAGGGCTGGAAACTGGGAGTAGTGTAGAGCAGACTCAATGGACCGAACAGCCTCTACTGTACTGTGGGATTCTAGGATCAACAAGCAAACCTCAGAACAGGCAGATACCAGAAGCAGGGCCAACTAACAAACCACAAAATAGGGAGAGACCAGCAACCAGAAACCAGTCTATACATAAATAATGAAAACCAGCACCAGTAACAACAAAACCCAGCTGATGAAATGGGGTTTAACCTAAATCCCACTGGAATCATAGAATGTCTACAATGTGGAAACAGGACCTTCGGACAACAAGTCCACACCGACCCTCCGAAGAGTAACCCACCCAGATCCATTCCCCTTCTCTATATTTCCCTCTGACTAATGCACCTAACCTACACATCCCTGAACACTATGGATAATTTAGCATGGCCAATTCACCTAACTGCACATCTTTGGATTGTGGGAGGAAATCAGAGCACCTGGAGGAAATTCACAAGACACAGGGAGAATGTGCAAACTCCACACAGACAGTCACCCAAGGCAGGAATCAAACTCAGGTTCCTGGTGCTGTGAGGCAGGAGTGTTAACCACTGAGCCACTGAGTTGGACACTACAATACTATTCAAGTCACTCCCCCTTGTTGAGGCCACAAAATAACATAATCATTGCCAAAGATGCTATTGTTATAATTTCTGTATTTCTGCTTATTATTGGCCTCTACCTATTCCAATATCTGTTGGGATGACCCTGTTACTGGAGGCTGAAGGTTCTGAGGTTTCCCAACTGCTGGTGTCAATCTTCCTTGTATTCTGTTGGGTTTGCCTGTCACTGCTGTCTGTCTGGGCCACATCCTGCCATCTCTAACTATCGGAATCTGCCTGATGCACTTTTGTTGGTGTAGCCTATCACCCGAAAAGGTCTGCTGATTTTTTCCTGGTTACATTTACCCCTTTCACCTGATTGCTGTTTTTCTCCCTCACTGCTGCTTGCCTTTGTGTCATATTTTGCATTAATTCTAGATGCTGTGTGATGTCATCCGATTGTCTTGAGGAAAGATTGTTTGATTTGACCACCTTGTCATAAGTGTGCTGCTGGTGAATTGGTAGCAGGTCATGGTAATCAGAACCTTTTATTGAACTGCATGTATTATACACAGAGCAGGATGAGGCCTGTGGATGACAATCATATAGTACGACCTTCTACACTCTGATTATTGCATGACACTGCCAGTGAGGTCACTAGCTATCTTATTGATAAACACTTACTTTACGCCGCTCTTCCACTGACAGGAATGATCAACTGCACTCTAAACTTTTAGTACTTGTTCAACATAATGTTGAAACACATTTTTTGGTTCGTCTGTTTATAATGATTGAACAAATTTTAGCTCTTGTTTTAATAAATTTCTTTCGAAAGTGCAGAATAATCTTGGTAAGGCAGCCCGGGAATGTTTTTTGTTATAAGTGTACGGCATTCACTATTACTGCATCAAACCGTTCTTCACTGCCACTCTTTGACATTCACTGCTTTATGCAATCAAATATTCTTCATTCTGACAGTTTATAGCACTCAGTACTCAGTGGCTTCCTGCCAAACCTAGCGTCTCTCCCCTTCATTTAAAATAAACGTGCCCTCAACATTATTAACCATATCTCAAATTCAGATTTTTAAAATAGACTAATTTACTGTAATAACTTACATAGTTAAAATCCAAAATCTTTTGCTGGTGTTTTTGATAATGAATTGTCCTTCTGTAACTATTTTCTCCCTTATATATCTCTCTGTCTCTCCATTTATGTCTTTACTTGTAAATACTGAATTGGCTTCTGTTGTTAAGTGCTAATCATGTATCCCAATGGGACAACTTTGAAATGCTGTTCTTAGTTACATTAAGCTAACAAGACAGAAATCTGTCGAATATTAAATATTGTAGCTCTTTTAGCGCCTCTGCTATCTCTCGACTGTTAGACAATTTGTATGACCTCCAGCCTTCAGCAAATTGTAATTATCTCTGTTGTGCTATGTCTCATGGTCAGTATGTCAATATATCTTTAGGAAACATGCTCATGATGTCAACATTGCATCATATTGTGGGACATGAGGTACAAAAAAAACACATATTTCTTCTTACCTCAGGATCAGTTGAATCATGACACACTATTGCATGCATGTTTCTTTGGGGTAACATAATAACCTAACATTAACTCGAATACTTAGACATGAGAAATATATTGTTTGTATATAATAATTGTTAATAAATGTTTGTTAGATCTTTGATACCATGCCCTCCAGGTTTGATTTCTTATGTTACTGCAGATAATTTAAGTATTGCTATATCCAGCTTCAGTGCCTTTTGAAGTTAAGCTCACACCAACATCGAAGCTAGATGAAATTTGTAATCTTCAGTCCCATAACAAAACCTGATCAGTGACTCGATTTACATGTATAGCTCCCAAGCTGATCCATAATGCTTGCAACCTCAATATTCTATTCAAAACTTCCAAACCTGTACCCTTTCCATCACAAAAGACAACCTCACTGCTATTTTCAGTTCCAATACATCCCTTGTCTCAACCCATCTACCACTTACCTTCAATCCATGACTTTGCCTGTCCAGTCATGACGATTCCATTGCTATGTGGTAGAATCTCCTATTCTCCACATTCCATAAATACCAGCTCATCTGCTTTCACCTAAATATGTATAGTACAAGTTCTTACTTTGTGAGAAGATTTGTAGCTCGGGTGCTCGTTGTTGTGGTTCTGTTCGCCGAGCTGGGAATTTGTGTTGCAGACATTTCGTCCCCTGTCTAGGTGACATCCTCAGTGCTTGGGAGCCTCCTGTGAAGCACTTCTGTGATCTTTCCTCTGGCATTTGTAGTGGTTTGAATCTGTCGCTTCCGGTTGTCAGTTTCAGCTGTCCATTGCAGTGGCCGGTATATTGGGTCCAGATCGATGTGCTTATTGATTGAATCTGTGGATGAGTGCCCTGTCTCTAGGAATTCCCTGGCTGTTCTCTGTTTGGCTTGTCCTATAATAGTAGTGTTGTCCCAGTCGAATTCATGTTGCTTGTCATCTGCATGTGTGGCTACTAAGGATAGCTGGTCGTGTCGTTTTGTGGCTAGTTGGTGTTCATGGATGCGGATTGTTAGCTGTCTTCCTGTTTGTCCTATATAGTGTTTTGTGCAGTCCTTGCATGGGATTTGTACACTACATTGGTTTTGCTCATGCTGGGTATCGGGTCCTTCGTTCTGGTAGTTGTTGTCTGAGAGTGGCTGTTGATTTGTGTGCTGTTCTGAGTCCTAGTGGTCGCATTAGTCTGGCTGTCAGTTCGGAAATGCTCTTGATGTATGGTAGTGTGGCTATCCTTTGGGTTGTGGCATGTCCTCGTTCCATTGTCTTTCCCTTAGGTATCTGTTGATGAAATTGCGCGGGTATCCGTTTTTGGCGAATACATTGTATAGGTGTTCTTCTTCCTCTTTTTGCAGTTCTGGTGTACTGCAGTGTGTTGTGGCCCTTTTGAATAGTGTCTTGATGCAACTTCTTTTGTGTGTGTTGGGGTGGTTGCTTTCATAGTTCAGGACTTGGTCTGTGTGAGTGGCTTTCCTGTATACCTTTGTGCTGAATTCTCCATTCGGTGTTCTCTGTACCATCACGTCTAGGAATGGGAGTTGGTTGTCCTTTTCTTCCTCTCTAGTGAATCGGATTCCTGTGAGTGTGGTGTTGATGATCCGGTGTGTGTTCTCTATTTCTGTGTTTTTAATGATTACAAAGGTGTCATCCACATATCTGACCCAGAGTTTGCGTTGAATTTGCAATAAGACTGTTTGTTCTAATCTTTGCTTCTGCTATGAGTCTAGAGATGGGTGAGCCCATGGGGGTGCCGTTGATTTGTTCATATATTTGGTTGTTGAATGTGAAGTGTGTTGTGAAGCACAGGTCCAGTAGTTTGAGTATCCAGTCTTTGTTGTTAGGTTCAACGTCCTGTTGTCTGTTCTGTATGTCCAGCAGGTTGGCTATTTTTTCTCTGGCTAGGGTTTTGTAGATAGAGGTGACTACATAGGACAAACAGGAAGACAGCTAACGATCCGCATCCATGAACACCAACTAGCCATGAAACGACATGACCAGCTATCCTTAGTAGCCACACACGCAGATGACAAGCAACATGAATTCGCCTGGGACAACACTTCTATTATAGGACAAACCAAACAGAGAACAGCCAGGGAATTCCTAGAGGCATGGCACTCATCCACAGATTCAATCAATAAGCACATCGATCTGGACCCAATATACCGGCCACTGCAATGGATAGCTGGAACTGAGAACTGGAAGCAACAGATTCAAACCACTACAAATGCTGGAGGAAAGATCACAGAAGCGCTTCACAGGTGGGTCCCAAGCACTGAGGATGTCACCTAGACAGGGGACGAAACGTCTGCAACACAAATTCCCAGCTCGGCGAACAGAACCACAACAAGTTCTTACTCTGTTGTTATGAGCCCACAAGACATTTTTTTGAAAATCTTTTTAGAAAGGCAGGAATCTTGGAGAGCAAGGTCACACCATGATATTCTTTGCAGATCTCCCAGTGCGTGCTTACATAGCAGTATAGTCAGCTCTGACATAAAATGATAGTTTCATTCTCATGCAATGTCATATTATAAGAAAATCGTGCAAAAGCAGCTCCATCTCAACTCATGGGGCCAGAATTGCATTATAGCCAATACAGGTAAGGAAAATGTTTACGTTCTACAAATAATGGTCTAAATTCTCCAATCACGTTAAAACCAACTAATGTTGAAGAAACACGCGTTATAGCAGAACCCAATGTATTGGATGAGAGGCTAGAAATGGGTTGCTTGTTTGTTCTCTCAGGTAAATTATGTTAAATGATGGTGATAGATAAAAAGTGCAAAAATATTTTAAAACAGGGAAACCAACTTGCACATTTAATGCAATGAAACCTCTTAAAATATTTCACACTTTTTTAAAACAAAAAATTGTCAAAATATGCAACTTTTAAGGCAAGGGTGGATACATTCTTGATAAACAAAGGAATCTATGGTTATCAGGAACAGGTAGGAAAGTGGTGTTGAACCCACCGTCAGATCAGCCATGATATTATTGAATAGCAGACCAGGCTCAAAGGGTCCTATTCCTGCTCCTAACTTGGATGTTTGTATGACACCAAGTCAAACAAGAAGATATTAGGAAGGGAGACCAAAAGTTTAGTTAAAGAGGTAGGTTTTAAGAAGCACCTTAGATACAGAAAGAAAAGTAGAGAGATGGAAATGGTTTGGGAACATATTCTTGATACTCGGGCTAAGGAATGCACAGGCTAATGGAGCAACAATGTAGCCATAATTGATGGAGCTAGTATAAGAACTTTTACATATTACATAAATGTGATGGCATCAAACTTAATGTAAAATTACCAATAGTGGAAGTTGATATAGCCCAATTTCAATTTAGATCTAGGAGTATGAGGCTAGGGGGATTAGAATTTGTCAATGTCATCTGAACCCTCAAAGAATATTTCAACATTACTTATGTAATCTGGGATTATAATAAGGCAAAAAATAACATTATTAGCAGTTGGAAGCACCAGAGTAAAAAGAAAACAGCTATGACCACATTCTACTGAAATCTATACCAAAAAAAGTATATTGCTCCAAAATTAGAAATCATTAATGAAGGGCTGAGCTATTGCAATTGCTTGCTTTCCCCAGCAGGTGACACCATATTACCAGTTTCATTTGAAACATCCATAAATGGAAAATTATCAATTTTCCAAATAAATAATTCCAAGAACAAGTCAACAAATGTTGTTGCTGGGATAGCTAGAATACACCTGGTACAGGGTGGGCAGGAGACCAACAGAGGGCTACAGCCTCCTATAGCTCTATGCTTAGAAAGCCCGAGTTCCCATTGTGTGTGTGGGTTTATTAAAGTCCTTGATTTAATGCAGAAAAAATGACTGAATGCCTAACACAATCATAAGACATTTGCTTTATCTTCTCCTTGCATACCTTTTAGTACACCTTCTGAGCAAAGGTGCACTTGAAATGTCTTATAAAGTTTGCAGTAACTATTCGGTGACGTTTTGTTAAATAATAATTTTATGATAGTGACAGTTTCATTAGTTTTGCTTTTCAAAATATTTCTGGGGGTGAGTTATGCTTTAATGTTCATGGTACTATATTTTTTACAGCACATCAAATATTATACTTCAGAATCCTGGCAAATACAAGATGAAGGATGGAAATCTCTTACCATGACCCACAATCAGGACAGAAACCGCGACTCAATCCCATGCCAAAGGGCAGCAGGGTCCACAAAGGCATTTTAATGATGGTTGCCAAGACCATTAGGCAATTAAAGATGGGAAGCACTGTCCATGCCAAGTGCAGGGAGCACTGTAGTCTCGGCCTGCCACTTTCAGAAGCAGGAGAAAGTGAGGTCTGCAGATGCTGGAGATCAGAGCTGGAAATGTGTTGCTGGAAAAGCGCAGCAGGTCAGGCAGCATCCAGGGAACAGGAGAATCGACGTTTCGGGCATAAGCCCTTCTTCAGGAAAGAAGCAACCGTATGCTAAAACCCCCTTGATGACAGAGTAAGTTTCCTACTTAACGACATTAGGGTCAGAGAGACTTCAGCAATCAGGATGGGGCTGGGGATGTCACTTTCCAGAATCAGCACTGTACAGGGGCCTGTGTCCCACTTCCGTGCAGCATGGAGCCTTCATAAAAGCAAACCGTCCTACTTCAGGGAGCTGCCAGGGACCTGTTGGTCTCTCTATGCAATGGTGGGCCCTTCCTGACACTGAAATGCTGTTGGGTTGTAAAGTGTCTTTTAATAAAGCACTTGATTGGTATAATTGGTTATTCTCCGTGATTCCCACCACTGGCTATATCCCAGACAACTACTTCAGTTGACATCAGTCCAAAAAGGGCAATCTTAGCCCCCTGCAACTAACCTGTAATGGTAATATTCAACTGGGAGAAAGTGAGGACTGCAGATGCTGGAGGTCAGTGTGGAAGAGTCCGGTGCTGGAAAAGCACAGCAAGTCATGCAGCATTCAAGGAACAGGAGAGTCGACTCCCCTGCTCCTCGGGTGCTGCCTGACTGGATGTGCTTTTCCAGCACCACACTCTAAGACTGTAATGTCAGTCAATATCCCTGTCAGCAGCAATGCTGTTGTGATGTTGTAGTGGTATCTCCTATCCTTGAATTAGTCCATGTTCAAGTCCCACCCTAGTCACAGCACATGGTAACATGTCAAAGCAGTTTGATTAGGAAAATATCTTGGACTGCCAGGACACAGCAAAGGCCCCTTTGCTATTGTGTTTGTTTCACTCCCAGGTGAATATGGAATTTTCAGGTATTACTGTTAGATGTTTTCAGACAGAAAACTAATTTGCTGACCAGTCTGACTAGATGTTTCTTCCTCAGCACTACATCAAAGTTTCTCAATATTATTATAACACTAGACTTCTCAGATGTCAGTGGTGACTGCCTCATTCACAAGACAAAGCTTGTCTTCCCTGTTAATATAAAACCAGATTTGAATTTCTAAACTTTGAGATGTGCAGTTTCTCAGCAGACAGCTTGATAAGACTTTCAGTTGGATGTTGTATCTTGATTATATGCTCTGCCATGGCTCAGTAGTTAGTACTGCTGCCTCACAGAGCCAGGGACCTGGGTTCCATTCCAACCTCAGGTGACTGGAGTTTGCACATTCTGCCCGCGTCTGTGTGGGTTCCCTCCAGATGCTCTGGTTTCCTTCCACATACCAAAGATGTGCAAGTTAGATAGTTTGACTATGCTAAATTGCCCTTCGTGTCGAGGGATGTGCAGGTAAGGTGGATTAAGCATGGGAAATGCTGGGTTGCAGGGATAGGGAATGAGGTGGGTTTAGAGGGTCATTGTTGAGCCAAATGGCCTGCCTTCACACTTTAGGGATTCTATATAATTGAGTTGTAACAATGTAGCTGTTGACGTGGATAAGTACATTCAATGTGAATACGTACATGGGATAATTTACATTATCATTGCAAAACGATATTAGATCACATGATTACTAAGAGCTGATTCACTCTAGCAGCCTCGTGGTTGGGATGAAATCTTGACCTGTATATAGTTAGCATACCATGATTACTGAAAGGCAATGTTTGTCAACATCAGAAGACTCCTGCATTATTTACCAACCCCTTTCCAGGACCGAATCAAATAAAGATGTCAGCAGACCACAGGCTTCTCTTTCATTTCAGAGAGGCAGCTGGTGTGCTTTAACTTAATGATCATCAGATCTCAGGGAAGAGGACAGTTTGATAACCAGAGACCTTCATGGTAACCTCAGCTGGAACAGGAATTAAACCCGGATTATTCAATATTACAAACTAGCCATCCAGCCAACTGAGCTAATCAACCCCCAATTACAGATATGTAAAATCACTGTTAGACTACACTTTTGGAATCTTGGAATGCTATATTGCCAGGGATATTGTGTTGTTTTCGTTCACCTTAATAGGTTCCTTAAAGTGTGCCACCTTTTCATAGATCCTATATCCAACCACACTGTAGATGTCATTGAGTCAGGCTGCTGCCTTCTGCCATCAACAAAGGAACGAATCAATAAACTAACACAGCAAGAACTGTTTCATTTTTCTCCCAGCTCTCACCTTAAGGTTCTTGTCCTTTTGTTCTTTGTCATCAATTCTCTTCCCAATCTATACAGCTGTCAAGTTATTTGGGTTTTCATAGAAATCCCTGTAGCTTTTTTGCTTATTGCTGAAGTGTTTAGCAGTCTTGAGGCAGCACTTGACAAATATTAACACACACATTTGTATGGAATTAAATTTGACGATGATTTTATTTAAGGATTATCACCTGCATTAAAAAAGCAAGCAAAGGAATTTCATTTCATCACCGGAGGTCTTTTCATGCTCAAGTTTGCATTGCATAATTCTGAGACCTTGATTCTGAAAGACATACTTTTTATAAAGTGCTTCCTTAAAATAAAAAAACAAGAGAATCACATTTATTTTGATTGTGAAACAAACAAAAAGAGTTGTAACACAAATATTAATTTCATGTTGCATAATTTTACATTATGAACTGAATGAAATATGTCTTCCGCTCACCACCCATTCCAATTCCCCTTCCCACTCCCTCTCCAATATGTCCATCCTTGGTCTCCTCCATTGCCACAGCGAATCTGACAACAAATTGGAGGAATACCACCTCGTCTTCTAGATGGGTAAGTTCTCCAATTTCAAATAACCTCCCTCCCCATCCCTGGACTCCCTTTCCAGCCCAACTTCCTCCCTTCCATCTCTTCAACCAACTCTTCCTTCTAGCTACCAACTGGATTTATCCCTCACATTGACCACGCAGGTCGTACCCACTACCTGTACTCACCTTTCACTACCTCATCACTCTGGCCCTCTCCCTACCCATTACCCACTTCTCTACCCATGTCTGCAGCTCCCTCGAGCCCCAGCCCCAGTCCTGAAGAAGGGTTATGCCCAAAACATCAACTTCTCCACCTACTGATGATGCCTGGTTTGCTCTGTTCTTCCAGTCTCCTGCTTGTCTACTTTGAAATGTGTCTCTAGCAATGCTGGGAGTTTTGAGTAGGATCACTGTTAGGACAGAACTACATAAAAGAAAACTACAACTTTGCAGACTTTTTACTAATGTGTGGTCATGCTTGAGATGCATTAATGGCTGTAAAAGGATGGGTAAACACAGATAAAGTAAAAACACTGACAGACAATGATTTAGAGTCTGTGTGTGTTATACTGTTGGATAGTCTCACCTTTGCAAGGTCCTCAAGTGTGCTTCCTAATTTAATACAGGGTTTCGTAATCTATAGATACAGTGTTGGCACTAAGGATGGTTCCAAAGATTGATTTAAACACTTGCACAATCTGGGTGAACTAATGTCAATGTGTAATAATATTAGTAAGCTAATAGTCATCATATCCATAGCTCTTAGGAGGCAGAATTTGCTCACTTGTTCTGAGTACAGCAGCAAAAAGAGGTATAACTTCTTTCTCCTTTGCAGTAAAGTAATTCACATACACCATAAAATCATGGCTGCTCACTAAAAGAGACTCCTCAGACTGGGAACAATTATATTAAATGTAATGCAAAAAGATAACTGCATCTCTTGAAGATCCCTTGAAAGCAGACATGAGAGATAGTTACATGATATTATTAAATTGCACGTTCCCTAGTTAAAATGATCCTCTTGTCTCATTATGGATGCATCAGACTGCAGACAGAATCTGCAGCCTCATCTATCATAGGTCAGTGATTGCTTTCTTGTTATTAATACTATTATTGGTCACAGTATAATGAATAGGCTCAAGAGATACTAGGACCTGTCTGAAAAACTAATAAAAAATGACTGCTCCTTCAACCACCATTAAAAGTAATTATCAATGAGTTAGAGACCATTAATCATAATCAGTAAAAATCCAAGTTCCATTTAGAATTGTTTGTTGCCGATTATGATATTTTCCGCATCCCTGCCTCTCCTCCCTAACTCCAATTCTCCATGACTGGCTTGAAAGATGGATGAGAAATGCTTTTACATGGAACAATTGTTCTTAAATGGGTTTGTCCTGTTATTCCTTGGGTCTGTCTTGTTCTAGTTTCCTGCTCAACAAGGAGATCATTATCAAGTGGATCATATTTAAAGAGGTGAGAGTGGCCAAAACAATGAGTTGCATTTAAGACGGCTACTTTTGGAATACTGTGTGCAATTCCAGTCTTCTTCCTATTGGAAGAATGTTGTGGAACTTGAAAAGGTTCAGAAAAGATTTCCAAGGATGTTGCCAGGATTAGAGGATTTAAGCTACAGGGAAAGGCTGAATCAGCTGGGGCTGTTTTCCCTGGAGCATCAGAGGTTGAGGGATGACTTGATAGAGGTTCATAAAATCATGAGGGGCATGGATAGGATAAATAGACAAGGTCTTATCCCTGGGGTGGGGTGTCCAGAACTCGAGGGTGTAGATTTAGGGAGGAAAAACATTTAAAAGGGATCTAAGAGGCAACTTTTTCATGCCGAAAGTGGTGCATGTATACAATGAGCTGCTAGAGGAAGTGGTGGAGGCTGGTACAATTGCAATATTTAAAAAGCATCTGGATGGGTATATGAATAGGAAGTGTTTAATGGGTAATGGGCCAAGTGCTGACAAATCGGAATTAAATATTTTAGAATATCTGGTGGGCATGGACAGTTGGACTGAAAGGTCGGTTTCTGTGCTGTACACCTCTATGTCTCTATGACTCTAAGGAGTGGGGGTAGGTGTGAAGTAATGGCAAGTGAAATAAAAGGAATGGCAAGGGAGGGGTTGATGAAAAGAATGTTAGTATTAAGTGAAAAGATTTAAATTTCACAAGAGGAGAAATTATGTCACAATAAGGAAAGAGGCAATAAATAGTAAGGAGTAAGAGTTGGAGGATAATACTTAGAAGTGAGTGGGGGAATGGATGGCTCAAGAAAGGAAGAGGATAAATAATGTCAAGAAGAGAAGAGGGGAACTAGGACAGATAACAGTTAGATGGTCGGCTGTACGTTAGATGGAAGCTGATTTGAAGGTGATGCAGATGCTCCTGAAGCTACAACGTGTCCCAGGTTGCACTGAATTAATGAAAATCCCTCTCTGATAGTGTCAAAGAATGATATTGGTCTCTAAACCAGTCTTTGGTTTGCTGTTCATCTTTGAAGAGGATTATCTGTGGCGTCACATTTCTGGTTCTCCTCAAGAACTTAGTTCTTCATGGCATGCACTCAGAGATCATCATCTGGATACTTAGCGATTGAGGATTGGGATACTGGATATGATGTTGACATATCCTACACATTATCGCAGGAGCATTATTACCTGTGCCGAGTACTTTATCCTGGGCCTTCTTTATGTGTTGTGTATTTCCATTTGGCACTTCATAATCCACATTGCCTCTATCCCCATGTAAGTGAAGTGTACTAGTCTGATGCATGAAATTTATTGGGTGTAAGAAATGCAAAAATATATGCTGATTGTGCACAATTAAAAAAGAACCTTCAGCAACTTGTTTTCACAGCTTCCTTCTTTATGCTGTCTTTAGCTGAGATAAGAAAATAACCTACATTTTAACACTGTTCAGTTTTGATTTAATTTTCACCTCACATGAGAATTTATGAGAGTATTTGCTTCAATAAAAAGGGAAACATTTTTGGATAATTGAACATAGCAGAGATTCTGCACAAACTGCGTGTGAGAGTATGTCTAACCACATCATCAAATGGTTGCTTGGTAAGACAGACTTTGAGTCCTGCTGCCGATATTTTTCATCTTGGACTCCATCAGGACAGATGCAAAAATAAAAAAATTCAAAAGGAAGTGGCAATTCTTACCACACAAGAAAAGAAAGCTAATCAATTGACAAGTTGGCTCTGATTGAGTAAATTGTTGACATGGAGCATGAACCAGGTGATTATTGGCACCCTTGCCCTTATTAATTGACTTCTAAACCTTACAACATTAGTATTTGCTGGGTAAAAGCCCAAATTTCAGTTCCTTCTTCATCCTTTTGCATGTTCCTCTTTGGTTAGATAAAGAGGCAAAATTCATGAAAAGAACATATTGCCCATTATTGTTACTCAAGTTCCTCATTCTTTCATTATATTTCATTGCTTTGTTCTCTTGGAGAGCTAACCACAGATGATATGGAGTTGTCACAAGGGCGTGTACCTTTCTCTCTATGGAGGTCATCAGCATGTATAAGCTTCTGGCAATTTTGGATGCAAACAAAAACTTTAGGGTAAATGTTGGTCAGGTGTTCCTAAGGCAGCAAATAACTATTAATGGGAGCCAACAGTCACCTTGCTTATCTTTGTAGCTCTTGTCAAATCATTAACCTTCATTCATTGGAGGGTGTCCGTGGCTTCAAGAAATTGCATTTACTGCCAGTCATTTTCTTACGCATTTTTCCAAAATGGTGTTACATCGCTGAGCTTCATCCCATTCCACACCCACAATGTAATAGCTTCTGTGCCTAATGGTAGCTGGGAGATGGTGAGCATCATTCTTGGTGTAGATTGCAGATCTATTTTTGTTGCCTTTCATATCACTTACATTTCCCGCCGCTTGTTGGTTCATTTAAGGGGATATTTCAGAATATGCCGAATAGATACATTTCAAAAAGAAAAAGATATCCAAGTGGAGGACTCAACATCTACAGTTAATTAAAAATGTTGAATATAGCATCAAACCTAAAGAAAAAGACATAATGATGCAAAGATGGGTGACTGGTCATAAAATTCAACAGAATTTAAAAACAGCCAAAAATAACTAAAGGAATAAGAAGGTAGGAAGAAAAAGAATAGAAGAACAAGCCGTCTATAAATATATCAGCAGATAGTAAGATATAGAAATGTTTTATGGAGAAAGTGGATCGAGGAAATTAATAATGGGAAATAAGGAGACGGAAGGTAAATTGAACAGATATTTCACATCAGTCTTTATTGTAGAGAATAAAAGCAGCATCCGAGGAATAGCAATAATTCAAGAAACTGAAGTGGTGAGGAACTCAGGAAACTTATAATTACTAGAGCTGCAGTACTGAGCAAACCGATGGAGCTACTGGCTGACAAGTCCTTATAATATAAGGTCTTAAAAGGAGTGACAAGTAAGCTAGTTAAATGCTTTAATTATACTTTCCAAAATATGTATAGAATGTTTCATTGTATTGAACAAGAGCAAAAGTACTGTTTGGGTGTCATGGGTGGCTCAGTGGTTAGCACTGCTGCCTCACAGCACCTGGAATGCAGGTTTGATTCCAAGCTCAGGTGACTATCTGTGTGTGCTCATTCTCTTTGTGTGGGTTTACTCTGGGTGCTCTGGTTTCTACCTAAATTGCCCATAGTGTCCACAAATGTTCAGGCCAGGTGGATTAGCTATGAGACTGCGGCATGATAGGGTAGGGGTGTGGGTCTGGATGAGATGCTTTTTGGAGGGTTGGTATGGACTCAATAGAACAAATGGCTTGTTTCCACATCGTAGGTACTTTGATTCTGTAACATCTTTATTCAAAAAGGGAGAGACAGAGTCAGCAGAAACTTCAGGTTAGTTAATATTTTATATTACATATGTTTAATATTTGTCAAAGGAAATGTTAAATGGTATTAAATATATTTTAGCAGGGAATTTAGATTCAATTAGTCAGACAATTTCAACATTGTTTGTGAAAGGGAAATCATATTTAACCAATTTATTAGAGTTCTTTGCAGAAGTAAATGGACTGTAGATAAAGGGGAACCAGTAGAAACACTACATTTAGTTTTCCAGAAGGTATTTGATAAATTGTTAAATCAAAGAAAGTTGTGGAAAATAAAAGCTCATGGTGCATGGTAACAGATTGGCATGAATAGAGGTGTAGCTAGCTAACAATAGGCAGGAAGCTGGCAGAAATGTGTCATTTTCTAGTTGACACGGTGTAACAAGGACCACTGCTGGCCTTCAACATTTTAAACTTACTTTGACAGAAAGGTAGATAGGAAAGTAAGTTGTGAAGCGGACATTAGGAAGCTTCAAAGGGATATAGGTAAATTAAGAATGTAGGCAAAGATTTGGCAAATAATGTAGAAAATATGAAATTGTCTATATCATCAAAAAGAATATTACCTAACTGCTGACAGATTACAGAGCTCTGAGAGGCAAAGGGATTTGGATGCCCTAGTGCTCCAATTGTAAAAGCTTAGCAGACAGCAATTAGGGAAGCAAATAAACTGTTACTGTTTATTGCAACAAAAATTGAATACAAACTTCAAGGGATTATGCTTCAGTTATATAGAACATTGATTAGAACAAATCTGAAGTACTGTGAACAATTTTGTTCACATTTTTTGAGGAACAATGTAAATGCGTTGGAAGAACTGCAGACAAAGGGATGGAACTATTGGTCGAAGACCCTGATTGCGCTGCTTTTTTTATGAGGTAAGGTAGGACAGGCTAAGCTTCTATTCACTGGAGTTTAGAAAAGTAAGAGGCAACTTGATTCAAGCATATATGATCTGGAGAGATCTTGGCAAAGTGGATGTAGAAAGGATGGTTTTTTTGTGGTAGAATCTGGAACTAGGTGTTACATTTTACAAAAAAGGGGTCACTTATCTAAAAGACAACTGAGGAGATTTTTTTTTAATCATAGAGAGTCATGCATTTCTTAAACTCACTTCCTCAAAATGCACTGGAAGCAGTTTTTTTGAATATTGAGGCAGAGTAGTTCGATAAGCTTGGAGTTGAATTGTCGTCAGGGGTAAGCAGGAATGTGGAGTAATCAGATCAGCTAGGATTTTACTGAATGGTGGAGCAGGATTGAGGAACTGAGTTGCACAATGTGGAATTGATTTATATTGTAGATTTATTGTTTATATTTATACAGTTAATATTTGTGATGACAGCCTGTCAGGAAATAGATCTATAAAACTTAAAGATAGCGATGACATTACTGTCACTGACAGAAGGCAGCAGCCAGACTCAGTGACATTTACAGTGAGATGGGATGTAGGAAATGTGAAAAGGTGGCACACTTTAAGGACTGAGTTTCCTACTCCTGCTTCTATTTGTATGTTTACATGTTAATATGCTGAGCTCTACAGGAGCTGCGCCTTGTCAACACCCTCCTCCAAAGCCACCATTGCATCCACATTCATATTGGAATCCATATTCTTCATTTATCTGGCAGTACTGCAATGAACTGAACATGGGATTTCTAATGGGGTCAACATTAAGATTGACCTATTCCCACCATGCCTTGAGACTAAACCAGAATGGAATTAGAGGTCTTTTAAGTCCAAAATATCCATGTTAAATTATAGAAAAACACTGGAAATTGAAAATAAGCAAAGAAAATACTGGAGAAAGTCAGCAGGTCTAGCATTACCTCTGGAGAGAGAAACAGAGTTAATACTTCGAGTCCAATATATCACCTCTTCAGCACTGTATATTGTTTTGTCTGTGCTCAGCTCCAAATACAGACTCAGGGAACAGGATCATTAGCAAGACCTGAGTGGAGCTTTGGCTCTTGAGTATACATCTTTGCAAAATGTCTTTTCACACAGGTAAAAATGTTATAAATGGTGGATTTAAAATTAAAACCTCATGAGTACTGTATAGGAAGTGAGCATCTGCATTAGTGAGCGTTGATTATCATTGACCAGCTTTGCAAGGATGGAGAGAAACATGACTTAGTCCACATGGGCAAAATAATGGGTGACAGTAACCCACCAAATGTTTTAACCTGGAAAGTTCTTCATATTCTGTGATGTGAAGATTTAATTGGTCACACTTAGTAATGAATCAGTCACTTGCTTGATATATATCTGTGTGTACAAATTGACTTATACTGTAAATATATTGTTTATATATATATACTGTGAATATTTCTGATGACAGCCTGTTAGGAAATAGATACATAAAACTTAAAGATGGTGATGACCTTGCTGCCACTGGCAATGCTGCTGCTGTGGTTAAGTTTGGAAAAGACAACAATGTGACTTAACTGCTCTCCTGCTGTCGCTGAGCCTGCTTAAACAGTTCTTTGATTTCAGTATGTAGCTTTGTCTGAGTCTACAAAGACAGTGTTGTGGTAATGGCAGGCAAGGGTAGTGTAGTTCTGGAACAATGTGATCCCACTAGCTACCTTTGTTTAATCCGTTTTATCATTTATCACAAAACATTGGTAACAGGGAACACTGAATCCAAACTTGCAAGTGAACAATGTTCAATGGTCCAGCTTCAATAGCTCCCTGGGATTTGGGCTGAAACATAAGTGATGCCTAAAGTACAACTTCAATCTATGGCTCAAGACATTAACTATGGGATTTTTTTAAAAGTTTCTCTTCATTTTAATTTTTCAGACATCTAGTGAGGATCTCTCAATTCAGCACAAATCACAGCTATTAAGTCTAAACTTGCATTATTGGAGTGGAATCTTTTTCTACATTTTTCTTCCATTAATTTATACAGAGCAGAGAACCTGATTGGACTGAAAGTTTCATCTTGCTTGAAGAATTTTCTTCTGTTCTCATTCTATTGTTTCATCATTTCACTGTCACCAATTTTGTTGTGGATTTTAGAAAATTTTAGTGATTCAGTAAGACTTCTCAATTGAAATGAACAGCTTTGGAGACTTATTCTCCGTGGACCAGCTCTCAATCAACTGCTAAGGTTGGCATATAGTGAATTCCTAATCAGAACACTTTTGGATTTAAACATCTGTTCACTTAAATTGAAAATAATAATAGGCCACAATATTAATGATGTTTCCACTTTGACCATCCAATCTCAGTCATGTTATTATAAAATTCTATTGCCCAAAAGCAAATCAGAATAAAATTAAAAAGCTTAGCTGCAGGAATCACTTTGGGAATTAGCTTTCTAATTTCCTATGTTTTATATTAACATACACTAAAGAAAGGCCCAAATTTGACACAGAACCATTTAATTCAGATATCAGATCATGCACGCATAGTATTTCCATTTTATGCTCTCGAGATCTTCACTTCTACCCACCATAAGCTCATCTGAACACTCATTAAATAGTTTTCAGCCATCTGATCATTTCTGTGGCTTAATCTCATTTATTAACTGCAGTAGATATGCAATTCCCAGCAAAGCAATTGCAACTTCATTGATCCTTAACAAAAACAAATGGGCAAATAAGTGGCAGAGTACATTGATCTGGCAGCGCATTATGTCACACAATGGTAGATTTATTTCCTATACCAGAGATAATCTTGGTCAAGTTGCCAAGGGAAGAGTAGAGCAGAATCAACCAATTTCACCAACAGGGGGAAAGCACAAGTAAGCATGCACAACTTTACAGAATCTGACCAGCAAAAGGACTGTGAGCAATTTGTCTCAAGCCTCTTTGTTTGAAAATTCTGTATTAATGGAAGGTAAAATGTAATAAAATTGCAGGGCTAAATGAAAAATGGTTGATGTATCTTTATGTGCAAACTGCTTACACAGGCTTGTCATGTTTAGGCATAATTGAATAGCTTTGTCAAAGAAACACAATGGGCTTGATGGTCTCCTGAGTTGTTAAGCTCTATGACTGGGTCAGATACATCAGATTAGTTCATATGAATGTAAATATTGGAAGTATCTGTAAAGATTCAGTCCCTCAAGCCTGCTTCACCATTTTGAAAAATCATGACTGATCTTTTCATATTTCCACATTCCCACCTAACCCTAATTACTTTGATTCCATTGCCAAAAAAGATCTATCTATTTCTGCTTAAAATGTTCCTCCCATTTCCCCCACTTTCAGAGGCAGAGAGCTCCAAAGCCCCTCTGAGCAAAAAAAATCTCATCACTGCTGTCGTAAAAGGGTATCCCCAGACTTTTAAACATTGTGCTCGTGTTCTAGACTCATGCTTGAGATGAAATATCCTTTCCACATCTACCTTGTCAAGACAGTTCAGGATCTTACATACTTCAATCACGTTACCACTCTGGTTTTCTAAATTCCAGTCGAGATAAACCCAATTTACATTCACCTGTAACTAGGGGAGAGAATGGCGTAGTGATCAGATCACTAGATTGTTAATCCAATAGACCCAGTTATTGGCCTGGGGACCCAGGTTCAAATCCTGATATGGAGGATGGTGTAATTTGAATTCAATAAAAAAAGGTCTGGAATTAAGTGTCTGTGTTATGACCAATGTTACATTGCAACTATCCCTGCCTACTTAACTGCCACCCTCCCTAGTTTTCCTTTAATTAAAAAGCTACACCCTCAACTACTGATTGACCTAACCATTTTCAATCCCATTTCTTCATTGCCTGCCACTTCGATTAAAAACACTGGGGAAACTCAGCAGCTGTGGATAGAAAAACAGAGTTCACAATTTGCGTCCGGTATTACTCTGAAATTCTAAAGAACAGCCACATTAGTCCTAGGATGTTAGCCCTGTTTCCTTCTCCATAGATGCTGTCAGACCTGCTGAGTTTCTCCAGCACTCTCTGTGTTTGTTTCAAATTTTCAGCATCAACAGCATTTTGCCTTTACTCCCATTACATACATTCTTTAAGAATGGCCTAATGTTCGATGCAGTCTTTGGGCATTAAGAATTAAATAAACACCATTGCAGAATTTACTTATGGCTAATTACATGGTAAGTATAAAATCTCAGTGATAAAACCAGTGCTGAGTGGTAGTCCAATCTAGAATTCCCAATGATTCTGCAAATTAATCATAAAATAGGATAAAAGTCATGGCATAGTTCAGACAATTTGTAACCTCAATATATAGATTTGGAGGTTTAATTTAGTGCTAATCTAAGGCAAAGTTATTAAAACATCTTTGATCTCTCAGTCAATTTAATCCTTTCTATGCAAAGTGTATCATTGAGGTGTTGTACATAAATTTACTCCAAGTTATATAACATGTAAGTTAACATATGATAACTTTAAAATCTATGCGATAAAATTCAAAGTGCAAAAAACTGGATACTGAAATATTGTGTCATTATTCATTTTCTATAAAGTACAATAATTCCTTCTGACATTGTTAACATTCAAATGAATTTACAGTCTTCTGAATGCATTCAAAACTGGTCAGATAACCTCTGCACATCATCAGCGCAGCCTATCACCCATTGCAGAAAAGCTGTTTGTCTGAAGTAATATGGTACAGTCTTTGTCCAGTGCTCTACTGCATAATCTTTCCAAATGACATTAGTGTTGCATCAATATCGACAGCTGGAGAATCTGTCTGTTGTCAATGGTTCTGCCATCAGTTCAGGGCAGTGTAATACAATCACACCCAAGGGCATGCACAAGCACAAATCACATTTCATAAATGCCAACAGATAAACGTCTGCTGTACAAAGGCAGCATATATGAAAAGGGAAGGATTTCTCAATCTTCACTGAGAAAGATCTTAATCTTAATTAAATAAAAGCACACTACCTTTTTGCATAAACAATTGAGCTTTAATTTGACAAAGCAAAATAACTGTGAATTACAAATTTGAAATAACAGTGCTTATGATTTTTGAAACGATACTGGTTTTATTCAAAAATAAATCTTTCAAAGAAGTGACAGGCCATTCATAACAAAGAGAAATGACTGTAGAACATGAACAACTCTCACTCTTCCAACATTTTGTTCAGTCATGGTGTTTGGTTCAATGTACTATGCTGAATTTTTTTCAAGGTTAGGGACATTCCAATACTGCATCTTAATTACTATGACACATCATACAACAGGTTTATTCACATGGTGTACTTAAAATAGAAAGGAAAGCCTTTCATTATACAAATTAATGAATTGTTTAATCGGTAACACTATTTCATGGAAAAACAATACTTCCACAAATTGTCCATCTGCTTTCTTCAGAACCAAATGGGAACAGTTAGAGCAATGATATTCTGAAATAAAATTACCATTTGCGGCAGCTTCAGTCTTCAGGGAAGCTTTCACTGAATTGAGCCACTGCAAAGGCCATTTCCATTCAATTGTGGTTAAATGGTCACCAGAGTCCTGTTGACATAATAGGAGCCTGGATGCCAATACATTATGGGGTTCTCCCCCACCCCTCTCACCCACTCCAACCTCTCACCCTCGGAACGCGCAGCCCTCCACTCACTCCGTTGCAACCCCAACCTCACTATCAAACCAGCAGACAAGGGAGGCGCGGTAGTAGTTTGGCGCACCGACCTCTACACCACTGAGGCCAAACGCCAGCTCGCAGATACCTCCTCCTACTGCCCCCTTGACCATGACCCCACCTCCCACCACCAAACCATCATCTCCCAGACCGTCCATAACCTCATCACCTCGGGGGATCTCCCATCCACTGCCTCCAACCTCATAGTCCCACAACCCCGCACTTCCCGCTTCTACCTCCTGCCCAAAATCCACAAACCTGACTGCCCCGGCCGACCCATTGTCTCCGCCTGCTCCTGCCCCACCGAACTAATCTCCGCATACCTTGACACCGTCCTGTCCCCCTTAGTCCAAGAACTCCCCACCTACGTTCGGGACACCACCCATGCCCTCCACCTGCTCCATGATTTTCGCTTCCCCGGTCCCCAACGCCTTATTTTCACCATGGACATCCAGTCCCTGTACACCTCCATCCCCCATCACGAAGGACTCAAAGCCCTCCGCTTCTTTCTTTCCCGCCGTACCGACCAGTACCCTTCCACAGACACCCTCCTTCGACTGACTGAACTGGTCCTCACCCTGAACAACTTCTTTTTCCAATCCTCCCACTTCCTCCAAACGAAAGGAGTAGCCATGGGCACCCGCATGGGCCCCAGCTATGCCTGCCTCTTCGTAGGATATGTGGAACAATCCATCTTCCGCAACTACACTGGCCCCACCCCCCACCTTTTCCTCCGCTACATCGATGACTGTATCGGCGCCGCCTCGTGCTCCCACGAGGAGGTTGAACAGTTCATCCACTTCACCAACACCTTCCACCCCAACCTCAAATTCACCTGGACAGTCTCAGATTCCTCCCTCCCCTTCCTCGACCTTTCTATTTCTATCTCAGGCGACCGAATCAACACGGACATCTACTACAAACCAACCGACTCCCACAGCTACCTGGACTACACCTCCTCCCATCCTGCCCCCTGTAAAAACGCCATCCCATTCTCCCAATTCCTTCGACTCCGCCGCATCTGCTCCCAGGAGGACCAGTTCCAAAAACGCACATCCCAGATGGCCTCCTTCTTCAAGGACCGCAATTTCCCCCACGACGTGGTCGACGATGCCCTCCACCGCATCTCTTCCACTTCCCGATCCTCCGCCCTTGAGCCCCGCCCCTCCAACCGCCACCAGGACAGAACCCCACTGGTCCTCACCTACCACCCCACTAACCTCCATGTACAGCGCATCATCCGCCGCCATTTCCGCCACCTCCAAACGGACCCCACCACCAAGGATATATTTCCCTCCCCTCCCCTATCAGCATTCCGTAAAGACCACTCCCTCCGTGACTCCCTCGTCAGATCCACACCCCCCACCAACCCAACCTCCACTCCCGGCACCTTCCCCTGCAACCGCAGGAGGTGCAAGACTTGCGCCCACACCTCCCCCCTCACCTCCCTCCAAGGCCCCAAAGGAAACTTCCATATCCGCCACAGATTCACCTGTACCTCCACACATATCATCTATTGCATCCTCTGCACCCAATGTGGCCTCCTCTATATTGGGGAGATTGGCCGCCTACTTGCGGAGCGTTTCAGGGAACACCTCTGGGACACCCGGACCAACCAACCCAACCACCCTGTAGCTCAACATTTCAATTCCCCCTCCCACTCCACCAAGGATATGCAGGTCTTTGGACTCCTCCATCGTCAGACCACAGCGAAACGACGGTTGGAGGAAGAACGTCTCATCTTCCGGCTAGGAACCCTCCAACCACAAGGGATGAACTCGGATTTCACCAGTTTCCTCATTTCCCCTCCCCCCAGCCTGTCTCAGTCAAATCCATCAAATTCAGCACCGCCTTCCTAACCTGCAATCTTCTTCCCGACCTCTCCGCCCCCACCCCAGTCTGACCTATCACCCTCACCTTGACCTCTTTCCACCTATCACATTTCCGACGCCCCCCCCCCCTCCCCCAAGTCCCTCCTCCCTATCTTTTATCTTAGCCTGCTGGACCAACTTTCCTCATTCCTGAAGAAGGGCTAATGCCCGAAACGTCGATTCTCCTGTTCCCTAGATGCTGCCTGACCTGCTGCGCTTTTCCAGCAACACATTTCCATTCTTATTTGACCTGCCAAGCGCCATATCTGTTGCCAAGAACTGTGGTAGCAAAATCCCTACTGAGCAAGAGCAGGAGAGGAACAAACTTGTTTTGTAATGAATAGTGAAAATACCACAGCATCCCAATCATCTCTTCTTTTGTGTGTAGATGAAGAGAGGAAATGGGTAGAAGGCTATTTGAACTGCACCACTTGACAGGAATCAAATGGAGACAGTCAAACAGGTATTTCTTAAACTGATCTCATTGTGTTTCTAGCTATATTTTCTGAGAAGCTTTTGATTATGTGGGAGGACAATTGTGTCTCACAAACTTGAATGAGTTTTTTGAGGAAGTAACCAAAAAGATTGCTGAGGATAGATTAGTAGATATTATTTACCTGAACTTTAGTAAAGTCTTTGACAAGGTTCTACATGGTAGACTAATTAGTAAAGTTAGATCACATGGGATTCAGGGTGACATTGCCAATTGGCTTAATGGCAAGAGACAGAGAGTAATGGGGGAGATTTGTTTTATGAACTGGAGACCTGTGACCAGCGGTGTTCCACAGAAATCAGTGATGGATCCACTTTCATTTGTCATTTATATGAATGATTTAGATGGGAAAATAGAAAGAATAGGAAGTAAGTTTGCAGATGACACCAAAATTGTTGGTGTGGTGAACAATGAATAAAGTTATCTAAGGTTAAAAGGAGATCTTCATCAATTGGGTCAATGGGTTCAAGAGTGGCAGATGGAGTTTAATTTGGTAAATGCGAGGTATTGTGTTTTGGTAAAACAAAAAGGGCAGGACTTATATAATTTAAAGTAGGGTCTTGGGTAGTATTGTAGAACAGAGAGACCTAGGGTTTCAGGTACATAATTCTTTGAAGTTTGCGCCACATACAGGAAGGTCGTTAAGAAGGCACTTAGGAGACCTACCTTAATTGCTCAGACCTTTATGCAATTCTGGTTGCCCTGTGTTAGGAAGGATATCATTAAGCTGGAGAGAGTTCAGAAGACATTTACCAGGATGTTGCTGGAAATGGAGCATTTGTGTTATAAGGAGAGTCTGAATCGGCTGGGACTTTTTTTCCCTGGAGCGTAGAGGGTTAAAGAGTGATCTTACAGAGGTTTATAAAATCATGAGGGGTGTGGATAAGGTGAATGACAGAAGTCTTTCCCTAAAGTGGGGGATTTCAAGGCTAGAGGGCATTTTTTAAGCTGAGAGGAAAAAGATTTTAAAAAGACATGAAAGGCAACTTTTTTGCATAGAGGGTGGTTCTTCTGTGGAATAAACTTCCAGAGGAAGTGATGGATGTAGGTACAGTTACAACATTTAAAAGATATTTGGATATGTACATTAATAAGAAATGCTGTGAGGGATATGGAGCAAATGTAGGCTGGTGGGACAAGTTTAATTTGGGAATATGGTCAGCATGGACTGGTTGGACCAAAGGGTCTATTTCTATGCTGTATGTTATCCCTTTAAGGACCCCCATTTAAACAATTCACTGGCTAGAATGAACGAAACAAGCATAGAGGGCCTCAAAATAAGGGGGAGTGGAGCTGAGTCAGCCATAATGATCAGTCATAATGTTATTGAATGGCAGAGCAGGATTGAAAAGGCCAGATGGCCTATTCCTGCTCCTAGTTCTTATGTAAGCATAAACAGTGCATACTGTGCACAGTTGGATGGCAAAGTTCCAGAAACTACATATCATACATTAGCTTCTAGCTAGATTAGGTTCCCTATGGTGTGTAAACAGGCCCTTCGGCCCAACAAGTCCACACCAACCATCCAAAGAGTAACCCACCCAGACCCATTTCCCTCTGACTTATGCACCTAACACTATGGGCAATTTAGCATGGCCAATTCACCTGGCCTGCACATCTTTGGACTGTGGGAGGAAACCGGAACATCCGGAGGAAACCACGCAAACACAGGGAGAATGTGCAAACTCCACATAGACAGTTGCCTGAGGCTGGAATCGAACCTAGGACCCTGGTGCTGTGAGGCAGCTGTGCTAACCACTGAGCTACCATTGCTGCCCCATGATAGGCATGCTTTTCTATCAATGAGGTGCAAGCCTTACTCAAAATGTCAGCAGGCCAAGCAGATGCAGGAAAAGGGCAGTAAGCTGTAGCTGAAAATGTGTTGCTGGAAAAGCGCAGCAGGTCAGGCAGCATCCAGGGAACAGGAGAATCGACGTTTCGGGCATAAGCCCTTCTTCAGGAATGAGGAAAGTTTGTACAGCAGGCTAAGATAAAAGGTAGGGAGGAGGGACTTGGGGGAGGGGCGTCGGAAATGTGATAGGTGGAAAGAGGTCAAGGTGAGGGTGATAGGTCAGACTGGGGTGGGGGCGGAGAGGTCAGGAAGAAGATTGCAGGTTAGGAAGGCGGTGCTGAATTCGATGGATTAGACTGAGACAAGGTGGGGGGAGGGGAAATGAGGAAACTGGTGAAATCCGAGTTCATCCCTTGTGGTTGGAGGGTTCCTAGGCGGAAGATGAGGCGCTCTTCCTCCAACCGTCGTTTTGTTGTGGTCTGGCGATGGAGGAGTCCAAAGACCTGCATATCCTTGGTGGAGTGGGAGGGGGAATTGAAATGTTGAGCCACAGGGTGGTTGGGTTGGTTGGTCCGGGTGTCCCAGAGGTGTTCTCTGAAACGCTCCGCAAGTAGCCGGCCTGTATCCCCAATATAGAGGAGGCCACATTGGGTGCAGAGGATGCAATAGATGATGTGTGTGGAGGTGCAGGTGAATCTGTGCCGGATATGGAAGTTTCCTTTGGGGCCTTGGAGAGAGGTGAGGGGGGAGGTGTGGGCACAAGTCTTGCACCTCCTGCGGTTGCAGGGGAAGGTGTCGGGAGTGGAGATTGGGTTGGTGGGGGGTGTGGACCTGATGAGGGAGTCACGGAGGGAGTGGTCTTTACGGAATGCTGATAGGGGAGGGGAGGGAAATATATCCTTGGTGGTGGGGTCCGTTTTGAGGTGGCGGAAATGTCGGCGGATGATGCGCTGAACATGGAGATTGGTGGGGTGGTAGGTGAGGACCAGTGGGGTTCTGTCCTGGTGGCGGTTGGAGGGGCGGGGCTCAAGGGCGGAGGAGCGGGAAGTGGAAGAGATGCAGTGGAGGGCATCGTCGACCACGTCGGGGGGGGAAATTGCGGTCCTTGAAGAAGGAGGCCATCTGGGTTGTGCGTTTTTGGAACTGGTCCTCCTGGGAGCAGATGCGGCGGAGTCGAAGAAATTGGGAGAATGGGATGGCGTTTTTACAGGGGGCAGGATGGGAGGAGGTGTAGTCCAGGTAGCTGTGGGAGTCGGTCGGTTTGTAGTAGATGTCCGTGTTGATTCGGTCGCCTGAGATAGAAATAGAAAGGTCGAGGAAAGGGACGGAGGAATCTGAGACTGTCCAGGTGAATTTGAGGTCGGGGTGGAAGGTGTTGGTGAAGTGGATGAACTGTTCAACCTCCTCGTGGGAGCACGAGGCGGCGCCGATACAGTCATCGATGTAGCGGAGGAAAAGGTGGGGGGTGGGGCCAGTGTAGTTGCGGAAGATGGATTGTTCCACATATCCTACGAAGAGGCAGGCATAGCTGGGGCCCATGCGGGTGCCCATGGCTACTCCTTTCGTTTGGAGGAAGTGGGAGGATTGGAAAGAGAAGTTGTTCAGGGTGAGGACCAGTTCAGTCAGTCGAAGGAGGGTGTCAGTGGAAGGGTACTGGTCGGTACGGCGGGAAAGAAAGAAGCGGAGGGCTTTGAGTCCTTCGTGATGGGGGATGCAGGTGTACAGGGACTGGATGTCCATGGTGAAAATAAGGCGCTGGGGACCAGGGAAGCGAAAATCATGGAGCAGGTGGAGGGCATGGGTGGTGTCCCGAACGTAGGTGGGGAGTTCTTGGACTAAGGGGGACAGGACGGTGTCAAGGTATGCAGAGATGAGTTCGGTGGGGCAGGAGCAGGCGGAAAAGCTGTAGGTCTTGATTGGGTTCTGAATTCTGAAAGGGAGACACTTTCCATCATTTAATGGTTAGTTAGAGGCTCAGAAACACTTACCTTCTAGGTATCATACTTATAGAACAGAATCATAGAATTCTTACAGTGTAGAAAGAGGCTATTCAACCCATTGAGTCTGCAACATCCCTCTGAAGAGCATCCCAACCAGATTCATCATATCACCGCACTTACTCTGGTCGCCCAACTAGCTTGCACATCCCTGGACACTACTGAGCAATTTAGCATGGCCAGTCCAACTAACTTGCTCATCTTTGGATTGTGGGAGGAATCTGGAGCACCTGGCAGAAACATACAGATACGGGAGAATGTGTGAACTCCACATTGACCGAGTCACCTTCCCATGCTGTTGGGAAAAAAATTTAAGAGAGGCTGTGTGAGAATCTACAAATTGATGGATGAGATCAGATCAACTGGCACAAAGGAAACAAACTTAAAATTTTGTTAGTAGTCATCTTTCAAGCAATGTTAACTGTGAGACTTCGTAATAAAAACATTTAAAGTACTCAAGAGTTTCAGGGCTGTCTTATCTAACAGATAAATTAATAAGTTGCTGACAGACACTGAGTTAAAAGCTTTTAATTGAAAGGATTTTCAGTTAAAAGCTTCTCAATACATCTATCAGGTTAATAGGATTTTAATTGTGTTACTAGATGGAAAAGTTGATGGATGAATCAGTCAAACAGAATATACTAGATATCCACATATACTCTCCTGAGGAACAAATGCATCACATATAATCTTCTGATAACATTATATTAAATAATCTTGAATAATCTACTGTTAAAGGTTGGTTTTTAATTTATTGTGATTAAAAACTCCAAGATATGACTACTATAATGAGGTGCACACCATCAGCTTTTTCATTATTATTGCTGTTGCACAAGTTAAGTAGATTTGGATGATACTAAAATAATTTTCTTTTTCTGCTTCAATTTGGAATGAAAATAATGATTCTCAGTGAGGTTAATGCATGTAATTCAACCATCAGTCTTTTTTTCTGTTGTTTTTAAAGCACATGGATACAATTTTTGAAGTAAATAACTGGGTTCGATGTTAACCTATTCTGTTCTATTATTCATACCCACAGCGAGCAAGAGGATCTAGCGCCCTCTGAAATCCAGCAATCCGAGCATGGTTGGAAAGCCTGGTGAAAAAGGGAAAATGTGCATGAGTTGGGAATATAAGCCCATCACCTTCATCACTACTTTGTTGTACTGTTTATATCTCAGACTCATACAGAGATGACATTAATTCCTATATGTGTAGCAACTTTCATTTACAGTCTACACCATTGCGCAGCTGTCAAAAAGTGTGGCACTGGAAAAGCACAGCTGGTCAGGCAGTGTCTGAGAAGCAGGAGAGTCGACATTTGGACATATGCCCTTCATCAGGAAACAGCCTGACCTGCTGTGCTTTTCCAGCACCACACGTTTTGACTCTCATCTCCAGCATCTGCAGTCCTCACTTTTTCCATTGCACAGCTGTTAACCAGCTCTTTCTACAGTCCCTTCTCCTGCTTACAAGTACTATATGCCGACTTGTCCTGTCAGATGACAGGTTTAGATTAGTCATGAGTATCATAAAAAGCTGGATAAGTGTCATAAGAAGTTGGATAGGGGTTGCTGATGTATGCTTGAGAGGTATGACACCAAATCAGTGCAAGAAAATGATATAGAATAGGAAAGAGAAAACAGAGTGATCATGGAAGTGTCCAAACCCAACCATTTATGGTGCTTTGTTAATGACCTTCCTTCTATCATAACATCAGACATGAATATGTTTGCACAATATTCATCATCATTTGTGACTCCTCTGTTACTGAAGTAGTTCCAGTCCATATGCAGAAAGACCAAGCTAAGGTTTGAACTGACAAGTAGCAAATAGCATTTGGTACCACACAAGTGTCAGACAATGGGCATCTATCGGCCCTTGACATTCATTGGCATTACCATCATTGAATCTTCCACTATTTTCATCCTGAACATTACCATTGACTAGAAACTGAATTGGACTAACCATATAAATATTGTTGACTGCAAGAAGTTAAAAATCTTGTAATTCCTGAAACCTTTTTGACCATCCGCAAAGTACAAATCAGGAGTGTGATGAAATACCCCACACTGGCCTGGAAAAGTATCAGCAAATAAATGTGTTGTTGTCCTTGCTTGTAGAGTGACTCAAATTTCCTTTCCAGTAGGCAGAAAATAATGCCATATTTTTGATTTAAGGCATTGCAGCCTGTTTTAAGACATGTGCCGTCTCTTTGCATTAGTGTTGAGGCTACCTGAGAGATTACTCCTTTTATTGACAAGTTGATATTGATGTCAGAAACTTGCAGACATTTCACATGTGGTAGGCTACAAGGGCCCAACCATCAAATTGATTTAGATTTTGCATCCATTTAATATGGTAAACCTTTTGTTTGATTCAGTGCCTATTTGAATGCCAAATGAAAAAAATATCAACCTGGCTTCCTTGAAGCACATTACTAGTTACCTATTACATCTATTGAGGACTATTGGTGGGCAAAAGTTTTTGTGATTTCCTTGCATGCTTATTACTCATAAGTTACGAAAAGCAGTTTTGTTTACCTTTGATACCATTATTGCACTCACATCACCTAAAACTGGAAACAAAGCGTATACTGACACTGAAATGATTCCCTGCAGAATTGATTCCATGCTGTATTGATTAGCAGTGAGTTCAAGCCTTGGCCCACATCTTGCACTGTACAAGTAGAAGCAGCATGAAATTAAAATAGTTCCTCATTATCGCCAATTATACAGTGTGAATGCACCTCAAATTCATAGGGGAAGAAAATACTTGACTAATTGTGAATATAACACCAGTGTCATCTGAGAAAAATAGCTCCACAAATTCAAAACCTAAATGTAAAAGTTATTGTAATGTGCATTAAGTTATTTATAAATTTATTTATTTTCAAAAATGAGAGACACTCAGATTATATAGTGAAAGGCTAGAATAGTTAAGCACAATTGCTGTGATAAATCAAAATATCACAAAGACAATTAGAAATCAATTTACTTCCATTTGAAGGGTGAAAGTGCATCCATGCTAGAAAGAGGTTTCCAGAACATTTCTGTAGATATTCTGAGTTGAGTGCCAAATCCAGGATCCATCATTTTCACATTCTGACATGACCAGATTGTTGAGAGTGAAAGGAGCGTTATTCCATTTTGCAATTCTGATTGCAAGGGCAGAGGAAGGGCATCAAAGTAAGTGTAGACTTCAGATATCATATCTTATATTGGTATAATTAAAAATATTATGATTTTGCCTATGACATGACCGTGGAAACCAAAAGATTTTCTGAAATTATATGTTAATAAAGTTCACCACAGTTAAAATGACATACATAGTAATGATATCTTTTCTTTAATATTTATTGTTTTTGATTTTGTGCATTTTTATTTCAATAGGCTTTAGTTTTGTTTATTAGATACCACACGGTTTTATTTTGCTTATGACTATATTCTTTAACTACATTCTTGAACAGCAGTTTAAGCAAGACTTTTCTCACAGTTCCTATTCAGTAGCATCTTCCACTAATAGAATGCTTCCATGAGTCTTAAAAGGTGTGTTTTCACCACTCAATTGGTCGATATCATGTATCATTTTCAGGTTCAGAGCATTAACAAGTCTTGCATCCCAAAAATGAGCTGATTGAATCAAACAGCATTGGTTGAAATTCACTTTTTTGGCTAAGTCTGAGTTGTGTCAGGGACAGAATCCTGGCGGTCACAGGAGAAGACTGGGACTGCTCCTGCAGCAATGGCAAACATCCATGTGCCTCCAACAAAGTAAGTATTACTCTTCATTTCACTGTAGCTGTCACATTAATCCCACTGTCAGTGCCATCCATTGCACACCACACCTAACCACTGGCTGTGACACTTACTCTCTCTTCTGTCTTGCAGATTCTGCTAGACTTCCGTGACCTCTGTGGAGAAAGGCCTGGCTCCCCAGGAGCACTCTCCTGGATCTCTGAGGATAGAGAGAACTGAGGCCTCAGAGGTATCATCAGCAAGGCTCCCTCTTGCACTCTCCACCAGCTCAGATACTGGCACTTCAGGGGCAGTGAGAACTGTAAACACAGAAAATATGAACGCACTATTGGGTAAGCCCCTCACCCCAATGGCGCCACAGCTGGCCAGGGAATAAAATGGCTCAGGCAGCAAGCACTGATGAGGATCAGGCACCTGACCAGCCCAGGTAGGAGATGGCCCTGTGCTGTGTCCAGTCAAGGACTTCATCCAAATGCGTAGGGGGTGAGCAGCAGCCACAGTCAGGCATTTGTCACTCCTAGCCCAACCGTGTAGTGAATCTCACAATAACCTGTCTACCTCCATGGAAATGTTGGTGGCTGCCATGGAGTCAAAGGCCTTGTACCTCCAGGGGCTGCTGTAGAGGTGTGTACACGTGTACTCTATTGCCCTACCTGTTGGTCTCCAAGACTGATGGCACGGCAATGGGATCCTTGACCTCAGCCCATGTGGCCCTTCCTAATGATGAGTCAGGATGGGTCCAGAAGGTACCCAATGTGAGATGGAACCACACACAGGCTTTTACCCTGCCTGCCCATCTCCAACTATGGGATGGAGAAGCAAAGAGAGCCTTCTTTCCAGAGCTAAGTTAACCCTCAACATGTCCGGGCTATTTCGATTCAAGTACCCCTTGGATCACCCCACCTGCAGGATCACTGGGCCTCAAAAACCAAGCATGCATCCTCCTCCCCAGTTATGGAACCAGGGAGTACACTAAGGCATTGTGAGAGGGAGATAAAGAAGAAAACTTAATGCAGGCATTTTGCAGGCACGGATGTAAAAGGCTTGAAGATCACTCTCTGTTGATGCACAAATGTTTCAGATGTTAACTTACACATGGCTGTGTGGCTTTCTACGTTGACCCTAAATGCATTTTCACAGCATCCAGCAGAACCTTACAGATGAGGCTAAATGGCTAGAGGTTTGCCCTGAGAGTCTATTGCACCATCTATTATTCACTCATGGAACATGGGCATCACTGGCTGGCCAGCATTTATTGCCCATCCCTAGCTGTCCTTCAGAAGGTGACAGTGAGCTGCATTCTTGAACCACTGCTATCCACATCGGGAAGCAGGGAGATTATTGCATACAGATAATGGCATGGTGACACCTTTGTCACCTCTCATTCAACATGTGCAAATGTGTAGCAGTCAATATGTTCACAAACAGTGGCTGTGCCACGGTGGTACACCATGCAGAAGGTCAGTGCTGTAGTATGGTCAGGGAGTTGGCAGCCTGTGTAACTCAATGCTATACATTGGTCCTGCCTGCGACCAACGTCCTTTCCTTTTAACAGGCCTATAGTCAGGGTTTGCTGCAATCCCTCCCAGTGTCAAGTCACTTACCCACTCATTCTAAGTTTTGTTGCAACCATTTTCTTCCCCATTGCATACTATCGATTTCTAGCAGGATGGAAGGTGACAGTAAACCCTCTCTGACAGTGATTTCTAGTCTCAGATTCAACGTAATGGTGAGCCCCCAAACATTCACATATTCCCTTCCTCGTAGCCAATTTTACTAACCCTGTTCAGATTCGGCAGCACCCAGTCCTGGAGACCACCTTTTTTGACAGTCGGTCCCACATCAATGACAGCACTTGGCAACCTTGTCCCTTAGTTTCTGTGGATGGCCCTTTGACTGATATTCCCAGATAGCCCTTGGCAAGTCATGCTTAGAACCCTGAGCTCTCTGAGCTGTAGGAGTCCTCCCTTAGTCTTGCCACTATGGACTAACCGTGACCCACTCGGTGAACAACAGCACATGACCACATGAGCAAAGCACCATGATCAGATGCCTGATCGTAGCAGATTCCCTTGACTGGTATGGGAGACTGCCCCTGACTTACTGTACTGGGACCTCCTGATTAGCAACTACTTCCACAGACTTCAATAAGGATCATTCCCTTAAGAGTTGGAGAAATGGCTACCTGCTCGCTGTATTGTGTTTGGTGCATGAGCTACTGGTGCATGGTGCAGTTGTGAGATTGATGTAGCGCATTGATGTTCTACCAGATGTGTAGCCCCCTAGACTGAGGACAGCCCAGCAACAAGGCAAGCTGCCTGTTTCTGTGACTGTGCTAATTGGCCTGGCACAATGAGGAAAAGCCAGGCTGGTGACCGGGGACACACAGGAGGAGCCCTGAGATGCAGCCAGGCCCGGTCTGCAAGCCAGGTGCCGATTACTGTGCGTAAAGGATTCCTGCTGCAGTCTTTCGATGCTGATTGCAGGGAGCCCTGCAATGCAAGTCTGTCCTTCTAGAGTGCAGTGCCAGTACATGGTAGAAGTGCCAGGGTGCTCGTGACAGGTTAACAGATGAAAGATTACAATATCTGTGGATGGGGAATGAGTGTGGCTGGTGCCTGTGGACTGTGCCCTAAACTGCTTTTTGTCACAGACAATATGAAGGTCATTTGGAGCAAAATCCACGAGCTACCCAGTCTGGCTTTCTTGCTGAGGTTTCCATCATCCAACTTAGTTGATGAGTTTCAGATGATGGAAGCTCAATATTAATGAAGTGAGTTGAGACATTAACAAGGCAATTAATAATCATTTTTCTCCATCAGTTGGCATCTCACTGCTGCTTAATGTGAATCTCACCAAGGCTTTTGTGAAAAGCATAAAAATAGAGTGAGATATCTTGATGTTGAGTTGAGCCTTACCTGTCGTCTCATCCAATGCTGCCAAACATCTCCCACGGCGCATAATCACTCAGACCTCTATAAGAATGCACTCAATGTTTCTTTGGTTGTTCATAATGACCGGGTGAAGACCTTACTCAAGCAGCCCACACCTTAAAAACACAAAACCAAAATGCCTCCTTATAAAGTAACTTCACGATTCAGCAGCATTTGTTGAACAATTCTGAATATGCTAATAACTAAATTAATAACCATTTCAAGATAATCAGTCAAGCTTGATAATATGGCTCAATTATACTTGCTAGCAATGGCCTGCATGTATATATGGGAGCCTGTTCTCTAAAAAAATGTAGAATATGATTGATTTGATTTGATTTATTGTTGTATGTACTGAGATACAGTGAAAAGTATTATTTTGCATGTTATTCAGACAAATCATACCTTACATAAGTGCATCAGGGTAATGGAACAGAATGCAGAACATAATATTACAGCTACAAAGAAGGTGCAGGGAAAGTTCAACTCTAATATGTGAGAAGTTTGTTCATAAGTCTGATAATTGTGGGGAAGAAGCTTTTCTTAATTCTGTTGCTACATAATTCAAACTATTGTATCTTCTGCCCGATGGAAGCAAGGGGGAAGAGAGTATAACTGGATGGGAAGGGTCTGTGATTATGTTGGCTGCTTTCCCAAGACAACGGGAAGTGTAGACAGAGTCAATGGAAGGGAAACTGGTTTTATGATGGATTGGGCTGCATTCACAAGGCTCTGTAATTTATTGCAGTCTTGGGCAGAGCAGTTGCCATATTCCCCTTAGGGAGAGTCTAGCAAAAGGGACCATGATCTTAGAATAAGAAGTTCCACAGATACAAAGAAGAATTTCTTTCCTCAGAGGATTGTGAAACTGTGAAATTCTTTATCACAGAGGACTGTTGAGGTACAGTCATTATGTATATTCAAGGCTGAGATAGGCAGATTTTTAATCAGTTAAGGAATCAAGAGTTGTGGGGGAAAGGCAAGAAAGTGGAATTGAGGATTATTAAATCAGCCACGATCTCATGGAATGGTGGAGGAGACACAATGGGCTGAATGGCCTACTTCTGCTCCAATGTCTCATGGTCAAGGCTTGTGAGCTTTTTGCATTATCTGGGAGATCAAGGACCAGATACTTCTCCATTCTTTATTCCATGGCAATGTCCTGGCCAATCAGATTCAATTTGCCATCCAAGTTGCACCATTTTCTCCTGTCCTACAAATTGGTATTCTTGTATCTATCCTGATGAATACTAAAAAAAGGTTTAGCAACATGTCACTTTTATGAGTGTGTGATTAAATCACAATGTCTTGGCAATACGTTCGGATTTAATACAGGCAAGGAAATTCCTCAGTGGTACCCTTACTCTGCAGCCAAAACTTCATTGGAAGTTGGCAGAAGTCCTGTCCACATGCGCATAACAGGTCTCTGCTGTATTTCAAATGAAGTTATGGTGAAAGCATGCAAAATCATCTTGTCAAATTGCTACTGAATGTTTGAACAACATTTTTTCTTGCTACACTTCAAAGCATCGATTACTCCTAATTCTTTGTGAGCCTCAATTTTATCAACATAAAATTTGATGCTTACTAATTCAGAAAAATGAGGTGAGATCATACTCAATGTCTACCTTATACTGTAGGTTTTCCTCTAGTAATTTCAAATAACTTTTGGGATTGTATTTAAGTTAGAAATGTAAATATTTGAGATTGTTCTTGAGCATTAACTTGTAATAACTGATAGTGAATCGATTGTTGGTTTCCACAGGGCCTTAGTTTCTTGACATTGGATGGTGTGTTAAGCAAGCTAGTTGTTAGCTTTATCCTAACCCGTGATTCCAACACAAATTTGAATTTCCTCCAAAGCCCCTACATTGTGACAGTGAAGAACATAGATATCAACAAAGATGATTTTTCATAAAGATAAGGAAAGCTATTTCTGGGGATTAAACATTTTTTGGTTTTCCTGTAAGTATCATTGTTAAGTATTTCTGGCTCATGTGCATTACAGGCTAAATGCAAGCTTGCACCAACTCTAATTACATGGGAGCCACAACAGAATAGTCACATGGCTGCAATATTTTTCATATTACATATGCTAACAGAGATTGGTGTAAAAGTTACAAAAGCAAAGGTTAGTAAGGACAGCATCTGAGAATTTTCCTAATAGTGCCAATAATCAGATCCTACATGGATCAGAACTATGAAAATTGTTTCTCGGTTGATAGCTAAGGATTTTGTAATTGAGCTGTCTGAATCCATTTTTCCTAGAGGAGAAAGCTCATAACAGAAAGATATTCTTAAAAGACCAATTGCTGAAATCAATTTACTGATCTTTCTTTTCGACTGCTGTTTAAATGGCCTTGCTGTCTGGAAAGAAATATATTGATATATGAACTGATCATTTCCGAAAGGACTTTTCCTGAAAAAAGTGGTCATGGTTATATCTTGTGCCCAATAAATATTATTTCTTAGTGATATATTGGAGTTTGTGGTTGCATTATCTGATAAGGTCCAAAAACAGTATGGAGATGGATCAACTGCACCCTTTGCTTCTGAACAACCCTTATACTGCCTGAAAAGTACCATGATGGTGTTACTAAGCATGTTGCTGAGTAGTCATGAGAGGCTAGCACCATTTCAAAGTAACTAGATTTACTTAAAGAGATATTATACTCTGAGCATGTGATGAAAAATGTTGAAGAACAGCCAAGCATCAACACTAAATAAGGGGACAAAATATTAACCAACAATTTCCAATGTTTTTGATGTAGCACAAGAGTTTTGGTATAGGAATTGAACAGGACGAAAGATGCCTACCAACTGCAGTGAATCAGGAGACTCTCACAGTGAGAGTACTTAATTACCACAGTTAATGCTAGCAGTCTCGTCCTCAGGATCTGGTTGGAGAGTGGAACCAACCCTGTTTGCAGAATAAGTCCAGTTAGTGGGAATGATCCCAATTCCTGCTGTAGGCCCTGAAAATTTTGCCCAAAACATAGATTTTCCTGCTCCTTGGATGCTGCCGTTCCTGCTGTGCTTTTCCAGCGCCACACTCTTGGCCTTGAAAGTTTACCTCATCTTCCAGCAAACATGCAAATGTTTGGCTGCCAGCAGATTTTTGACCAGGTTTTATGACCCTGGCAACAAAAGTTGCACACATCTAGCACTGTTGGTCAATTGGAGACTAGCAATTCCTTTCATTAGAATTTCTACATATAAGGCAATGTCTGCTGACTGTGTAACAAGCTTTAGGGCATAAAGAGTGAGAAATGTAAGTGCCTTATTGGGTGGGAGAGCAGATAATGGGTTGCAGTTTATAGGTAGAGTGGTATTGGAGGTCAAAAGCAAAGGCAGCAAGGTAGCTGTCAGTGGCCTATCCCTGCCCCATTTCCATACCTGTGATAATGCCCAGGTTCTGGTATATCAAGAGATGCTCCTCCACCTGACATGCTGACTTTCTTTCATCTGACACAACAAGCCATTAGTTAGGCTGCTTCTCTCCTCACCAGCCTGGAGATGAGTTAATTTCAGTAGAGGTGAAAAGCCTTGAAGTCATTATAAGGCCTCTTAAGGCTCTCAATCAATGGCAGGGTGGGAAGGTTGACTGTGGCCCTGCCTAATCAGAACTTAATTCTTGTGCTGCTGGGAAGTAGGTAGAACTTTCTCAACTGGAACCCCCTCCCCCCCATCCTCCCATTATCCTCTTACCTGCCACCTTAACTGCCAATAGTCTCACAAGAATTTCAATGTACTCATCTGAGTGGTCAAGGTCAGTAAATGCTTTTCAAGTTCCATATCTTCACAAAACAGCTATTCATTTTGTGTGATGTTTAACTCACCTGCCCACTTCACTATATATTCATGATTCACATCCACATCTCATTCCTGCATGCATAGCCAGCTATCCAACAATTACATGTGAATTGCCATGTTCAATTATACACCACCATTTCTCTTAAAGTTCAGGGTGGTGCGGAACAGTAGACAGCAGCATCTAAACAGTGAAAGATGGGATGATTGTATGTCCTGACCCCATTAGAGGAGATGGTGTTTCCATCACTGGAGTAACTATGATTGTGGGTTTTAACCAGTGATAGGGCTGAAACCATCAAATGTAATAGTATGGTCCTATCTTTTCTGACATTTCACATCTCACTTCCTCTCATCCCATGATGGTTTTTGATTTCCATGTTACCTATGCCGAATGCCTGCAACTTTTGCTTTCTAACCCTTTCTCAGCACAATCTTACCCTTGAGATTTTCTACTTCCAGATCCCCAGGAATTACAGTCTGGCCAGGTTAGCAAGAAGTGGAGAAAGCAGTAGCACCTGATCAAGTAGAAATACTATCACTTGCTCCCACCCTCACACAGTCACCAACTCAGGTTTTGATACTGTGTATTATTCAGAGAGTAAAATAGAGGTGGGACCTGAAGATGGTGAGAGACTAGGCACTCAGGGCAGGGGTAGAGTAGCTCATGTGCTCAAGAGAGCAACTCTGCAGCAGTAACCAATGAATCAGACAAATGACACACAACAACGTAGAAATTTGGGAAATAGGAACAGCCTTTAATCTCTTAAGACCAAAGAACCATATCTAACTCCCCCCTGAAAACATTCAAAGTTTTGTCTTCAACCCCTTTCTATGGTAGTGAATTCCACAGACTCACCGCTCTCTGGATGAAGAAATTTCTCCTCTTCAGTCCTCAATACCTTACCTCTTATCTTTAGATTCTTACCCGTGATTCTGGTTGAATATTGGTCCAACTCATCTTGTACATTTCAAAATGGAACTGTTGTATGCACAGTACATTAATTTCCAGGTATTGCTTTTTTTAAACTGGTATTTTCATTTGAAAAGGTCACCCATGCAGAGTTTGTGCATGAGAATGTTGGTGCTTTGGCCTACAGAAGAATATAGATTGATGGTGCAGAGGGAAAAAAAAGGGAAAACCATTTGGTAGTATTCGAAGTAGAGGCTTTTGTCTTAAGCAAGGCAAGTTTATTGCATGACGGCAACCAACTACAAGGTGCATTGGTATGATAGACATTGTTGCTGAATCTATGAGGAGTCCTCGAAATTGGATCTTATTCCTTTGAAGTTCCTTGCACCCAAGTCCATTTACTATTATCATATTGGGCAGTGCTTAGTGCACTCCTCAGCATTAACCCTTCCTGACCTTCTCACAGTAAACCAGAAAGTTTCATTTTATGACAATACAGTGGGTCACGATCATTATTAATGAAAATAATGCTTATTTCAGATTTATTCATTAATTGAATTTCAATTCTACCCATCTGTAGTGGTGGGATTTAAGCTCACGTCTCCAGCACATTAGTCTAGAGCTTGGAATTTCAAGTTCAGTAGTTTCACTACTGCGCTACCATACCAAGTTACATTGATGCTTGCCAACATAACCAGGTGAGAAATGAAATTTCTTTCCACAGATTCATTCTTGAACTGTCCTATCCATCAAAGGCATCAATGATTTACATTGTTTACAACTTTACTGTTAAATAAGTGAAAACAGATACATTGGGCTTATTGGAGCCATATAGTTACTCAAAGTATACTGCTCAACAAAACATGCATGCTTGTGATTCATCTTCCATCTACTTTTTGAACACATGTTCTGTCCCTGCTGAGTTCCACAAACATCTCATTAATATCACTAAACAAGCTTTGTTACTTAATTAAAAGTTTTTCAGCATATTTTCCAATTGACTATTTATATTTGTGATTGATATAAATTGTGACCCATTTATAAAATTTTTCAGCCAATTAGTCATGCTTCTTTTAGAAGCCAACAATGAATATCATGTAGAAAATTATAATTGGTCCCTTGGAGTAAGAATTATGAGTACTAATAGGAAATATTCCACTCTGCTGATTCTTTTCAGACTAGATATATTTTTGAGACATGTGTGCTTATACCTTCAAGATGAAGAAGTGTTCCATTGAGATGAAGAATGTTCCATTCTGTGCCAACATTAAGTCCAGCACAATCCTGGCTAGGTATATATTGAACCTGCTTCTACATCGTTCCAACAATGAACCATATTACCAGCTTTAAAGAACCATATCCCACTTATTGGTGTGATGATTCCTTTTCACTCTACAGCCATTCCTATTGTCTGCATGAGTAAAACTCCTAGGTTAGTCTATATCGGGTTTGATTCCTGCTCAGACACAGCCAATTGGAAAACTATGTTGAAAATGGACTAAACTAATTTTATCTACAGAGAGAAGTTCACTTCGGGTTTAATACCAAGTTCCAGAGCTGAAAGAACAATAAACCAACTTACAATGCCAGCAAGGCATCATAATGATAATAAGCTACTTTATTCATCATTGATTTTGCTTTACAAAATAATTCCTCTATAATAAGATTTACCAGAAGCAAACAGTCTCATGAATGGAATAAAAATAAAGTTAGTAGTTAATAAAGATTCACAAAATAAATTATTTTTGCATAATTACTTTAAAACATCTCATTTGGCATGGGTGAATGGATTTGCAACAGCTCATTTCCCTTGGCCATTTGCCTCACACAACCTCAATAGACTTATTATTTCATTATTGTGAGCCAGACTCAATAATCAACAAAATCATTGCGCTATGCAGAGTCCAATACAAGCCAACCATTGCCGGAGAACAAATGCTTGCATGGTATTTCACTTCAAAACCAAGATGGTATTATACCACAATTTCCACAAACAAAAAAATTACAAGCAGCAGCAAGCTGCTTGGCCTCTGGTCCTAGATACTCCTGCAAGGGGAAACAAATTTTCTGCATCTACCCTGTCAAATTGTACCCTTGATCACATTCATAACTATGAGCATTCATAAGTCAGAAGTTTGCAAATTGGGGACTCTCTTGCAGTGCTTTCAATAGTTTTAGGAAAACCTCAGTGCATTTGCATTCCATTTCTTTTGAAATAAGGGCCTAACTTTCCATTTGATTTCCTTGTTATCTGCTGAATCTGAAAGCTAGCTTTTTCTGATTCATGGATGAAGACTCCTATATCCTTCTGTTCTGTAGCTTTCTGTAGCCTTTTTGATTTAAGATGTATTCAATCCTTCTATCTATCTTGTCAAAATGCATTACCTCACCTTTTCTCACATTATGTTCCATTTGCCAAGGTTTTGCCCACTGACTTTAAAAAAATAGGCATGCATAATATGGTAATAAAAATCCAACAACATAAATACGACTTTTATAAATATTATAGAAATATGACATTCCCAGAGACTTCAGTGTATGGGTCAATATTAAGCAATTTGTTGACAAACAGCACTATGTTTCCATCTGTGTTTTATGATTCAAGTGATCTCAAATAAAATTGTGTGTGAAACTTTATATCTTCTAATCATGCAGTGATGATGTCTTAAGCTTGTTTCTTAAAGCTATACTGACACACTAAATGTGAGGCATAACACAACAGCCCCACTTTTCCAAAGATTAAAAAAAAAGGTATACATAAAACCATAAGATCACAAGACATAGGAGCAGTATTAGGTCATTCAGATCATTGAGTCTGCTCTGCCAATGGATAATGGCTATTTCTCAACTCCATTCTCCTGACTTCTCCCTGTAACCCTTGATCCCCTTACCAATCAAAAACTTTTCTATCTCTGTCTTAAATACACTCAATGACTTGGCTTCCTCAGCTTCTGTGGAATGAGTTCCACAGAATCAGTATCTTCTGTCTGAACTAATTCTTTTTCATTTCAGAACTAAAGGGTCATCCCTTCACTCTTGAGTCCTAGTCTCTCTTACTAGTGGAAAGATCTGCTCATGTCCACTCTATCCAGGCTTCTCACTTTTCTGTAAGTTTCAATCCCTCTAAACTCCACTGGATTCAGATGCAGAGCCCTCAACCACTCATATAACAGGCCCTTCATTGATGGGATTATTCTTGTAAACCTCCCTTGGATGGTCTCCAATGCCAGCATCCTTCTTTAGATATGTGGCCCAAAATTTCTCATAATATTCTAAATGCGGTCTGTCCAATGCCATATTCAGCCTCAGTAATATATTTCTTGTATTCTAGCCCTCTTGAAATGAATGCTAACTTGCATCTGCCTTCCGAACTGCCAACTGGGCCTGGCATATTAACCTTAAAAAAATCCTGAACTAAGACTTCCAAGTCCCTTTGTGCTTCAGATTTCTGAGGCCTTTCTGATTTAGAAAATAGTCCATGCTTCCATTCTTCTTATCAAAGTACATAACCGCACAATTCCCCATACTGTATTCCATCTGCCATTCTTTGCCTGCTCTCCTAGCCTGTCTAAGTCCTTCTACAATCCTCCTCACCTCCTCAACACTACCTGCCCTCCATCTTTGTGTCATATGCAAACTCAGCAACAATGCCCTCAGTTCCTTCATCCAGACCTTTAATGAGTAATATGAATAGATGTGGTCTCAAATTGACCTCTGAGGACTTCCACTGGTCATTGGCTGCCATTCTGAAAAATACACCTTTCTCCCAACTCTCTGCCTTCTGCCAGTCAACCAATTCTCTAGTCATGCCTGTACCTTGCCGCTAACACAATGAGTTCTTACCTTATTTAGCAATCTCCTGTGTGGCACCTTATCGAAGGCTGTCTGAAATCCAAATAGATCATGTTCACTGGCTGCTCTTTGTCTAACTAGCTAATGACATCCTCATAGTATTCTAACAGATTTGTCAGGCATGACCTCCATTTGATGAAGCCCTGCCAACAGCTTCATTTATCCACCTTCAGACTCTTCAGCTTCCTCAGCATCTTCTCCTCAGTGATGGTCACTACCCTCACCACTGCTCCTGACCCTTATGAAGTTCTTGTATGCTGCTGGTGTCTTCCACAGTGAAGACTGATACAAATACCTATTCAGTCCTTCTGCCATTTCTTTGTTTCCCATTATTAATTCTCCAGTCTCATTTTCCAGGGGTTCAATGCTCACCCATGCTTCTCTCTTACTTTTTAAATACTAAAATACATTTGCAACTTCTTTTGTATTACGAGCTGGTTTGCTCTCATATTTTGTCTTCACCCCTATTATTGTTTTTTTCCGTTATCTTCTGTTGGTTATTAAAGGCTTCCTGATCATTTGTCTTCCAACAAATCGCCACATTGCATATTTTCTCTTTTGCTTTTATGTTGTCCCTGACCTTCTTTATCTATGATGTTACCTTGTCCTCCCCTTAGGATCTTTTGTGATGAATTTCTGCTGTACCTCCCAAACAATCCCGAGAAACTCCTGCCATTGTTGCTGCATCATTTTCCTTGCTAGGCTCCCCTTGCAATCAACTCTGGCCAGCTGCTCCCTCATGTCTTTGTAGTAACCTTTACTCAATTGTAATACCATTACATCTGATTCTAGCTTCTCCCTTTCTAAAACTGCAGCATGAATTCTACACATTATGGTCACTGCCTCCTAGAGGTTCCATCACCTTAAACTCTCTAACCAAGTCTGCCTCATCATGCATCACCAAATCCAGAACTGTCTGTTCCCTAATGGGCTCTACCAAAAGCTATTCTAAAAAGAAAACTAACTTGTAATCATTCTGCGACTTCCTTTTCCTGAGATCTGTTATCAATCTGATTTTCCCAGTTCCCACATGATCACTTTAATGGTGCCTTTCGTATATGCCTTTTCTATCTCCTAATTTATTTTCTTCCTCACATCCTGACCACTGCTACGAGCCTATATACAACTCTGATCAGGGTATTTTCTCCTTTCTGGTTCCTCAACTCTACCCACACAGATTCTGTGCCAATCAACTCTCTATCTTTCTTGTTCTCAATTTAGTTTTATTTCTAATGAACAAGGCAACCCACCCCTCTGTCCATCTGCCTGTTCTTTTGATTGAATGTTTATCCTCGGATATTTAATTGCCAATCCTGCTTCCCTTGCAGTCACATCTCTGTGATCCCTCAATATCATATCTGCCAATTTGTGTTTGTGCTCCAAGCTCATTTAGCTTGTTTGATTGTCCATGATTGTATATGGGCACTTGCCATCAATTCAATCATTATGCCAACAGGTTAAAAATAGTTTACAAGACTCATGATTAAACATCAATATAATAACTTCGATGTCTGACAAATTGTCCTGATCTGGTGATCATATGCCTACTTGGAGTGCAATGTACTGTTCTGTTGCACTTGCTTGACAACTTGTTTGTCTTGCTACTGCTTACTCTCAGCCAACATCACCACAGAATCATCAGTGGTAGAGTTTTTTTCCTCCACTTCCTTCTACATGATTGGTGAACCATATACTCATCTGTAGTGGCTTATGTTCCTTCACTAAGTAGCACCATGATCAGTAATGAAATTGTTGATCTTTCTGGTTGTCAAATATTTGTAACTGAATTTTTAAGTTAAACCTGCTATTCAGTGTATACTTTTGGTGGCTTTCTACCTGCTGGCTTGTAAGACCTGTTTCTTTCTCCTCTCTCTTTGTAGAAGAATGTCCTGTGACTTGGAATGGTAAGACAATTACCTGCTGTGTAAGCTCATTTGTACTTGTCTTCCAAGAATAATTGTACTAGAGATGATATTCTCTTTTCCATTGCTGTTGCACAAAAAATGAGCAATACAATGCAAAAATATTGTTGGGTTACTCAACATTTAATAATCATTGATTTGACCGCATTGATCATATGCTCTGCTTGATATTTGTGCGAGGGTACTGGGTGACAATGTGATATGAATGTTTTACAGAACTGCATTATGCCTTTATGAAGTGTTGGCCTTTTAAAATACCTGTTTACTGATGCCTGCCTTTTCTGCAATCCTTTATGTCCTGGCATTGGAATATTATGAACTTTTACTTAAAATATCTCCTTATGATAACTGGGCAGTACCATTATTTGATGACACAATTTTTCATTCCTCATTAGAATTCTGTTATAATATAATTCCACTCAGGAATCCCATCAGCCTCAGCTTCAGTATGAACTGCCTTTACTATCTTACTTAGGTCTGAATCCGCTTCCTGATCAGCAGTAAATGAAGACATGCCAACACTTCTTCTGGATGATCCTCATTCTTAAATCCAGTTTCATTAGCCTAACCTCTACTCATAGTATGATTGTAACCTTATTGCTCTGCTCACCTCACATGATGGACAAATCTTCAGAAATTGCTCCTGCATGTTTCCATTTCTTTATTCTCAATTGGACGTTTAGTGATCATACATAAAGCAATGAATTTCCATCCTGCCAAATCATCATCTAGAAGTAAACCAACTCCATCCCTAGGTAATTCTTAAATAACCTGATTACCATCACTGCAGACAGCAAGTCACACTCTGATTGGACCTTGTACACCTATCCCATTTAGCAACATCTTGACTTTCACTGAACTGTCTGGAATGAAAGCTAAATCCTTCTCCAGCAAGAGAATCCCAATATATCTCTGTACAGCTATTGGCTTGGATGATTCTTTTGAAGAATAAGACATTATCTTCCCGTTAGATGAAAACTTTCATATCTCTCATCTACCCTATGTACTTCTTTTGCACTTAATGTAAGGTATAACTCCTGTCTCAGTTGCGGTTAAAGTTATAATCTGATCTTTCGCCTTTTCCTACTGAGTTTCGGACTCATTCTTGTGAACTTCAAACATTTTCATGGGCTTCCCCTTCAATTTCCAGCATTCTGAATGAATGTGTCCCACCTTTTAACAATGGAAACACGTCAGCCTCTGATTTTCTGTTGAAATTTCCCTTGATTTACTGATAGTCCAAAAGGTAACTATTGGAAACACTGCTATCAAAATGACATTCAAAATTGTGAGCTATTGGGAACTCTTTGGCTAAATGACAGATCAGCAGCCTTGTTTTCCATCTAATTTGTAAAAGAACCTAGTTCTGAAATTTTTTGGATTTAATTCTTGTAGGATTGGAATTTTATTAAGATATTGTTTAAGTGAAAAGTTGAAGGCATCTTGGTACAAGATATGTTCTTATGATGCCATCTTTTTTCAAGATGCAGGTGATGGAGCTACATCAATTTTTGTGGTGGTTCATCTTTCAAATTGTACCATTTTGGTCTGATTGGTTTCAATTGTACCATTCAACTTATTTAGTTCCATATGGAGCTTTTGCTGAAGTCCAGATTGCTCTTCCTTGAAAGAACAATGAATGGGACGGTATATAAAATGTTATATCGCATTACATTTAAAATTGCTGATGGTAATCATTCTGGTACAAGTGTGCAAGATCAATGACTGATTTGATAGACACCAATGGTCCAACAGTGGAAATCAGCAGTAGAATATTTCTGGAAGCTAAGATGAGCTTGCGTACTGGGACTGCAGTGTGATTGTAGCAATGCAGGAAATGGTGAACTATTGTAGGTTATACCATGAAATACCACTGACTGAAGCATGTCTCTACAAGGATGCCTACTGGTAACATGTAAGCACTAGTTCCTTTGTTGATTTTAGCTTTCAATATGTGTCAGCATGCTTTTTTCAAGGGATATGATATTCACCATTGTAAGAACTTCTAACTGTCTTATACCATTTATATGCTATGCAAGTTTAACAATATGGAATGCTTGACCATGTTCAGAAATTCACCTTTCCCTTGGTTGATTCTAAACCTCACTGATGTGCTTGCATTTGTGCACTTTCTTTTAATGTTGCCAAAATTGTAGAGTTCTCCTGACTTGTTCGTCACCTCAACTTTGTTCTAGTTCTAGCTGGGCCTTTGGAACCAGATTGCCTGCACATGCATGCCCAACATGTCTTCATGCCACCTGCTGGATAGCTTTTCGGAGGTGCAACAAATTGCATCTGTTACAGGTTTTTTTGGTTTGATACGTGCACTTTACTGACTAATACAATAGTCAGCAAATTCATTGAGCTTCTCTGACATTTCCTCTTTGGAAAACTCACACTCAGTTCTCTTGCTGCACTGTCAGGTAATCACAGAAGTTCCTTTTGTCTTGAATGAACTTAAATTCCAATCAACATGAATTTTGCTCTATCCTCTAGCTGCTCAATGCCCTGACTGTAGATTTGTAAGGCTGCCTGAAAATTGAGATGATGAACAAGTCAGGAGAACTCTACAATTTTGGCAACATTAAAAGAAAGTGCACAAACGCAAATTCATCAGTGAAGTTTAGAATCAACAAGGGAAAGGCTAATGCTGCTGATTGTTGGAAATTGCTAAAGTTCGGAGTTAATATGTAGTTGGTGTTCAATTAGTTTTCCAAACAACTGCCTCTTTATTAAAGCTCACTACAATATTACATTTATGAACATATCAGTGTCTGGGCTTATAAAAAGCTATTTAGTTACAAAGAGCTACATGCTTCAAGTGATATGGCCTTTGATACCTTTGTACTCTCACAGCACATTCTATGAAACAGTCATAATATGAACATTTCTCTTAAATGCATACTGACCATGAGACAAAACACAATAGTATTTTTATGAAGTTGAAAGCAAGTATTATACCTTTAAGAGAGTGAAAGCTGAAAAGTTGACAACACCTGCCATGTGACTGACTGCAGACACAAAGTGTACTGAACAATTTGAAGATGTAACATTTGAGCTGTACTGAGTTGTTTTCACAACAACTCGAGTTTAACCAATCAGTTTAAATTATGCCCCAAGATACTAAAACACAATTGAATTTGAATTTTGTTGTTTTGACAACATTGAATCAATGAAACAATCTCATGTTTTGGGGTATAAAAAGCAGGCATTTTGGATAGTTAGCCAGAAAAAGAGCACATTCTGCCATTGAATGACTGCTATTGAAACATTCTCTCAAAAAGATACCTTTGTTTCCATATGAATAATCTGTGCAGCAGAAAACCGAAGACAAACCAGGGAAATCCAAAGGGAAGGATTGACACAGCTGGTTTTGAAAATTGATTTGCTGTAAATTTAATAGGGACTTTATCAGATCAGAGCTGAAAATGTGTTGCTGGAAAAGCGCAGCAGGTCAGGCAGCATCCAAGGAGCAGGAGAATCGATGTTTCGGGCGTAAGCCCTTCTTCTTCCTGATCTGCAGTCTGCAGTCCTCACTTTCTCCTCGAAGACTTTATCAGATCAATACATTGTCATGGAGTGAGAAGTAGATAACAATTTTTTTGAGAGAAAGGAGGATTAGGGTTGTGAACAGATGTTGTTTAATGTTCACTTTTGAACTTAAAGAATAAAATTATTATTTTTTTCTTTAAATAGTGAAATTTGGGGTAATTCTCTGTCCCTCATACTTTAACAGATTATGAGGCGAGGTGAGTTTTTCTGTGTGTTTGGTTTAATGTGCAGAAGGGTTTACCACTTGTTGTAACAGTATCCAGTCTTTTTTTCCCTCAGTATTCCGTAGTACATGACTGAAGTTTCAAACTCATCTGGGCCCTCTCTTCTGTGTATTGTAAAGGACTTTGCCTGAGATCAATCTCAAAGAATAATTGAAATGGTGCAGAAAAATGCAAAGTCCTGAATAGTATGCCTGTTAAAACCTTGAGATAAACATACATGTTGATAATACTCTCACTACCCATTAGACCCCATATTTCCTTATCTTGACCAACTGCTCCCAGCATGCTTCACACACTGGGGACACCAGACCTTTTCCTCTTCCACTCCTGCATGAATCTGATCTTGCTCAACACTTATTTTCCCTCACCACTCACTCATGCTTGCCTGCCCTGACCTCCATGCAAACTGCTATTTTTTTGCTCTTTCCTTCACTTGAGCTGTAGAGTTAAACAAACAAAATCTTACACACAATTATGCAAAGTTGACTGCTACACCTCGCCATTCAACAATTTTGTACTCAAAGATTTCTACCAATGATATAATTCTGAAGATATTATTTAAGAAATGCTGTAAGGAGAAGCCAGGGAACTACAGATGGGGAGCCTTATGTCAGTGTCAAAAAATGTGGTACTAGAAAAGCACAGCAGATCAGGCAGCATCCGAGGAGCAGGAGAGTCAACCCTGATAAAGAGCTTATGCCCGATGCTGCCTGACCTGCTGTGCTTTTCCAGCACCACACTTTCTGACTCTGATTTCCAGCATTTGCAGTCCTCACTTTCTCCTAGCATTACAAAATCATGTTAACTACCAGTGCTGGGTAAGTTGTTAGACGGGATTCTGAGGGATAGGATTTACTTGCATTTGGAAAGGCAAGGATTGATGAGGGCTAGTTAACATGGCTTTGTGTGTGGGAAATCATGTTTCATTTACTTGATTAAGTTTTTTGAAGAGGTGATAAAGAAGATTGATGAAGGCACAATGGTAGATATTGTCCATATAGACTTTAGCAAATCGTTCAGCAAGGTTCTGCATGGTAGACTAATTAGGAAGGTTAGATCACAAGGGATGCAGGGGAAATAAGCCAATTGGGTACCAATTTGGCTTGGAAGTAGGAGGCAGAGAGTAGTGGCACAAGGTTGCTTTTTGGACTGGAGGACTGTGACCAGTGATGTGCCACAAGGATCAGTGCTGAGTCCATTGCTTTTGGTCATTTATATAAATGATTTGGATGTGAATATAGGTGGAATGGTTAATAAGTTTGCAGGTGACACCAAAATTGATGAAGTGGATAGTGAAGAAGATTATCTTAGAGTACAACAGGAGCTTGATCAGATAGGACACTGGCCCGAGGAGTGGCAGACAATTGGCAGAGGTTCTGTTAATTCTGAGAGCTGATTCTGAGGGAGCTGGATCAGTGTCAATAACTTTCCATGTGTAAGTAAAGGATACAGACCTCTGTGGAGTAGGTAAATAGGACCTTGGGGAGTGTTGCCGAACAAAGAAACCTAGAGGTATAGGTCCTTGGAATTGCAGGTGACATAATGATAAAGAAAATGCTTGGCACACTTCTTGTCATTGATCATGACTTTGAGTACAGGATTTTGGATGGCATGTTGCGGCTGTATAGGATATTGGTGAGGACGCTTTTGGAATATTGCATACAATTCTGGTTGCCATTCTATAGAAAGGATATTGTTAAACTTGAGAGGGTGCAAACATTTTGAAGGATGTTGCTGGGACTGGAGGTTTTGAGTTACAGGGAAAGGCTGGATAGGCTGAGGCTTTTTACGGTGGAGTGCTGGAGGCTGAAGGCTGACTTTACGGAGGTCAATAAAATCACGAGGGGCATAGATAAGATGAATAGCTAAGGTCTTTTTCCTGTGGTAGAGGAGTCCAAAACTAGAAGGTCAGAGGGAAATGATTTAAAAAGGAGTAACTTTTTCATGCAGAGGGTAGTGGTGGGTATGGAATGAGCTGCCAGAGGCAGATGGAGGCTGGTACAATTACAATATTTAAAAGGCATCTGGATGGTTATCTGAAGAGGAAGACTTTACAGGGATATGAACCAAGTGCTGGCAAATGGGACTAAGTCAGATTGGGATGTCTGATCGGCGTGGCCAAGTTGGACCAATGGGTCTGTTTTCATACTGTATGACTCTATGAATCTAGGCCATAACTTTAAAAAGTTCTACATTGATAAATATCCATATTACAAGTGTGAACCCACCACAGGCCAGCATGAGACCTGACATGGCACATACACACTGATGACTTTATTTCTGTCCCTCAACCAACCATCAGGAATCCTAAGGTCAATGTGTCCTGTGATTTCTATGAGTAACTGCATGGAAAATCTGCTCATGTTACACACTTCCATGCTGCAGAGCTATCGCATTGCGTTATGGCTAATGTTATTTGTGACAAGTGTTCTGATGTGATAACTTGAGCAGATGTCAAGAGAAAACAACAAAAAGGACAAGTGAAAAGATCATCTGGATCAACACTAACATCAGTGAACAAGCAGAGAATGAAAAAGTAGACCAAACATTTTCAGGACTGCCACAGAACGGAAATTGGAAAGGCCAGGAGAGAGGCAGAGGCCTAGAAGAAGCACTGAGGTAAGGTACAGTGCCGCACATGATGAATGAGTTTGGACAGGCTCCAAGACAGAGGAAGCTACACAAACAGCAATGAAGGGTGACTGTAGGACAAGTACACAGAATTGCTAGATCTACTATTGTGTCATCAAGGACAAGTGTCAGTGCCATTGATGAATAAATAGTGGAAGATATTAAAGGCAAATACGAGGATGAGAGGCAGTTAGAAAATACTGGCATGTTTTAAGGAAGGCAATGAATAAATCAATACAAGAGGGTTCTCTTAATAGATGTAAAAATGAGTTGAGTTAACAGGCATCAGGTCCCAATTGTTCAATTTGGGTAAAGCCTGACTAGAGATTTCTTAGGTCACTTGTTTTAATGATGCTAGTAACTGCATCACTACATTCAGTTGAAACAACTAAGGAAAACTTGTAGAATAGAAAAGTATTAAGGGAGCTCATTTTGTTACTTGAACGAGGCAGCGGATTTAATGAGTGTTTTCATTATAGTCCCAGCTGATTTACTGCTTATGCTACGTATCCATTAAGTCTACAGTCAAGAACTATAGATCTTGATCAATTAAATAAGAGGACTATGGGGATGTGCTACAAGTAAAATAATGCTGCAATTTTCTCACAACTTATGAGTTTTTTTGGGATATTCCCATGGTGGTATAACGGACTATTATTCGATTGGAGGCGATTCTAACACAGCTATATGGATAGTCAGACTCCAAAGACTTACTCAAGACTGATGTACACATGATAGATTTTTTAATAACATACTTGATTGTGAACTATGTTAATGCATTAAAGAACTGATTCTTTCATTCTTAGAACTGATGCAGTTATATTGCTGAGCTTATAATAACAAAACAAAGGAGAACAAGAGAGCAGTCACAACATGAGGGGTTATAATTATTATTCAAAATCCTTGAACATCCTTCCTACTGTGGGTGTACCTACATCAGATGAGACTGCAGAGGTTCAAGATGTCATCTCACCATTGGTGGCATTTTGTCCTGATATCTTTACCCGATGTAGCATACTTATGTTAACCTTCATAATGAAACCACCTAGGACATGGGTAACAAGGTATTGAAAGATCCAATAGAGGTTTGTCATAGCTCATTAATATGTACGTATTATACATTTACATGTATGGCATGTCTGGGCTAACATTAAAGTTATTCAGTTACGTGGGCAGACAGGCATTGGTCCAGCATTAACGGAACCTGCAGAATCCTCATTGTAGCAGATTCTGAAGGAATTGCTTCAGAAATTGAAGATTGACGAGGCAATTCCTCTTTGTTGGAGCTGTTTGAAAATATCAATTTCACTTGGAGAATTTGGATGGTTGTGATGAAATTAAGTAAAGAGTTACTCATGAAAAGTTAAATATGTAGTCTGATTCCTGAATAATTATTTAACTGATACCATAATTATCTCAGATCCTCCTAAAAACTCCTCTCCCAGACCAATTGCATCCAATCAGACCATGACTTGGCACTCCATTTCTATGCCTGGTGGCTTGGGTTCTGGGCTCATTCCCTCCTTTGCCCACTCCACATCTATCAATCATATCTTCAGCTGCTCTGCACTTGCTCCCATATTCTTCACTTTGGATCAATTCCACTTCACCTGCTCCAGATCCAAACCTCATTTACCCACATTGGATCGGACCCCTCTTCACATGCTCCAAAAATACCTTTACCACCCTACTTGACCCTCCACCTACCAATGGACCCATTCCCCTACTTCAGAACCAAACCCATTGCCCCACATTGATCCCAACTCTACTTTTCATCTACTCTGGACTAACATCGTCAATTCCTCCTCTATTCTGGGCATTATTATTCCCTGTGTTCTATATCTGAATCCCAGTAACCCATTCTGGTCCTAACCCTACTCTTCATCCAATTAGGACATGAACCTCTGTTTACCTCAGGTACCAAACCTGACTCCTCCTTCCTCTGGTCTCGACCTGAACCCATCCTCAATTTCCCCATTTGAGACCTGACACCTTGACTACCACTTCAGACTGATTTCTCCTTTGGCTGACTCCAGAAATGTTACCCACTTCCCTGATCCCACATGCCTACTCACCCAGATGTATCTGTCTCTGCCCCTCCAGTCCCTGCCCCACCTTGCCCTGATCCAGATCTGGTTTGCCTCAAACCCTCCCGACTTCTCAGGAATCAACCGCCCTCTTCCCTGTCACCAATCCGACTCCACCATCAGTCCCAAACCTCAGCCTCCCCCAAATGGACCCGATTTCTCCCACTTACCCAGCCTACCCTAAACACTGCATCATTTAGCTTGTCACCTTTCACCATAGCACCCTATCTACCTGGCATTCTGGTCACTGGCATCCTACACTTGGCATTCTTTGCATTTGATACCCAACATCTAGCAAGTTATCCCTACGCACTTAGTATCCTATCTACTTGGCATCATACCTTTAACCAATTGGAATCTTACTTAACTTTACCATGAGACCCTACCCACCTGGCACCCTACTAACCAGGCACATTGATCCCTCCCTCTCTACCCACATGGAGTCCTGTCTGCCTTACGACCTAACCTTACACATCCCTTTTGACATCTGTCAAAATGGCTATCTGTGATTCTGGACCTTTCCATGTCAGAATTCAGCAGCTTACTCCTGTGAAAAAGGGATGTGGTTTTTATTCCTTTCTAACCGTTCTACGCCAGGAAAGAACCATCAGATGTACAACTCCATATTTTTGAAGGAATTATATAAATGTAGTTTCAACCTGGAATTCACAAACAATAACTTTGCTCATTAGCAACATTCCATCTGTGTTTTTCTTAGAATGTGCAAGTCCTTTAATTTTTTTTGTGGCTTTACGCATTTGTTAACTTCCATGGGCCAATTGCTGTGTGGCATACAATTTTGGGTTGTTGCGAGTCACATATTTTATAGAAAATATTGCTCATGAGTATTTGACACTGATGATCAACAACAACTTATATTTATATAGCTCCTTTAATGTAGTGAAATTGCTCAAGGCCCTTCATAGGTACATCAATGTATAATGAGCTGCAGAAGATGATGATAGGTGAAATGACCAAAAGCTAAGTAAGGAGTTAGGTTTGAAGCAGTGTTTTAAAGGAGATGTGAGGTGGAGGTGACGAGTTGTAAGGAGGTATTCCAAAGCTTAGGGCCTACTGACCTGAAGAAACTGCCACCAAAAATTGAGAATACTCAAAACTTACTCCAGGATTAGGTGAGTATAGACATTTTGGATAGTTATGAGGCTAGAGATAAGGAGAGGTGAAGCCATGGAAGACTTAACATGGATTGTTGTTTTAATTTAAAAATACTGCTACAATGATTTAGAAGATGATGAGGTAAGTAAAAGGAAGGGATATGTAGCATAGCATGTGAGAAAAGGGATTGTTGGCAATTTGCTACACTGTAGAAACAGATGAGAAGTATAAGCAGACACAGTGGAACAACAGATTGAAATTAGAGCAAGTCATCGAATATGATGCAATGATTCACTCAGGCTATTGTGAAAATATCAACAGTTCTCTTCCATCATTTACTTCCATATGACCAGAAAGTACAGTACTGACTTACTTTTAGAGATTTTAACAATGCCCAATGTTGCAGCATGAAATAACCACCGAGGAAGAGAAGGTGACACAGAGAAAGCAAGTAAGATAAATCAATACAGTTCATTCATTCACATGGACTATTTCTAATTTGGCAAAGGGCCACAAATAAATTGATTAATCAGCCTTTTTGGATAAAATGAGTAGAATGCTCTTTTGTTTATTTTCCAAACAGCTTGAAATCAAGCACTTTATTTCTCAACTGGAAAGAAAATAGGTTTCTCATTTTGCTAAACTGAATGCACTACTGCACCAAAATTAAACAGAACATAAAGGAGGTGGACTTCAACGTTGGTGGGAGCCTGGAAGTGGCTGTAATGATTTGTCCATCTGTTACAGCTCCCCTGCCCCTGCCTCCCTATGTGATTCTCCTAGCCAATGATGTCTCTACCAAATAGGAATTTCATCCCCAGTAGTTTTCTCTTCCTAATTTCTACTATTCCATAGAATGACTTAGAAGCTATAGAAAAGAAACAGGCCATTTGGCCCAACAAGCCCAACCTATGTTAATGCGCAACACAAAGCACTTTCCATTCTTACTCAATCCCCCCTCCCTAACTGCATGATCTTCTGTTGCATATTTATCTACCATTTCTTTAAAAACTAAGACATTGGCCTCAGCAACTTTATTAGCAACAATTCCCCAATGTGACCACTCTCTGGGTAAGGGAGTTTCTGCTGAATTTCCTATTAGATTTACTCAAAAGAGATTACAGTTTATATTTAAGACTCCAAATCTTGGATTCTCCAGAAGGAGAAACAGTTTCTCCTCATCTATCCTATGAAAATCCTTTCATCATTTTAATTACACTTCATAACTTAGAAGACACACTAACTGATCGCTCCACAGCCTTATTCTTTTAACACAAAAGACCCCAGTCTTCTATTGCACTATCTGACATGTCAAACCAATAAGTTGAATCACTCATAAGAAACAAAACAAAAGGCAATTTCATCTATCTTTTGCCAAATGATCAATGATCAAAGGCATACATCAAATAAGAAAGGAAATTAAAATTGATAGCTCCCTGGTGGTTCAAGGTAGAATATAGAATATTAATTATGGGTTGAGTTTTACAGGTCACACTTGAGCAAGAAAGCAGACAGATAGATTCCGAGGTTAGAGCGCAATACCATTGCATGCTGTTGGCCCACCTCGACAGTGAGCCTCCCAGTACCAGTCCAATTGGTGTCTTGTTTCTTTATTTTTTCATGAGATGTGAGTGTCACTGGTGAGGCCAACATGTGTTCCCTATCATTAATCATCCTTAATTGAGTAGTTTGTTGGGTTGTGAGTGAACCATGTTGTTATTGGTCTGGAGTCACTTTAGGCCAAATAAGGAATGTTTGAACAGGAAATCTGTCAACCTTACATTTTACATCTGGCTTACATTTATATCTAAATCCACAGCAACATGGTTCACTCTTGATTGTCCAGCATGCCACACACTTCAGGGCAATTAGAGATGGGCAAGAAATACTGGCCTGCTGAGTGACATCTACATTTTATTAAAGAATAAAGAAAACAAGTCACTTGGAATGGGCCCCTCTTCTGGCACAGTGGTAGCATCCCTACCCATGGACAATGAGACCTAGGGTTCAAGTCCCACCTGCTTCAATGGTATATCATAATATCTCTGAACAGATTGATTAGTTAAATTTAAAAACAAAACAAATCACTTGAGCCAAGGGAGAGCAACTGACTTATCACCACTTGTAGAGTCATGGTGGAGGAGGGGGAAGGGATTGACTCATAAATGGGCAATTGATGTTCAATTAAGGTCATCATCCCACCACATTCTGAGTTAACAGGCAGCTTGAGCAGCAGGCATGCAGTCTGATATTTTTAACCCTGGGCTGCTAGTCAGTTGAAAGGGACAGGGTGCCTTTTTCAGTATCCTCTATGTCACCTAGAAGCCATCTCCACCCTCACCTCTCCTTGTCCTGTCTAACACGTGCCCTCATTCCACCTCTCTGGGACCTTCAGCCCAGCCTTGGCAATATCTTGACATATCTAAATGTCTGTGCTCATTACTAAACACCGCCTCTTGGCCTATCTGTTGCAGCAACATGGTCAGTGCTCTAGCTGACACTCTCATTTACATAACTGGCAGCTTTATAAGGTGGAACATACAGTTGGAGTTGTATAGAAATTCCACTTCAGACAAATGACATGACCACATCAGACATACTGGCAGAGTAGACCATGAAACGTAAATTTGTATTGCTCTTTTAGACGCCATTTACTTCAGCAAACCTTTACTACTAAACAAATAGACAGCAAAGAAGGTTACCTCAGAGTACAACAGGATCTTGGTTAAATGAGCCAATTGGCTGAGGAGTGGCAGATGGAGTTTAATTTAGATAAATGTGAGGTGCTGCATTATGAAAAGGCAAATCAGGGCAGGGCTTAAACACTTAAGGGTAAGGTCCTGGAGAGTATTGCTGAACAAAGAGACATTGGAGTCAGTTTCATAGTTCCTTTACAATGCAGTTGCAGGTAGATAGGATAGTGAAGAAGGCGTTTTTATGCTTTCCTTTATTGGACGGAGCTTTGAGTATAGGAGTTGTGAGATCATGTTGCAGCTGTACAGGACATTGGTTAAGCCACCTATGGAATATTGTGTGCAATTCTGGTCTCCCTCATATAGGAAGGATTTTGTGATACTTGAAAGGATTCAGAAAAGATTTGCAAGAATGTTGCCAGAATTGGAGGGTTTGAGTTATAGGAAGAGGCTAAATAGGATAGGGCTGTTTTCCCTGGAGCATCGGAGGCTGAGAGGTGACGTTATAGAGGTTTATAAAATCATCAGGGGCATGGATAGGATAAATAGACAAGGTTGTTTCTCTGGGGTGGGGGAGTCCAACACTAGAGGAATAGGTTTAGGGTAAGAAGGAAAATATCTAAAAGGGGCATAAGGGGAAATGTTTTCATATAGAGGGCGGTGCGTGTATGGAATGAGCTACCAGAGGAAATGGTGGAAGTTGGTACAATTACAATACTTAAAAGGCATCTGGATGGGTATACAAATAGGAGGGGTAGAGGGATATGGGTCAAGCGCTGCCAAATGGGACTAGACTAATTTAAGAAATCTGGTCAACATGGATGAGTTGGACTGAAGGGTCTGTTTCTATGTTGCACATCACTATGACTTTATGACTCTACAAGGCTTCAGTTATTATTCAACCATTCCTGAATCTTATTAAGTGAAGCATGATTCAGTTATTAGCTATATCAATAAAGATTAAAAGTAAGTATGGACAGAGGATAAATCTAAAGTTGAAAGTCAGATCAACCTAGTAACACTTAGAGTCAGAGAGTCATAAGGAAGCAAAGCTGTTGTCTCCTGCTTTCTATTTATATGTTTGTCCTGGATGGGGTTCCTGGGGTTTGTGGTGATGTCATTTGCTGTTCATTTTCTGAGGGGTTGATAGATGATATCTAGATCTATGTGTCTGTTTATGGCATTGTGGTTGGAGTGCCAGGCCTCTATGAATTCTCTGGCATGTCTTTGCTTCGACTTTCCCAGGATAGATGTGTTGTCCCAGTCGAATTGGTGTTTTTTTTCATCTGTGCGTAGGGCTACGAGGAAGAGAGGGTAGTGTCTTTTTGTGGCTAGCTGGTGTTCGTGTATCCTGGTGGCTAACTTTCTTCCTGTTTGTCCTACGTAGTGTTTGTGGCAGTCCTTGCATGGAATTTTGTAGATGATGTTGGTTTTGTCCATGGGTTGTACTGGGTCTTTTAAGTTTGTTAGTTTTTGTTTGAGAGTGTTGGTGGGTTTGTGTGCTACTAGGATTCCGAGGGGTCTTAGTAGTCTGGCTGTCATTTCTGAAACTTCTTTGATGTATGGTAAGGTGGTTAGGGTTTCTGGCTGTGTTTGGTCTGCTTGTAGTGGTTTGTTCTTGAGGAATCTGAGGACTGTATTTTTTTAGTATCCATTCTTCTTGAAGTTTCAGAAATGACAGCCAGACTACTAAGACCCCTCGGAATCCTGGTAGCACACAAACCCACCAACACTCTCAAACAAAAACTAACAAACTTAAAAGACCCAGTACAACCCATGGACAAAACCAATGTCATCTACAAAATTACATGCAAGGACTACCACAAACACTAAGTAGGTCAAACAGAAAGAAAGTTAGCCACCAGGATACACGAACACCAGCTAGCCACAAAAAGACACTACCCTCTCTTCCTCGTAGCCCTACGCACAGATGAAAAAAAACCACCATTTCGACTGGGACAGGCTAAGCAAAGACATGCCAGAGAATTCCTAGAGGCCTGACACTCCAACCACAACGCCATAAACAAACACATAGAGCTAGATACCATCTATCAACCCCTCAGAAAATGAACAGGAAATGACATCACCACAAACCCCAGGAACCTCATCCAGGACAAACATATAAATAGAAAGCAGGAGACAACAGCTTTGCTTCACTTAGAGGTCGTCACTGATGATGTTACCTAGCCAGGTAATGAAATGTCTGGATATCAAACCTACAGCTCAGTGAGCAAACCTACACCCTAGACCTCAACCTGAGCTACAAATCTTCATAAACCTTGCATTTATCCTATCAAGCTGGGTTTACTTGAAGATTTCTCTTGCTGAGGTAAATGCGTCAAAGCTTGAAGTTAGAATTCTTCAACTATGATGCTTTATATAGTTCAATAGTTTGAAGTTACTTTTATCAATGGACTATGAACAACAGGGAAGTGAAGAATCCTTTGTTTAACTCTGTTATGACACTGCAGGTTGTGGCACTTGATATCTCTTAGTTAGTTTGTCTTCTTCAAAATTGCTCTAAAAAGCCCTTTCTTGCAGATAGTGTCTCTTGGAGTTGTTTTTGGGATTCAGCCCAAAATGATGATTCATAACACGTCTCATGAAACTTAAAATGTAAAAAAAAGTTAACTTGGATGAATTAACATTTTACAGAGGAAAATCAATTATACTGAAATTCATTGTGATGTCCTTCCAGGCTTGTATTACCTCAGAAACATTAAATTCTCAAACCTTTGGAACAACCTATTTTGTTGCTCAAAAGTTAATTGAAATTTCCATTTGTGATTCATGCTGAGATAATATTTCAGATTGTCTGCTTTTTCTGATGCAGTAAATCAACAAGTCTTCTGGGAGTCATCCTGCAGGATTCGACATCCATTTTAAATATATGTTTTTTTTTTAAATACATATAACAATTCACAATCATGAATTATTGCAATCCCATTTTGATTTGATTGGGCCGAGTACTTTTTTTGTGTGTAAAACAGCCAATGTTTGTGATTCCATTTGCACCTTGTGTGTTTCTGGTCAAGATCAAGTATATCAATGATTAGAACATTATATGACAGTGTTGCCATTTTCAACTAATGAACTGCCCACAGTTTAGTGTGTCAAACACAGAACAAGAACTGATTTCACCACACAATCAATTTTCTTTCTTCTTTCTGTATTTTTAATGTTTTGATTTCCATTACCCTAAATGTAGAAGATCACACAATTCTTATTTCAGTCCCTTATCTAAGGAGTGAGTGTTGAATCAATGTTCAACGTGAATCAGACTTTGCTCTTTCATGTAGCACACTGTTGTTGATTGCAGAATTATTTCATTTGCATTGTGCCTCTGCAGTCATAAAGTATAGAAAAAATGACTGAGCAATGAATCACGAACCCTAATATTTGTCCCTAAAATGTTGTTTCATAAAGCTCGTCCAACAATTTCCTATTACTTCTAGTTTCAATTGCCCATATGAAAAAAAAACTGTTGTCGTTCAAATCCATTTCTATTCATCGTAAAACAAGATAGCAAATTAACCATTAAGTGTTAATAATTGCCATTAAACAGCATCAATTTAGCAATTACATAACAATTAGAAAAGTAGTTGTTGCAGAAAATGGAAATGTCATTGCTACTTGTAAGAAATGTTAAATACTTTGTTTGGGCTTTTAATTCTTGCTATTCCTAACACCCAGAGGGAATAACGAGTTAAAAAGAAAACATCAATACTTGGAAATGAACATACTGGTTGTACTCGAGCTCCACATTGAGGTACACAAAATAAGTCTCACCAGTATGTTTCATTCACAAGTTTTACTGTTTTTTCATTCGGGCTTAGAACTTAGGGCACTAAACATGGGTAATTAATAATAAGTTTGGTACTTCCCTGTTACTGGGGAAAGTTGAAATTAGCACTGATTTAGTGCAAAGAGCTGTATTTTGTTTACACATTGCACAACAGTTTTCTTCATAACTATGGAAAGATTATCACACTCAAGGAATGCAAGCTGCAACTGCCTTGAAAGTCCATCACCATGTCATAGTTGTACTCAGCAAGGGAAGGCAATAGCCTGGTGGTATTATGTTAATGAGCCCTTCCTGAAGAAGGGCTCATGCCCGAAATGTCGAATCTCCTGCTCCTTGGATGCTGCCTGACCTGCTGCACTTTTCCAGCAACACATTTTCAGCTCTGATCTCCAGCATCTGCAGTCCTCACTTTCTCCTAGGTATTATGTTAATACCATGAATCCAGAGACCCAGGTAATATTCCAGGCAGGTAGTGGAACTTGAATTCAAAACAAATCTGCAATTAAAAGTTTTGTGATGACAACAAAAGTACTGTAGATTGTCAGACACCCCATCTGATTCACTCATGTGCTTTAAGGAAGGTAAATGCGAGCCCAACCTGTACTGCCTACATGTGACTCTGGACCAACCACTATGTAATTGACTCTTTGCTGCCCTATAGAAAAGCCTAGCAAGCCATTCAATTGTAACAATCACTAGAAAGTCTTGATAAGAAATTAAACTGGACAGATCACCAATCTAGGCACCAGAACAACAACATCAAAGACAGTTCTGTTGACCCTACAAAGTCCTCCTTACTGAGAAGAGGGTGGTATGTGTATGGAATGAGCTGCCAGAGGCAATGGTGGAGGCTGGTACAATTGCAACATTTAAGAGGCATTTAGATGGGTATATGAATAGGAAGGGTTTGGAGGGATATGGGCCGGGTGCTGGCAGGTGGAACTAGATTGGATTGGGATATCTAGTCAGCATGGACAGGTTGAACCGAACAGACTGTTTCTATGTTGTACATCTCTATGACTTTAACTGGTGCCAAAATTGGGAGAGCTGTCTTACAGACTAGTCAAGCAATAACCTGACATAGTCATACTCATGGAATCATTCCTTACAATGTCCCAGGTGCCACCATCACAATGCCTAGATATGTTCTGTCCTAATGGCAGGACTTGCACTGCATAGGTGGCAGGACAATGGTATACAGTTGGAAAGGAGTCTTCAACATTAGCTTTGGAGACAATGATGTCTCATGGCACCAGATCGAACACGGGCTGATAAGCATGTATTGCCACCTCCTCGTCCCCTACTCCAAGATAATGAATCCGTACTCCTCAATGTTGAATAGCAATTGGAGGAAGCACAGGGCAGAGAATATACTGTGGGTGGAAAATTTCAATGCCCACCAAAAAGAATGGCTTGGCAGCAGCATTACTGATCAAGCTGGTCAGGTCCTAAAGGACATAGCTACTAGACTGAGTCCATGGCAGGTACTGAGGGAACCAACAAGAGGGAAAAACATACTTGACCTCATTATCACCAATCTGCTGGCTATTGATGCAACTGTCCGTGACAGTATTGGTAAGATTCACCACTATACAGTACTTAAGGAGACAAAGGCCCACTGTCACATCAAGAAAGCCTTACATTGTATTGTCTGGCATGATCATTGTGCCAAATGACATTAACTTTGAACAAATATAATAGTTCATGAGACACTGTGGGTCATCCCTGGATGGCCCTGGAATGGTAGGCCTAACATACGATGAATGGCTGAGGATCCTGGGATTGTATTCATTAGAGTTGAGGGGAGATCTAAAAGAAACTTACAAGATAATGCATGGCTTAGAAAGGGTGGACGTTGGGAATTTGTTTCCGTTTGGCAGGGATACTAAGACCCATGGGCACAGCCTTAGAATTAGAGGGGGTCAATTTAGAATGGAAATGAGGAGACATTTCTTCAGCCAGAGAGTGGTGGGCCTGTGGAATTCATTAAATGTCTTCAAGACGGAGATTGATAAATTCTTGAGAGTGCAGGTAAGTGGCGTTGAAATGCCCATCACCCATGACTGAATGGTGGAGTGGACTCGATGGGCCAAATGGCCTTACTTCCACTCCTATGTCTTATGGTCTTAAGTTATCAGTAGCAGCAGAATTCCACTTCAGCAACCTCATGGTTTGACATATTCTCCACTCAAAGATTACCATCAAGCCAGTGGATCAACCCTGGTTCAATAGAGCCTGTAGAAGGCCATGCCTGGAGCAGCACCAGGCAAACCAAAAATAGAGGTGTCAACCTAGTGAAGCTACCAAACAGGACTACTTGCATAGTAAACAGCGTAAGCAGCAATTGATAGGCACAAACTAAGAGACCCCACAACTAACAAAACAGTTCTAGGCCCTGCAGTCCAGTCACATCCAGTCATGAATGGGGGTGGTCAATTAAATAATTCACTGGAGGACAATGCTCCATAAATACCATACATACTGTGTATAGGTTGATCTCATGTATAAGTGACCCCTTATTATTGGCCAAAAATTCTGGAATTTTTCATATACCTAGTCGACCCTAGTTTTGCAGGGGTCTCTTCCTGACTATCCCATAATATTTGTGATATACGGTGAGAAGAGGTTTTTGCTGTGAATATCAGTTTTTTTATGTAAAGTGTTTATCGTATACAGAGGAACCTCGATTCTCCGGCATTCGGTTATCTGAATATCAGATTATCCGGCAAGATCGCCAGGTCCCAATGCTCGGCTAAACTTTGTTATCCAGTTGTTGTGGTTCTGTTCGCCAAGCTGGGAATTTGTGTTGCAGAGGTTTTGTCCCCTGTCTAGGTGACATCCTCAGTGCTTAGGAGCCTCCTGTGAAGCGCTTCTGTAATCTTTCCTCTGCCATTTGTAGTGGTTCGAACCACTACAAATGCCAGAGGAAAGATCACAGAAGCGCTTCACAGGAGGCTCCTAAGCACTGAGGATGTCACCGAGACAGGGGATGAAACGTCTGCAACACAAATTCCCAGCTCGGCGAACAGAACCACAACAACGAGCACCCGAGCTACAAATCTTCTCACAAACTTTGTTATCCAGTATTTGATTATCCAGAATTCAACTATCTGAACAAAATACTCCCCGCCTGTGTCCTTCGGATAATCAAGATTCCTCTGTATTATTAATGCTTCATGCGATCTTATTACAATAAAATACTATCAGCCTTTTTTTTTGTTTTTACTGCTCCTCTGTTTTTATTTCATGAATTGTGTGCTATACAAATACCCCTGGTAGATGGCCTGACCATGTGCTGGTGTGCCTACTAACTTCTGTCTACATGTATAGACCTACATGCACTTTACGGTACTGGTAACTGGAATACAATGTGATAGTACCATTCTACCGTAGAAGGCAGAATGGAGACCATTATTTTGTAGATAAGTATTCAATAATGGCCATAATTCGTTTTTCCTTTTGTTGTTTATTATTTTATATAGAGATCTGGCTCTTGTTTGTCCATTTTTTGACTCATGCCAAGCATGAGTTTCATCCTCTTGAAAGCAATACCTCGTGAATATGTCGACCCCCTAATTTCAGTTTTAAAAAAGCAGTCTTAAAAACTCGATGGATACACGAGAGTATATATGGTATCTCCATCGTCAATTATGGAAAATTCCAACACATCAGTGCAAAAGAGTCTTAAACATTTACAACCACCTGTAGCCAGAATTAATGAGTGGATCATGCATTTTGGCTCTTGCAGCAGTCCCTAGCGTCACAAATGCAAGTCTTCAGCCAATGTGATTTCTTCCATGTGTTAACAAAAAATGGTTGGAGGCAATGTTTCTCGATGAATGGTCAATCAAGTGAGCTGCTTTTTCCTCAGTGGGGTCACATTTTCTGCATTTCAGAAATTCACCAATGTTCCTTAGGCAGCACCTTCCAAATCCACAATTACTTCCATCTAGAAGGACAAGAGCAGCAGATACTTTTGAAAACCACTGCCTGCAAGTTCCCTCTAAACTATCCACTATTATGATTTGGAAATACAACTCTGTTCCTTCACTGTTGGTATGTCAAAATCCTGGAATTCTCTCCTGAACGTGATTGTGGGTCTATGTACAGCAAATGGACCTGCAGCGGTTCAGGAAGGCAGCTCATCCCCATCTTCTCAAGAACAACTAGAAATGGAACAATAAATGCTGGCCTAATCAGTGCTGCAGATATTGCATGAATTAATTTTTAAAGAGTACTATTGGCACTCATTCTCCTCTACTAAAACAACCTAATATTCTACAATCATCCGAGATACCAAGATATCTTTACACTTTATTTCTTCATTCCTGTCTCTTCACACATTTCTGTCTTGCTTACCTCCAACACCACCCATAACAAAATGTGTAGAATGCTCACTGATTTCTTTGTTGCCGAGATTGAGACCTTTGTCCTTATGACTCAGCTGACCCCGTTGCCTCTTCAGTTAAAACTGACCCCTGTAGTTCGATGCAGAATGCCAGAAAGAAACATTTTGAAAGAATACCAGTCACCTGTCACTTGCTCCATTTTATGCAAGTCAATCTCTAATCTTCCCTTGTTTCAAGGCATTGTCTGCACCACAATTAAATGCTCACATTAGAACGATTGCTTCACAGTTAGGTAGATTTCATAATGGAAAATAAAAGTGTCCTGCTGCAATGTGTAATTACCCTTCAATTTGTCTGCTGTGGTTAATTGATTTCACCCTCTTGATTCTCAATGGTCCATAGCTACAATTGAACCACATACTGTTTGGTTAATGCACAAGGACCTCACCACTTACCTCTTACTGTTCACATGCTGCCAGAGACGATGGCTTTGAGAAGGGTTACTGAACTGCGAATGTGATATTTATCATTCACATTTTCAGCAGAGAAATAGAAGTTAAGACACATAGCATGGACTAAAAATTGTATGCATGACATTGATTTCAAATTTTTCACCCTCATACCCTCACAGATAGTTCAGGAATATTCAGAAACAGAAGCAGGAGTTGCTGGAAAAGCTCAGTAAGTCTGGCAGCATCTGTGAAGAGAAATCAAAGTTAACATTTCGTTCTGAGGAACGGTATGGTGACTGGCTGGGAGGGTGAATAGCTGTTAATAGAGACTGTTAATGACTAACAATAGGTAGCATGCAATGGCAGACTCTGGGATAACAAGGCCTGGTGTGGGTGGTAGGGGGCTAGGACATGAGGGAGTTCATCCACTAAAATTATTGAACTCAATGTTGAGTTTGGAGTGTTGCAGGGTCCCGAAGCAGAAAATGAGGGGCTGTTTCTCTAGCTTGTGCTGATTTTCAGTGGAACACTGCAGCAAGCCTGAGACAGACATGTTGGCCAGGGAACAGGGTGGTGGGTTAAAGTGGCAGGTAACTAGAATCTCAGGGTCGTTTTTGTGGGCAGAAGATAGATATTCTGTGAAGCAGTCACCCAGTCTATGCTTCATTTCCCCAATGTAAAGGAGACCGCATTGTGAGCAATGAATGCAGTAGACTAAATTGTGAGAAGAGCAGATAAAGTGTTGCTTCATTTGGAAAGTATGTTTGAGCCCTTTGGATACTGAGGAGGGAGGAGGTGAATGGGCAGGCACTGCACCTTTGGCAGTTGCAGGGGAAAGTGCTGTGGGACAATGGGGAGGTGTTGGCAGTGTAGGAGGAGTGAACCAGCATGTCCCGGAGGGAACAGTACCTGTGGAAGGTGGACAAAGGAGGGGAGGGGAATACATGTCTGGTGGTGGCATCTTGCTGGAGGTGGTGGAAATGTCGGTTGATGACCTTCTGGATTTGGATGCTGATGGGACAGTAGGCAAAGACAAGGGGAATCCTATTACTGTTGTGGGAGGGAAGAGAGGGAGTGAGGGCGGAAGTGTGGGAAATGGGTCAGACCCAGTTAATAGCCCTGTTGACAACAGTGTTGGGTAATCCTCTGTTGAAGAGAAGGTGGACAGTTCAGAATTGGCCTCATCCGAACATATGTGATGGAGCCTCAGGAACTGGGAGAATGTAATGGAAGCAGGGGGTGAGGATGTATAGTCCAGTGCGAGTCAATGAGTTTATGGTGGATATTAGTGGACAGTCTATCGCCATAAATGGAAACAGAGCTGTCGAGGAAGGGAAGGTAGGGGTCAGACGTAGACCTGGTGAGACTGAGGGTGGGGTGAAAATTGGAAACAAAATCAATGACCTTTTCCAATTCCGGACGAGAAAGGGAAGCAGCACCGATCATATCATCGATATATCAGAGAAAGAGTTGTCAGTTGGTGTCAAAATAGGACTGGAACAAAGAATCTTCCATGTGCCACATGAAGAAACAGGTATATCTGGCAACCATAAACATACCCATGATCACACCCCTCCGACCTGAAGGAAATGAGGGGAGTTAAAAGAAAAGTTGTTGGAGTTGAAGCTGAGCTCAGCCAAGAGGAGGAGGGTGGTGGGGGGTGAGGACAGTTCAGGTCTTTGCTCCAGGAAGAAGCGGACGGCCCTGAGACCATCGTGACAGGGGATGGACACGTAAAGGGATTGCATGTCCATGGTTAAGGGGAGGCAGCTGGAGCCTGCAAACTGGCATAAACTGTCAGAGGAGTCACGGATGTTTGTGGGCAAGGATTAGACCTGGGCAGAAAATGCTGTGTTAAGGTATGAAGAGATGAGATCTATGGGGCAGGAGCAGGGGGAACAATTGGTCTGCCTGGACAGTCCTGTGTGTAGACTTTCAGAAGGAGATCTGTGTGGGGCTGGGGACTAACAGTGTAAAGGCAGTGGGGGGATGATTGCAAGATGAATTGAGGTCAGTGACTGGAGTTGATACAATGCCTGATACGCTATGGTGGGGTATGGTCTGGGGAGATAGGAGGAATCTGAGAGCTGGCGCTCAGCCTCTGCAATGTAGAGATCAGTAGTGCAGACTACAACACACCACCCTTATTGGCAAGCTTAAGAAAAAAGTCAGTGTTTGATCTAAGCATATGGAGTACAGTCAGTTCGGAGCGAAATAGGTTGGATTGGTTGAGGGGGGACAGAGAAATTGAGATGACCAATGTCGTGTTGACAGTTCTCAATGAACAGATCGAGTGCAGTTAAAAGGCTAGAAGGAGGGGTCCAAGTGGAGGGAGAGTGTTGAAACTGGGCAAAGGGATCTGTGGGATGGGAAGAAGATTCTTGCCCAAACCTGGTCTATCCCTGACTCCGCCTTCCCTTTCTCAACATTTCTGTTTCCATTTTGGGGATAGACTGGCCACTAATATCCACTGCAATGCACCAACTCCCACAGTTACTTGGACCATACATCCCCGTACCCCGTTTCCTGTAAAGACTCTATTCCATTCTACTAGTTCTTCTGTCTCTGTTGCATTTGGTCTGATGAGGCCAACTTCAACAATGGAACCTCTGAACTGTCTGCCTTCTTGCTCAGCCGAGGATTCCCCAGCACCATTGTCGACAGGGCCCTCAGACCGGATCTGACCAACTCCTTCACTTCAGTCCTCATCCCCTCTCTTCTCTCCCATAACAGTGATAGGGTTCCCTTCATCCTTACCTACTATCCCATCAGCATCCACATCCCAGAAGATCATCAATTGCCATTTCTGTCACCTCCAGTGAGATGCCAGAACACCAGACACATATTCTCCTTCCTTTCCTTGTCCACCTTCCACAGGGACTGTTCCCTCTAGGACATCCTGGTCCACTCTTCCTTCATTCCCAACACCTCCCCACAGCCCCACGGCAGCTTCCCCTGCCCATTTACCTCCTCCCTCCTCAGTATCCAAGGGCCCAAACATATCTTCCAGGTGAAGCAGCACTTTACCTGTACTTCACACAGTCTAGTCTGCTGCATTTACTGCTCTCAATGTGGTCTCCTCTACATTGTGGAAATGAAGCATAGACTGGGTGACCTTTAACAGAACATTTACGTTCTGCCCGCAAACAAAGACCCTAAGCTTCCAGTTGCCTGCCACTTTAACACACCACCCTGTTTCTTAGCCAACATCTCTGTCTCAGGCTTGCTGCAATGGTCCACCGAAGCTGAGCACAAGCTGGAAGAACAACAACTAATTTTCCACTTGGGAACCCTGCAGCCCTCCAGACTCTTTATGGAGTTAAATAATTTTAGGGTCTGATCTCCCCCATGTCCTAGCCCACACACCAATCCTTGTTATCCCAGAGTCTGCCATTGCATTCTACCTGTTGTTAGCCACTAATAGTCTCTATTAACAGCTATTCACCCTCCCAGCCAGATCTTGATTGATTCCTTTGGCTGGCTAACTGTTCTTCTCTCTCTTTGGGCTCTATTCCTACCTATTGTTTACTCCTTACCCTCTCCGCTTGCCCTATCTTCTGCATATAAATCAACATTTTCCTCGCTACCATCAGTTCTGAGGAAGGGTCACCGAACCCGAAATGTTAACTTTTAATTTCTCTTCACAGATCCTGCCAGACCCACTGAGCTTTTCCAGCAACCTTTGCTTTTGTTTATGATTTAGGGCATACACAGTTCTTTCGGTTTTTGTTTGGTATGTTGAGAATGGGCTTGTTGAATAACACCAAATAAAGATCATGACATGCAGCTACCTCATATTTGTGGTTAAGATCAGTGAAAACATTTCAGAAGTCATTTATTATCAACTGCATGAAGAACCTCACACACTGTCCAACACACCACATTACTCACCTATTAGCAATCACCTTACATCCCTCATCCTCATCCCCAACATTCATATGCTTCAAATCAAAGACGGAAATGCGAAAATTACATGTGGCATCTGTGGAGGGAGAATTCATATTTATGTTTGATTGAAGTGTGAAAAATAGAAAATAGGAGCAGGGGTACGCCATTAGATCCAATGAGTTCACTCAACCATTTGACATGATCATGGCTGATTGTCTATCTCAAAAACATACTCACACTCTCATCCCATATTCCTTGATAAATTCAAACACTAGAAATCAAACTATTTCTTTCTTCACTCAATTGATGACTTGATCTCCGCAGTCTTCAATGATAGAGATTCAGGATCACCAATCTTTGGGTGAAGACATTTCTCTTCACCTCAGTCCAAAACGGCCTACCACATATCCTGAGACCATGATCCCTTGTTCTGGGTCTCAATCCCCTCACCTCCTGCCTTAGGCCAGGGGAAAAATCATCCCTGCTTCCGGTTGTTTTAGGCGTTGTCAGGATTTTATACATTTCAATGAGATGTCCCCTCATTCTTTAATTTTCAGTAAATATGCGCCTAGACAACTTAAACTCTCATTACGTAAAAAACTTACTCTTCCCTCGACAGCAAATATATATTTAAGGAGATCAAAACTGCACATAATAGTCCAGGTGTGGACTCACCGAGGCACTGCACAGCTGCAGTAAGACTTCCTTGCTCCTGAACTCAAACCCTTTTGCAATGAAGGTCAACATAACATTTCAAGCTTTCAACTTTGAACTGAAAATCATTTGCGATGTAACAAATGATTCATTTTGGAAGGAAGAAGGTACAGAAACAATGTAAAATAAAGGATACAATTTCACAGGCATGAGGAGCAGAGATATTTAGGTTTATATGTACCTAAAGGATTGAGGGTAGAGTCATAGAGTCATTAGAGATGCACAGCACGGAAACATACCCTTCGGTCCAACTTGTCCATGCTGACCAGATATCCCAACCCAATCTAGTCCCACCTGCCAGCACCTGGCCCATATCCCTCTAAATTCTTCCTATTCATATATCCATCCAGACGCCTTTTAAATGTTGCAATTGTACTAGCCTCCACCACTTCCTCTGGCAGCCCGTTCAACACACACATTACCGTCTGTGAGAAAAAGTTGCCCCTCAGGTCTCTTTTATATCTTTCCCCTCTCACCTTAAACCTATGTCCTCTAGTTCTGGACACCCCCATCCCAGGGAAAAGACCTTGTCTATTTACCCTACAGTTTTAGAGGGTGATTAGTAAAGAATACAGTATTGTCTGAATAGTCTACTGTTTTTTCATGACATTATGAAACTATGAATCATGATGACAAGATTGTGCAGAATGCAGCAGAGCATAACAAACCTTGGCATAACACTTGGTTGAGCAGACAGGGCTCCTTCAGAACAGACAGACTGGCAGAAACATTGTTTCAGCTCCCCCGTGGTCCATTCACATCTTGTTTGGCAGCATGACTTTCATTTTATGCAATAACCTATTCTGAAGAAGAGTCATAATGGACTCAAAACATTAACTTTGTTTATCTTTCAACAGATGCTGCCAGACCTGTTGAGTTTCTCCAGCATTTTCTGTTCTTATTTAATTTCAGATTTCCAACATGCACAGTATTTTGCTTTGATTCATTTATACATTGAAGAAACAATTAGATTACATTACAGTGTGGAAACAGGCCCTTCGGCCCAACAAGTCCACACTGACCCGCCGAAGCGAAACCCACCCATACCCCTACATTTACCCCTTACCTAACACTACGGGCAATTTAGCATGGCCAATTCACCTGACCCTGCACATCTTTTGGACTGTGGGAGGAAACCGGAGCACCCGGAGGAAACCCACGCAGACACGGGGAGAACGTGCAAACTCCACACAGTCAGTCGCCTGAGGCGGGAATTGAACCCGGGTCTCAGGCGCTGTGAGGCAGCAGTGCTAACCACTGTGCCACCGTGCCGCCCACCAATCTCCTACTAAAACATCTTGAAACTGTAATTAATTTGCAGGTGAATGGAATATCCATTGCACTAAAATCCAGTAGCCCTTGAAACATAGCCAAACATTAATAATGGGCACAGCTGTCCAAGCGTTACACAGATCTCTCGGAAGAAAGGGACGGAAGGTCCTTATTTCAGTTTCAAGGCAGAGTACCTGCCAACCAATGTAAGAGAGAGCGAATTCAACTTTTTCAAGTGAGGGTATTTTTCAAGTGTCAAAAACAGATGTTTTTAAATTAGCAAGAATCTTTTAAAATACAGTAAATAAGATGAAAGCACTGTCTGACAGGATATATAGATACATGTTTTACTGTCACTTGGTGCTTTATTCATAGGAGCTTCAGTTCCATTTTATTATTATCCAGCTTGCTACAGTTGGACACCTTTTGTTCATTCATTTTCCCTAATTTTGTTTGGCTATCTTTCTTTGCATGTTGCAGCTATTAAACATAAAATTTCAAAATGAGAGATGTTTTTACACAAGCAAGATAGATATTCTACCAGTATTCTTTTCATTCTGTGGTATGCAAACCTAATTATGTTCCTATTTTGTATGGCTTACTTTTTGCATTTGACTCATGACTATGTCCATTGTCAATAATGTGAAAAAAAGAATGGCATTAATTAAAAGGACAAAAACATAAAACTAACTTATTGATTCAGGGATTAACATACGTCCTAGCAACCATCTGCAAGCAATTACTCTTGCAGAAATCTTCTTCCTTCTTCTGAATTGGCAGGATGGATGCAGCAAAGGATATTGGCACAAGTGTCACATTGCAGCTGCACACTCAGAGCAAATAAACCAGCATAGGACTATGTTTTTTGCCAGCTACACAGATAGAACCATTGGCATAACCAATCACCAGATGTTGGCAATGATAGCATCTCTTTGACTCTTTATTGCTACATTGGGAACTGATAATATAAAATAACTTGCATAAAACAACAACAATGGAAAAGATTTGGGCAGGATGGGGTAAATTATTTGGTTCCTTCACAGTGCAAGTTCACTGCATACAGTGTATGAGTTTGTGAGGTACAGCCCTTTAAAACTTCAACTGCAGTCATATACAGTTAGGGAGTGGCGGGGGTTGTAGTCTGATAGAGGTGCAGGATATCCATACAATTAAAGGGTTGCCGTTACCTAAAGGTGCATGGCTTGAGAAATAAGGGCAAACCTCTCCAGTCTTTAGTTCTTGCTGATTTGTCAGGTTTTTCAAAGGAGGAAACAAATGACAGGCCAACAAAAAGAGAAAGCAAACTGATTATAAGGGCATGGAATGGAGTGTGTGGGAAAGTAGTGATACAGGCCAGGAACTGAATCCCTGAATCCGAGTTTGCTTGGTGGAAATGATGATACACAAAATATGTATTTTCTTTTTAGGTACTCCAATAAAAAGGCAGTACAAAACTCTTCTTTAGTTCAGTGCAATACACCGTTAGTAGCATGGTGCCAGATTTTAATTCAAACACATTTGCTTTATAAATGGAATCACAATAAGATTAAGAAATGAAATTTGAATGAGTGCTCTGACACACGAAGTGCAGCTCATCTGTGGGGCATGGAGATAGGATCCTGCAGTTCTAGTTTGTGCAATTCCCCTGCAACCAGGAAACTTGAAGCACGCAGCCACACTGAACCATGATTGATTCAACAATGCCAAGGGGTGCCCTGGCTATGGTAATCTTCACCTTTATCACCAGAGAAGTAAACTGACAGAGCAGATCACCTGCCTGCTATATAAATTATTTCCTTTTCTTTATGCTGCTTTACGAAGCAATCAAGGTGAAATGGAATTCAATCATTTGAAAGATCTACTTAGAGTTGGCCTTTTACTTAATCTCCTTGCATAAATCAGATAGCATTCTTTTGTTAAACCTCTAAAAATAGATTATTTTACCTTTTCATTGGGGTGTTCAAGGCCTGATTGTCTTTCAAAATACAGCTGCACTGTATGTTCATTTCAACAAGAACATTTTATTTGTAGACTTTTTATTTAGACAGGTAGAGTTCTACATAAGCATTGAATGTCTCCTACATGAGATTTCCACAGTGCGGCTTCCTCACAGAAGTCTTGTGTTAAAATTGCAGTTGAGCTCAAAGTGGATCACTAAAACATATTATGCAAATATAAAGAAGATCTGCATTCTCCAACAGGTACTTATTTCATCTGCATGTAGGTTGAGATGTGCCTCTCGATATGGCAGTGGGATTGAAAGAAAAATGTCATTTCAACAGGAGGCTGATGAAGCTGATGATGATGAGGCCTAGAACTTCAAAGTCTTCCTTGGCATCCAACGCATATAACATCTCCCAGGAGTTATTTTTTTCCTATATTTTTATCTCAGATTCTGAAACTATAACATTCTAAGCATTGTAATGAACAAGGATCTTAAGAAAATTAGGAGATTTCAATAGCTTGCAGATTGCAACTGTGGCATTGACTGTTTGATGAGCTTTTGTCATTAATGTGATCTTAGATTAAAAAATGAATATTCAATCATTATTTTTTCATCTATATAGGTTCCTTGTACATTTATGGAAAGAAAGCCATCCCTTGTAGCATTTCAACTACGAATCATTCTAGCCTTAGTTTAAAAATACAGACTTGAAATAATGCAGTCATAGGATCACAAATTAATGTCATTTTACATGGCAAACAATAGTGCCAAGTAGCTTTAAGTTAAAAATCACACAACACCAGGTTATAGTCCAACAGGTTTAATTGGAAGCACACTAGCTTTCGGAGCGCCACTCCTTCATTAGGTGATTGTGGCGGGCACAAATATAAGGTACAGAATTTATAGCAAAAGGTTTTGCTATAAATTCTGTACCTTGATCTGTGCCTTTCACAATCACCTGATGAAGGACTGGTGCTCAGAAAGCTAGTGTGCTTCCAATTAAACCTGTTGGACTATAACCTGGTGTTGTGCGATTTTTAACTTTGTACACCCCAATCCAACACCGGCATCTCCAAATCAGGTAGCTTAAGGTCATGTTCACTGATTCAGACTGACTGAATTTTATAAATTCCCAATATCTGCCCCTCAACAAAGTATAATGCAGAACCAGATCACTTTTCCATTTATGTATCTGTTTCTTTAGGTTCACTGTAGCATTATTTGTTAGCAGCAAACATCTTTTAATCAATTATTAGATTTTATTTAATAATATGCTTGAGGAAGACCAGTATCTATTAAAATTGCACCAGACACAAAGAGGTCATTGAACCCATCTTTGTAAGCTATATAATTAATCTCACTCATGCATCTTTTTCCAAGGTCTTGCCTTTGTTTTCTTGTTTAGATATATGTCCATATCAAATGGAAGTTCTATTAAATCTGCTTCCACCTCATTTTTAGCAATTGTGTTTCAGATTAGAACCACTTAATGCATGAAACACATTTTCTTTATCAATCCCTGCCACTTATTTTAAAAATCAACATTCAATACTGGACAGCTAAAGATAGCAATTAATATAAAAATAAACAATAGATAAAGTTAAGTTGCACCTGGTAGTAATCATTTAATGTCTCAACCTTAATGTCTTGACCCCTGTAATCATTGAATATTCTATGTTACCATTCAACTTCAAAGTCTTCACTCCTTTAAATCATATCTTAACACTATATTCCTTTAAGCCAACATAGTCCTACACCTTCTGAACCAACAGAGATAACATTCTAGTATTTATTTTCCTTATCTTCCAATATGTTTGCTGTTGAAAAGTAACAAATAAATTAATGAATGTGTTACAAAGTCAACCTATTAGGAAGAGACAGACAATGACAGTTTCCTAGAAGGGATAAAAGCAGAAAGGTCAGTAAATCCATAAATTACATAAATCAGCACTGTAATCTGACAACTAAAAATATCCAAATACATATTCATAACATCAGATATATAAGGTCATTTATGTTTGAAGACCAAATAAGATGTCTCTGATCCAGGACAACAGTCACTTCATTCCTAGTCTTTTGACATTTCATTGATTCCAGCAATCAGTTGTTATTATTCCAGTTCAGTTATAGCCTAGCAATGGTAAAAGTGTGGGTTGTGGATCTGATGTGGCAGCACGTTGTATAATATGGCATTCATTGAGCAATGGAATACAAGTGGGTGGGAAAATGAGTCTGTGTTGTATTGTATGAAAAAATAGGTGCAGAGGAAATATTAATGTAATGGATTTTAAGACAAGTGTTCTCGGCATTGACAATGTCAGATATCATTATTTAAAATTATTGATCTATTCAATAAATAATTAATATAGTACAGATTCATCACGACTTGGTTCCAGTCTATAAGAATACCTTCATCACATAAACTGCAGCAGTTCGAAAAGGTAGCACATGACCATTTCTCAACAGCAGCTAGGAAAGGGCAACAAACATCGGTCCTGCCAGTGATGCCAACATTATGAAAATGACTACACAATCGTGGTGAGCATCTACAACTGGCTCACTTCATGAAAATTAAAACTCAATCTTGTATTTTTCTTGAACCAAGAAGAGATTACATATTAATGTGAAGAAACCTAAGTGTCTTGATACTTAACAGCAAAAGGTGATAGCAGAAAATAGTAAAGGAGAGTGGGGGTAGGGCTTTTGGAGAAATGTGACAGGATTCTCTCTCCTTGCAAATTGGCGAGCAGGCACTGTGAATTTCTGACCAATAATGTGTTTCACCGCAATTTTGATTTGACATTTACTTGCATAAAGAAAAAGATTTGGAAATAATTTTTAAGGAGTTGAATTTATTAATCGCTATAACATTGATTCTTTTACACCTACCCAATGTAATATGTTAACCTGCTTTTGCCAAGAGAGATCTTTATTTAGAATAAAAAAACTAAAGTATCAAAATAATGAATGAAATTCTCACCAGAATATTGTCATATAATCAAAATTCTACTGTATAATTAATTTGTAGGTTAACATCTGGATAATGGATGCATTTTAGTCAAATGTGTCATTTCAGTTATAATTAGATATATTTATAAAGATGCTATCAGCAATTCTTATGAGTAGAGCACAATAAGTATACCCATTTTATTGAAAATAGTTCATAACCTTGTTATTCGTAATTTCAGTATTAATACAACACTAGAAATTCTTGAGACACATGTTAGTGCATCAGCATTGGTGGAAATAAATTAGATTTACAATAATTACAGTAAAATGTTGCATTAGTATTCATTTTATTGGTTTTTGGTTAACGCTGCTAATAATAAAACTATTTATCCTATCAGAATACTTTTATTAGTAAAATATTATGAACACTACTTTTAGCATTACAGCATGTGAGTTTAGTATTTAATGCATCAGTGGACCAGGGAAATGAAAATTCTGATGTAGACTCTATACCTAGAACAAAATTCTTGCTGAGGTATGTTGTGTGTTTACAGCAAATGTAAATTCATTCAAAAAAAATCACATAGACAAGTAAACCTTGTCATGCAGTAGTTAAAATTTAGATGACATAAATAGATCAATTGAATGAGTGGTCAAAAATCTGACAGAGTATAATGTGGGAAAATGTGAAGTTGTTTAATTCGGCAGAAAGAATGAAAAGGCTGGAAATTACTTAATGTGAGGACTGTGGAATTTCAATATACCAAGGCATTTATTATACTCGAATGCATGAATCACAAAAGTTAATATACAGCGAAAATGCATAATCTAGAAGGCTAATAGGAAGTGATCATTTATTATGAGAGGAATTCAACATAATAGTAAGTATGTTGTACTTTAGTTCATCAGAACATTGATGCGATCATGAAACAAATAGCGTGTGCAGTTTATTTAAGTTTATTTATTAAGTCCCTTTATTTAAGGAATGATGTAACTGCACTGGAGACAGTTCAAAGGAGATTTACAAGATTGATATCTCAACAAGTGGGTTGATGTTTGAAGTTAGGTTGGATAGACTGAGCCTGTTTCCAGTGGCGTTTAGAAGAGTAAGCAGTACCTTGACTGTAGTATATATATGATCTTGAATGGTCTCGGGTGAGTCCAGAGTGAGCAGGCACTGTTCAAAAGGTAGGGTCATCCTTTTAGTACAGAATTAAGGAGATTTTCTTTTCTCTCAGAGAGTTGAATGACTTTCGCACTGTCTCAGAAGGCAGTGGAGGTGGGTCATAAATATTTTTAAGACATAGGCAGATTGATTTTTGTCAGTTCCGGAATCAAAAGCTTTTGGGGATAAATGAGAAAGAGGAAGTTGAAACAAGGGGGTCTGCTGTGATATATTTGATTGGCAGAGCAGTTTTGAGGGTCTAAGTGAATTAATTATGTCCCTTTTTATTATAGTATGGAGTCATATGACTTTATTTCACAATTTATCAGAGCACATTTTCATCAGAGAAGAAGCTTGAGAAATGGCCAGTCATTTCCTTTGATGCAGACAGGTTGAATCCAAGGATGGTAATTCTCAAGGCCATTACTTCGGTGTGCTTTTTTAGAGGCAGGAGTGTACAGAAATATTGCCAGGGGCATACAACTAGGCAACTGGCCAATCTTATTTTCTCAAGGATGAAGACAAAGATGGAAACTGGCAAGAAAGAAAGTAAAAATAAATATTGAAGATTGAAAGAAATTAACAAGTCATCCATGAGCTTAATCAATACACAATTTATAACATGATTTGATGCTGTTTACAATCATATAAAACACTAAATTATGTACAGTTTTCTTTCAAAAGGCTAATTTAGAAGAATAATTCATTTAAAAAAGATCTCATTAATTTAGGTACGAGTGTTATTGACAATATTCATGAATAACATGCAGCAGGTAGGTTCCACCTGATCTACTGAGATTATCAATGCAGTTTGTAGGCCATCTTTGGGAAACTTGAGTTCTTTTCAGCTACTATCTCACATAATTCAAATCTAATGAGTTTGAAACTGTTTTAGTACCAGTTAAAAAGGAATATTGATTGTACCCTGAATCTTAAATTTTAGCAACATCGCACACGTGTGCTTGAAATGTAGAAAAATAGGAATGAGAGTAGGCCTTTACACACAAACTTATTTTGCTATTCAGTTAAATCATGGCTGATCTATATCTGAACTCCATACATATATTTCATCATCAAAAAATAGTCTACAGGAAAATTGAAAAGGCGACCTTGAAAGAAAATATATTTTGTGCTCTGCTTTTGGCCCTTATTCTGGGCTCTCTTATCTCTGTACCTTCCCTATCAAATTCCTTAATCATCATGAACACTACAGTTAAATTACTCTATACTTCTCATATATCCTCATCTACCATGCCTGTTCTCATAACTTAACAGTTTTATGCTCAATATCATTGTGTTTCTATTTGTCCACATGCTTAATGTGTTAATATTCCTTGGCAACTGTCTAATCTTAACTATAAGATTTAATGCACCATTTAACATTGTACCATTGGTAAAGATATATGGTTCCCTAACTCATCATCTCAAGCACTTTTATAAGTTTTGAAAACAAACTAAGGCTGCAGATGAAATTTGATTTCAGGCTGTGAAGGTTTTTCTAAAATAAATAGTTCAGAAAGCCATTTAGAACAATAACCTAAATATATAATTTTCAAGTAAGTGTGTGATTGAGTCAAGTGCTTCATAGGATAGCAATGTGTTAATTGGTAGAATGTTTATATTGTTGAGTTTACAACAGACAAACATAAACAGACCAGGGGCCATTAGTTAGGTTTCTTCAGAAGAATCAGACGTTCAGTCAGATGTTTCCCCTTAGTAGATGAATCACATTTCCAATTCAGGAGAACTGTCACCTTCTCGAAAGGGATTTAATTGGTAAAGTGTTCAAGTGGTGAGAGTTTGTATAAAAGGAACTTTATGCCCGCACAACTGAAAGGAGGTTCAGGCCAATAGAACTGGACATAGAAAATTTCATCAAACTGTTTCAGAAAAACTGGACAGGGCCAGTGAGTTAAGAAATAAAGAATTTTAATAAAATGATACGTATGAACAACAACATAGAAAATAGGAACAGGATTCATCCATTCAGACCATTGAGCCTGTTTCAACATAATCATGACTGATCTTCTATCTCAAAGTCACATTTCCACTTTTTCGCAATACGGGAGAACAGATATTTAGCTTTTAGAAATGTATTTTTTTCTAAAATAAATTCAGTGACTTGACATCTACAGACTAACATGTCATCTAAAACTCCAGTAAGTTTGCCAAACACAATTTCTCTTTCATAAATCCCTGTTTACTTTAAGTAACAGTGTTAGTATCTTTTATGCATTCAGTTCTTGCATTCTTTATAATAAACACCGTCATTTTCCCTACTACTAATGTTAGGCTAACCAGTCTGTAATTCCCAGTTTTCTCACTTTCACCTTTATTAAATAGTGGAGTTATATTTTCTACCAACATCTGCTGGGTCTGTTCCATAATTTTGGAAGATGACAATCAATGCATCCATTATTTTCCATAGTCACTCCTTCAGTATACCGTAATTTTTCTGGAATTGCGTATCTGCTAAACAATCTTGCTCAGGAAATAGGTTGAAACTTTGTTTCCCTGTTCTGTTAAAGGATATTTCTAAATGAATATGCAAATATGTACACAGATTGATATTTTTCAATTGTATAAAAATAAACTTGTGCAGTTTTGTTAAAGAATATTTGTAATCTCAGGTAAATATCTTTCAGTGAATACCACAGATAATGAACTCCAAAAATTACATTTATGATGTGTCAAGTCAGGTTCAGTTTGGGAGCTGGCTTGTCTTGCATTACCATCAGCTTGGATTAAAACAAATGACTAACTCCACTTTCATATACTCTCCCTTAAGAATTTTGCTATGAAGCTCAAATCACAGAATCCCTACAATGCAGATAAAGGCCATTTGGCCCATCGAGCCTGCATCACCCCTCCAAAGAGCTTCCAACCAAAATCCAGCCCTCTACCCTATCCCCAACCTTGCATTTACCATGGTTAAACCACCAAGCCTTCACATCCCTGACACTACAGACAGTTTTAGCATGGCCAATCCACCTTTGGACTGTGACAGGAGACCAGAGCACCTGGCAGAAACCCACACAGATATGGGAAGAATGTGCAAATTCCACACAGACAATGGCCAAGACTGGAGTTGTACCCAAATCCCTGGCAGTGTGAAGAGTGTGGTGCTGGAAAAGTACAGCTGGTCAGGCAGCATCTGAGGAGCAGGAGAATCGACGCTTCGAGCATAAGCTCTTCATCAGGACTGGCTGTGCTCTTCCAGCACCACACTCTTCGACTCTGATCTCCAACATCTGCAGTGCTCACTTTCTCCCTGGCAGTGTGAGGCAGCAGATGCAACCACTCAGATACTGTCCAGCCCAAATCCTGGGAGGAAGCCACTCAGAATTACTGTACCTGGCAAAACCAAATTAAAAATAGTTCAGCTTTCTTTAAAGCAAAGTACATCAGAAGCTAGGGAAGATATAAAGATGGGGGATGTGGTGGGGGTTATGTGGGGAGACTCATTGAAAGCTCAATCAACTACAGTATCCTTGTCCTATTTTCAGCAGAACTTTTATACTAAACTTGGCATTCACAGCCACCAATGTAGCCACAGGAATGCTACCAAATACCCTATATGATTAACAAGGTAATCTGTACCTTAGACACCAAACAAAATGGATTCTTTTTAACAGCTTCCTATGTGGAACCTTGTCAAATACCTTCTGAAAGCCTCTCTAACAAGCATATGTATATTTTTCATGAGGAAGCAGGTCCTGAAATCAACCTGAAAGCTAACGCCTTTTGTGATGAAAGGTGCATTCTGTGTGTGTGTGTGTGTGTGTGTGTGCGTGTGTGTCTGAATTTCAAAACAGTGACATAATGGTGTTAGTGACTTTGAAAGAAAAACCTAGGTTAGACAGTCCTTCTGGAACAGTGACCTCATTTAGTACGCATCAGAGAGCAAGTGACAGTGAATCTCAGGAACATTAATGGAAAATTGTTTACGGTGTTGTGGTTTACAAAAGGTAAACGTTGCATGCTGTTCATTTGTTTTCAGTTCAGAATCACCAAGGATTTTAATTTAGAAAACACAGAGGCTGAATGTTTGTCAGGCCGTTTGAAGGATACTTGACTGGGGTGAGAAGCAATAGGGAGAGGCTGAGTAGGCTGAGGCTAATTTCTCTGGAGCATCAGAAGCGGAGGAGTGACCTTATAGAGGTTCATAACATCATGAGGGGCATGGATGGGGTAAATAGACAAGATTTTTTCCCCAGGGTGAGGGAGTTCAAAACTAGAGGACATAGGTTTAGAACGAGAGGGGAAAAAATTTAAAAGGATCTAAGGGGCAACATCTTCACATAGAGGGTGTTGTATGTATGGAATGAGTGCCAGAGGAAATGGTGGAGGTTGGTACAATTGCAACATTTAACAGGCATCTGGATGAATATATGAAAGTTATTTGCAAGTTAGATAAGCTGGTTAATCAAGATAAACCTGTTCAAGTTCAAGAAATAGTTACATGATTTCTTCTGGAATGGGGGAGCTAACAAAAAGCATATCACATCATCTTGCAACCAAGTGCTGAGCTGCTGTGCTTACTGATCTTGAGGAAGGTTCCTTACTTGCACTTGTGAAAGGTTGGATGGGAGTTTGAATTCATGCTATACCAGGAGGTGAGATGACCTGTCCCCCAATCTGCTTTGGCATTTGTGTTCATACCACCTAAACCTAATGCTTCAAAATTCTTGAAGAAAAATTATTATTATCAAATGGTTTGTCTTTTGGACGTATAACCTGGAAGAACCCATGCATTATTTCTCCTTTGCTCAGTTATTTTGTTTTCATCAGCAAATGGCTTTCCAGCAACATCATTGAATCGCAACAGTGCAGAAGCAGGCCATTCAGCCCATCCAAACCCCCAAACAGCATCCCACCCAGACACAACCCCGACCTTATCCCTGCATTAAACATGGCCAATCCACCTAATCTGCATATCTTTGGACTGTGGGAGGAGACTGGACGCACTCAGAGGAAACCTACAATAGACACAGGGAGAATGTGCAAGCTCCGCACAGACAGTCAGCCAAGGGTGGAATCGAAACTGGGTTCTTGGAGCTGTGAGGCAGTAGTGCTAACCACTCAGCCACCTTGCCACCTGTGTCATTCCCATAAAGGACCTTGTCTGCAGTGCTTCATGTGACGTGTGTTTTAAAGGTTCTGTAATGGTGCTTTCTGTAAATTTTTAAATTGATATCAAATGTTAAAATTGAAAAATGTCACTTACAATAATATTCATGGCTGAATAGTGGAAGTGACTAAAAGTAGCCCTTATGGAATGTAATTTTAATATTTTAAAGGACAAATATCTGGTTGTACTTCAACACTGTGCTGAATTTTAGATTAGATTAGATTACATTACAGTGTGGAAACAGCCCCTTCGGCCCAACAAGTCCACACCGACCCGCCGAAGCATAACCCACCCATACCCCTACATTTACCCCTTACCTAACACTACGGGCAATTTAGCATGGCCAATTCACCTTACCTGCACATCTTTGGACTGTGGGAGGAAACCGGAGCACCCGGAGGAAACCCACGCAGACACATGCAAACTCCACACAGTCAGTCGCGGGAATTGAACCCGGGTCTCTGGCACTGTGAGGCAGCAGTGCTAACCACTGTGCCACCGTGCCACCCGCAATGATTATGGCTTCTTAAAATCTTCTTGTATTCTCTACTAAAAGACAGATTCATTGCACAGCACCATGACTTCCACCACGTAACTCAAGTCTGGGTATCCATGAGGGGCTCTGGGCCATCAACAGCAGCAGAATTGTACTCCAGATAGTCTGCAACCTCATGGCCCATTCAACCACAACTGCCAAACCTGGTTCAATAGATAGCACAGGAGGGCATGGCAGGAGCAGTTCCAGTCATACCTGAAAATGAATAAATATGCTCATTCTCAATGATGAAAGAGCCACATCAGTTTAATCCATAAGGCTGAACCATTTGTGGCAATATTCAGCCAGAAGTGCAAAGTGTATGATCCATCTCAGCCTCCTCCAATGGTCCCCAGCTTCATTAATGCCAATCTTTAACCAATTCAATTTGCTCCACGTGATATAAAAAGATGGTTGGAGGCGTGGGCAAAGGCTCTGTACTCTGACAACATTCTGGCAATAGGACAGAAGAGTTGTGCTCCAGAACTTGCTGTTCCCCTAGCCAACCTGTTCCAGTAAAGCTGCACCACTGATGTCTAACCAACAATGTGGAATATCGCCCAGGTTATGTCCTGTAGACAGAAAACAGGAGAATCCAACCTGGCCAATTACCACTCCGTCAGTCTCCTCTCGATCATCAGTAAAGTGATGGAAGGTGTGATCAATAGTGCTACTATTAAGCAGCACCTAGTCCACAGTACCCTACTCAGTGACACCCAGTTTGGGTTCTGTCAAGGCCACTCAGCTCCTAACCTCATTACAGCCTTAGTTCAAACATGAATTCCAGAGGTGAGGTGAGAGTGACAGCCTTTGACATTAAGGCTGCATTTGACAGAGTGTGACATCGAAGAATCCTAGTAAAACTAGAATCAATGGGAATCGGTGGGCAAACTCTCTATTGGTTGGGGTCATTGGAGGATTTTTGTAGTTTTTGATGGTCAGTCATCTTAACTTTCATGACTTTTCTGCAGGAGTACTTCAGGGTAGTGTCCAAGGCCCAACCATCTTCAGTTGCTTCATCAAATGACCTTCCATCCATTGTAAGGTCAGAAGTGGGGCTATTTGTCAATGATTGCACAATGTTCAGCACCATTTGCAACTCCTTGCATACTAAAGCAGTTTATGTTCAAAGGTGACAAGATCTGGACAATATCCAGGCTGGGGTTGACAAGTTTCAAATAGCATTCACCTCACACAAATGCCTGGCAATGACCATCTCCAATAAGAGACAATGAAACCACCACCCCTTAACATTCAATGGTGTTACCATCACTGAATTACTCATTATCAATAAACTGGGGTTATCATTGGTCAGAAACTCAACTGGACTCACCATATAGTGACTGTAAGAGCAAATCAGAGGCTATGAATACTGCAGTGAGTAACTCATCTCCCAATTCCCTAAAGCCTGTCGACCATCTACAAAGCAGAAGTCAAAAGTGTGATGGAATGCTCCAAACTTACCTGGATGAGTACAACTCCAACAACACTCAAGAAGTTTGACATCATCCAGGCCAAAGTAGGCTGCTTGATTAGCATCACATCCACAATCCACTCTCTCCACCACCGACATGCAGTAGCAACAATGTGTAATACCTATAAGATGCAGAAATTCATTAAAGATCCTGAGGCAGCACCTTCCAAACCCACAACTACTTCCATCTAGAAGAACAAGGGCAGCAGTTACAGGAGAACACCATAACTTGCAAGTTTCTCTCCAAGTCACTCATCATCCTCACTTGTAAAATAGATCACCGTTCGTTCACTGTCACTGGGTCAAAATATTGGAATTCCCTCCCTTAGGACATTGTGGGTCAATCCATAGCAGGTGAACAGCAGCAGTTTAAGAAGGCAGCTCACCACCATCTTATCATGGGTAACTAAGCCAGCAATCCTGGCAGCTGAGCCAAGCCAGCTGTTGCACTGAACACTGTTTGATGCATTTGTTGCCTGAAGTCATGGACGGAGACAGTAAAGGTTCCAATTTCTATCTATTACATGTCCGACCAGAAATCTTTCCCCCACTCTTACTGCCGCCACTAATATGTTCAAGATTTACAGGTGGCTATTCACTCTTTTGATCATTTTCTGAGCACTTTACTTGATCACCAATTTCTGGGGCTGGATATTAGATGTCCCTGACAGGTATGTTATTGAGATTGGGGGAGTAAAGTAGAGTGAATGCCCAGCTCACAACTTCCTATATATTCCTGACCTCACTCTGATGATATGGAGGGCAGGCAGCCTGCAAGGTAAATAATTAAAGGTCAATTGAGCTTGCTCCCCTTTCCACACACTATATTGTCCAGTGTTAAGTAATTTTGAAAAATGTTTTTGAAACAAGGGATGGAAGGGGATATTATCATAGTATGGATAATATCCCTTGTCATTCCCAGAAGTCATTCTCCCTTCTTAAAACCCATCTTTATCAAAGATGTCAAAACCCTCACTGCCCAATGGCCCTGAATTACCTGTGTCTGGAGATCCAGTGAGCTTCTGTCATGTTTGAAGGCGAATCATCTACCAATCTCCTCCAACCCAATAATTTCCCATTCCTGGAGTGGAATATGAACCTGGAGCTTCTGGATCAAAGGTATGGGCTTGGAGTAATGCTTTGAACAGACAATCTATATCCTACTTATTGCTTTGGACTTTACTAAATCTAAACACAAAATTTGGGTTTCTTTCTGTAAATGCACAACTACATAGTTCCATGAGCAACGGTAGATTAACTTTAGCTCTGCAGACCTAACAGAGACCCAGCAGGGCAACAATTAAATGCTACGTGGCTATTATCTGTTTACAACTTGCTAGTTATAACATTTCAGGTAATTCCAAGCCTATGCTTACACCTGAACACGAAGAGACCTCCTTGAAAGTTATCTTGTTCCAGCGCTGCCAACAGTAAATCAACTTGATGGATTGCAGTCATGAGTCCCTAGATACCAGCTGCAAATCGCTCCGGGAGTCTTTTATTGGCAACTGCATCTTGTTCTCTCAATCACAGTGAAGGATTTCTAACTTATTACCATGGTTCCTTGTGGAGGAAAGAGTTGTTTCCTGTTGGTCAGCTGTTGGCAGTATGGCTAGAGGAGGCGGAAATGAATCTTTACAAAATTACAGGATGTCAAAGCCCATTATAAGATGTGCCAGTATTTTTTCAGTATTGATTTAAGCCATTAAGCATTGCTGATTACCTTAGCTGAAAGCTAATTCACATTCACCATGTACAGAATCCAATCATCTAATATTCATTCATCAATCAGATAGAATTAGGAGTACATGCATTCTTCAATCTTGTGGCTCTCGGTTCATGTTACCAATTTTTACAGAATTGCACACCTAAAAACAACCAGAATTATTGAAATATCAAGGTTAATTTTGTTTTCTAAGTAAGAGTATGGAATGTTGCAACAAATCTTGATTAACTTTCCTCCTTTCGAATTTCTGCCTCAATCACATAACATCTGTTATCAATAAGATCTACTCCCGAAAAATCCCCAAAGCAATTAACAAGTTTGAATTTTTTGAAGTATACTTAATGTTGTAATGCAGTTGCAAATTTGCATAGAGCAAATTTCTGCAGTGATGAACTTAATAAAAGCATGGAACCTATTTTAGTGGTTAATTGAAGCATAAATAGTCTGACCACATTTGCTATATTATTTTCAGTTCTGGGCACCTTATTTAAGGAAAGATGTTAAAGCCCTGGGGAGAGATCAAAGGACATTTACTAGAATGATACCAGGAATGAGGGATTTTAGATACAAGGAAAAATTATAGAAATTGGGTTTATTCTCCTTGAAGCAGGAAAGATTAAGAGGTCATCTTTTTGAGGTGTTCAAAGTTATCAAGAACTTTGACAGGGTAAAGAAGGATGTTATGTTTCCGCTAGTTGATATGTCAGTAACTAGGGATCATAATTTCAAAATTGTCAGCGCGACAGCTAGGACTGAGATGAGGAGAAATGTCTTTAGTTGTTAGAATTTGGAATGTGCTGCTTGGGAGAGTGGTGAAGTCAGATTCCACAGGAAGTTTCAAAAGAGAGCTGTGGATATATTTGAAAGTGATTAATTTTGAGGGCTATGGAGATAAGGCCAGAGAATGGGACAAGCTGGATAGCTCTTTCGGGAGCCAGTATAGACATGATGGGCAGCATGGCTTTCTTCTGTATTGTAAACTTCTATGATTCTAATGAAATGCTGATTAATATGTCTGACCTTATCATTGATCAGTACCAAGACACCTATTGCAGCCAGCACCCCAGATTCATAGTCTATCCTATATCAAAAGACAGCATCTCTAACAGTGCAGCCCTCTTTCTGAGCATTAGCTCAAACTTGCATTCCAGCCTGAGGATTTGGACTTAACTCACAACTCTTTTAAACACTGAGAGAAATCTCAGGCATCATTCCGTATCCTGACATGCAATAGGTATTGAATAGGGGAGAGCATGGTGCTAATAGCTTTATGGCAATATAATTAAATGTTTCTTAAGAATAGGATTCTGGGTAATCCAAGATGGAGGACAGGAAAAATTTCTGGCTGTAACAGCTGCTCCTTTTTTGAGGTATTTTAGGTGCTGGAAGTGATTTCCTCAAATTGCAGGAGCAGTAATTACTGTTTTATATGCTGTTGTATTGTTTTGGAACTTTGGAAAAAAAAGTCAAAACAACAGCAGTTTTAAAAGGGAGACGAACAGATAAAGGAAGCACACGGTAAGGTCCTTGCAGAAGAGAGAGAAAGAGAGAATCTGTACAGTTACTGCCTTTGCTGTTTGAATTCATGTATCGCAGACATCGGAGTGCATCTGGGAAAATTAACAAACAGTGAAATTCACAATTGGTTTTGGAGGAACTGCTGGGCAAAGTTCACAACACAGAATCAGATAAGTTAATCATTGTTTTAAGTGTGGCATACAGAGAATCTGCATAGTGAGTAGAGTGGGTTCTTTCTTGATTATATGTTTTTGGAGATATTTCTCTTGATTAAACTTAAAATATAAGCCATAACTATTAATTTAACCTGGGCAGTGTTTGTAGAGGAATAAGGCTGTGTTATTTTCTGGGTCTGTCGATTGTGAAGGAGCAAAAATGGCATTGAATAGAGGGATATGTACTTCTTGTCAAATGTGGGAGTTTAAAGAGAGTTTAAGGGTTACTGCGGATTATATCTGCCATAAATGCTGTTGGCTGCGAATCTTATCAGATCGAATGGATCAATTGGAGAGACAGTTAGAAGCAATGAGGAATTTGCAACAGTATGTGATGGATGGCAGTTAAAGGAAGGGGGGAAATGTCTCAGATACAGTTGCATAGATGGGTTAACTCCAGGAAAGGTAAGAGAGGTAGGCAGCTAGTGCAGGAGTCTTTTGTGGATATACCCATTTCAAACAGATATGCTGTTTTGGAAATGTAAGGGGTGATGGATTCTCAGGGGAATGTAGCACGAACAGCCAAGTTTCTGGTATTGAGACTGGCTCTAATGCAATGAGGGGTATGTCCAAGAGATCAGTTGTGTTAGGGGATTCTCTAGTCCGAGGTACAGACGTTTCTGTGGCTAGTAGCGAAAAAGCAGAATGTTGTGTTGCTTTCCTGGTGCCAGGATCAAGGATGTCTCAGAGAGGGTGCAGAATGTTCTCAAGGGGGAAAGGGGCCAGCAAGAGGTCATCGTCCACATTGGAACCAATAACAGGGGAAGGGAAAAGGTTGAGATTCTGAAGGGAGATTACAGAGAGTTAGGTAGAAAGTTAAAAAGGAGGTCCTCGAGAGTAATAATATCTGGATTACTCCCTGTGCTTTTAGCTAGTGAGGGCAGGAATAGGAGAATAGAGCAGGTGAATGCATGGCTGAGGAGCTGGTGTATGGGAGAAGGATTCACATTTTTGGATCATTGGAATCTCTTTTAGGGTAGAAGTGACCGATTAAAAGAAGGAGGGATTGCATCTAAATTGGAAGGGGACTAATATACTGGCAGGGAAATTTGCGAGAGCTGCTCAGGAGGATTTAAACTAGTAAGGTGTGGGGTGGGACCCAGGGAGATAGTGAGGAAAGAGATCGATCTGAGACTGGTACAGTTGAGAACAGAAGCGAGTCAAACAGTCAGGGCAGGCAAGGACAAGGTAGGACTAATAAATTAAAATGCATTTATTTCAATGCAAGAGGCCGAACAGGGAAGGCAGATGAACTCAGGACATGGTTAGGAACATGGGACTGGGATATCATAGCAATTACAGAAACATGGCTCAGGGATGGGCAATAGTGGCAGTTCAATGTTCCAGGATACAAATCCTAAAGGAAGGATAGAAAGGGAGGCAAGAGAGGAGGGGGAATGGCATTTTTGATAAGGGATAGCATTACAGCTGTGCTGAGGGAGAATATTCACGGAATTACATCCAGGGAAGTTATTTGGGTGGAACTGAGAAATAAGAAAGGGATGATCACCTTATTGGGATTGTATTATAAACCCCCTAATAGTCAGAGGAAAATTGAGAAACAAACTTGTAAGGAGATCTCAGCTATCTGTAAGAATAATAGGGTGGTTATGGTAGGGGATTTTAACTTTCCAAACATAGACTAGGACTGCCATAGTGTTAAGGGTTTAGATGGAGAGTAATTTGTTAAGCGGGTACAAGACAATTTTCTGATTCAGTATGTGGCTGTCCCTACTAGAGAAGGTGCAAAACTTGAACTACTCTTGGGAAATAAGGCAGGGCAGGTGACTGAGGTATCAGTGGGGGAGCACTTTGGGGCCAGCGATCATAATTCTATTTGATTTAAAATAATGATGGAAAAGGATAGAACAGATCTAAAAGTTGAAGTTCTAAATTAGAGAAAGGGCCAATTTTGATGGTATTAGGCAATAACTTTTGAAAGCTGATTGGGGGCAGATGTTCACAGGTAAAGGGACAGCTGGAAAATGGGAAGCCTTCAGAAATGAGATAACAAGAATTCAGAGAAAGTATATTCCTGTCAGGGTGAAAGGAAAGGCTGGTAGGTGTAGGGAATGCTGGATGACTAAAGAAATTAAGGGTTTGGTTAAGAAAAAGAAGGAAGCATATGCCAGGTATAGACAGGATAGATCGAGTGAATCCTTAGAGTATAAAGGCAACGGGGATATGAGATACCTCTGGCAAATAGAATTAAGGAGAATCCAAAGGGCTTTTACAAATATATTAAGGACAAAAGGGGAACGAGGGAGAGAATAGGGCCCTTCAAAGATCAGCAAGGCGGCCTTTGTATGGAGCCGCAGAAAATGGGGGAGATACTAAATGAGTATTTTGCATCAGTGTTTACTGTGGAAAAGGATATGGAAGGTATAGACCGTAGGGAAATAGATGGTGACATCTTGCAAAATGTCCATATTATAGAGGAGGAAGTGCTGGATGTCTTGAAACGGATAAAGGTGGATAAATCCCCAGGACCTGATCAGGAGTACCTGAGAACTCTGTGGGAATCTAGAGAAGTGATTGCTGGGCCTCTTGCTGAGATATTTGTATCATCGATAGTCACAGGTGAGGTGCCAGAAGAGTGGAGATTAGCTAACGTGATGCCACTGTTTAAGAAGGGAGGTAAGGACAAACCAGGGAACTATAGACCAGTGAGCCTGAAATCGGTGGTGGGCAAGTTGTTGGAGGGAATGCTGAGGGACAGAATGTACATGTATTTGAAAAGGCAAGGTCTGATTAGGGATAGTCAACATGGCTTTGTGCATGGAAAATCATATCTCACAAACTTGATTGAGTTTTTTTGAGGAAGTAACAAAGAGGATTGATGAGGGCAGAGCGGTAGATGTGATCTATATAGACTTTAGTAAGGTGTAAAACAAGGTTCCCTATGGGAGACTGATTAGCAAGGTTAGATCTCATGGAATATAGGGAGAACTAGCCATTTGGATATAGAACTGGCTGAAAGGTAGAACTCAGAGGATGGTGGTGGAGTGTTGTTTTTCAGACTGGAGGCCCGTGACCAGTGGAGTGCCACAAGGATCGGTGCTGGGTCCTCTACTTTTTGACATTTACATAAATGATTTGGATGCGAGCATAAGAGGTACAGTTAGTAAGTTTGCAGATGACACCAAAATTGGAGGTGAAGTGGACAGCAAAGAGGGTTACCTCCGATTACAACAGGATCTTGACCAGATGGGCCAATGGGCTGAGAAATGGCAGATGGAGTTTAATTCAGATAAATGAAGGTACTGCATTTTAGGAAAGCAAATCTTAGCAGGACTTATACACTTAATGGTAAGGTCCTAGGGAGTGTTGCTGAACAAAGAGACCTTGGAGTGCTGGTTCATAGCTCCTTGAAAGTGGAGTCGCAGGTAGATAGGATAGTGAAGAAGGCGTTTGCTGTGCTTTCCTTTATTGGTCAGAGTATTGAGTACAGGAGTCGGGAGGTCATGTTGCGGCTGTACAGGACATTGGTTTGGTCATTCTTGGAATATTGCATGCAATTCTGGTCTCCCTCCTATCGAAAGGATGTTGTGAAACCTGAAAGGATTCAGAAAAGATTTACAAGGATGTTGCCAGGGTTGGAGGATTTGAGTTGTAGGGAGAGGCTGAACAGGTTGGGGTTTTCGCTGGAATGTCGGAGGCTGAGGGGTGACCTTATAGAGGTTTACAAAATTATGAGGGGCATGGGTAGGGTAAATCAGCAAAGTCTTTTCCCTGGGGTCGGGGAGTCCTGAACTAAAGGGAATAGGTTTAGGGTGAGAGGGGAAAGATATAAAAGGGACCTAAGCGGCAACCTTTTCACACAGAGGGTGGTACGTGTATGGAATGAGCTGCCAGAGGAAGTTGTGGAGGCTGGTACAATTGCAACATTTAAAAGGCACTTGGATGGGTATATGAATAGGAAGGGTTTGGAGGAATATGGGCCGGGTTCTGGCAGGTGGAACTAAATTGAGTTGGAATATTTGGTCGGCATGGACAGGTTGTACCGAAGGGTCTGTTTCCATGCTGTACATGAATGATTCTATATGACTCTAGGATAAAGGTTGAATTTAAATGCACTCAAGTTATGTGGTTAAGTTTTCTTATCGTTTGCTTATAATCAAAATTTGTCCAAAAGTAAATGTGTGGCAAGTTACTGAAAGAAAATGAAAGCTCCATGGCCTATTTTGTGCATGTTGTGATAGAAATGTTCTCTTAAACATACAAAGACATTGACTCTTGTACTTTTGCTTTCAACCGTTACTGACCGCAAGGATGGTTTCGTGACAGGAAAAAAGAGACAGACATTTTATATTTAAAAATATTTGAAAGTAGAACACAATCCCATCAAGAAGTAAAAATTGTTAATAATTATGAAGATAAAAATAATTTAAAGAAATCATTTTTGCTGAAGAAGTCGAATTCATATTGGACGTTTTAAACATTACAATCTACTTGTCTTTTTGAGTGAAATAATTTCCATTAAAAATCTTTGATAGCAGGAATTTGAACAACACACTGGTTGTTGGCAGATGTCACTCCCCAACTCTGAAATGAGGAAAGCAATAAGCTGATAAATTGTAGGGCACCAAAGTCTCATTTGCAGCTAAAATTGTCATGGGAATTTTTGCAATTTTGTGCTAGAATCTTCAAATTTGACCATTCGACAGTTTGGGGTAAATTAGTCCAATCAATGCCATTTATCATTCTGCTTTTAGTCTGACACCTGCAATAGAAATTTTAATGATGTTATCCATTCTATGATAGTATGGCAAATTTGGAAATATCAAAATGATCTTTGTTATCATATTAAGATGACAGTTGGTAGGTTAATGGTAATTTGCAGAATAATTTGACATTTTGCAAGGTTTTCTTGTTAGCGTAACTGTTCTATGCTGTTCCTGATGACATTGACTTTTATAACCTTGCTGTCAAAACCAATAAAGGAGAGTAGGTAAAACTGAATTTTAAAACAAATCTTATAAATGGAGCAATTATTGACGTCCATTTCCTTGATAGCCTCCGTTGCAAATCTTTCTGTAAGAATAATTCAGAAACTCTCTAATAAATTTGCTGATAAATCAAATGGAAAATGTACGTGTGACATGGCACTGAGCAACACAGATGAAAACTTCATTGAGTGACATTTTACTGGGGTAAGCTGCACCACCAGCCACTTCCAAATAGCTATGCCCTGCACCATCTTGAGAAACGTGCCCATGTTGGTAGTCCTATCTGAAGTAATAGTAATAAATTTTTGTTGCAAACGTTTCGTCCCCTGTCTAGGTGACATCCTCAGTGCTTGGGAGCCTCCTGTGAAGTGCTTCTGTGGTGTTTCCTCCGGCATTTATAGTGGCCTGTCCCTGCCGCTTCCAGTTGTCAGTTTCAGCTGTCCGCTGTAGTGGCCGGTATATTGGGTCCAGGTCGATGTGTTTGTTGATGGAATTTGTGGATGAGTGCCATGCTTCTAGGAATTCCCTGGCTGTTCTTTGTTTGGCTTGTCCTATAATAGTAGTGTTGTCCCAGTCGAATTCATGTTGCTTGTCGTCTGCGTGTGTGGCTCCTAAGGATAGCTGGTCATGGCGTTTCGTGGCTAGTTGATGTTCATGTATGCGGATCGTTAGCTGTCTTCCTGTTTGTCCTATATAGTGTTTTGTGCAGTCCTTGCATGGGATTTTGAAGACTACATTAGTTTTGCTCATGCTGGGTATCGGGTCCTTCATTCTGGTGAGTTGTTGTCTGAGGGTGGCTGTTGGTTTGTGTGCTGTTATAAGTCCTAGTGGTCGCAGTAGTCTGGCTGTCAGTTCTGAAATGCTCCTGATGTATGGTAGTGTGGCTAGTTCTTTGGGTTGCGGCATGTCCTCGTTCCTTTGTCTTTCTCTTTGGCATCTGTTGATGAAATTGAGCGGGTATCCGTTTTTGGCGAATACCTTGTACAGGTGTTCCTCTTCCTCTTTTTGCAGTTCTGGTGTGCTGCAGTGTGTTGTGGCCCTTTTGAATAGTGTCTTGATGCAACTTTGTTTGTGTGTGTTGGGGTGGTTGCTTTCATAGTTCAGGACTTGGTCTGTGTGTGTGGCTTTCCTGTATACCTTTTGTGGTGAATCCTCCGTTCGGTGTTCTCTGTACCATCATGTCTAGGAATGGGAGTTGGTTATCCTTTTCTTCTTCTCTCGTGAATCGGATTCCTGTGAGTGTGGAGTTGATGATCCGGTGTGTTTTCTCTATTTCTGTGTTTTTAATGATTACAAAGGTGTCATCAACATATCTGACCCAGAGTTTGGGTTGAATTTGTGGTAAGACTGTTTGTTCTAACCTTTGCATTACTGCTTCTGCTATGAGTCCAGAGATCGGTGAGCCCATGGGTGTTCCGTTGATTTGTTCGTATATCTGGTTGTTGAATGTGAAGTGTGTTGTGAGGCACAAGTCCAGTAGTTTAAGTATGCCGTCTTTGTTGATAGGTTCAACGTCCTGTTGTCTGTTCTGTATGTCCAGCAGGTTGGCTATTGTTTCTCTGGCTAGGGTTTTGTCAATAGAGGTGAACAGTGCCGTTACGTCGAATGAGACCATGGTTTCTTCCTTGTCTATGTGTATATTTCTGATGATATCCAAGAATTCCTGTGTTGAATGTATAGATTGTCTGGATCCGCTGATCAGGTGTTTCAGTTTCTGCTGTAGTTCTTTGGCCAGTTTGTGGAAATGTGTCCCTGGTAGTGATACTATGGGTCTGAGTGGGATGTCTGGTTTGTGCACTTTAGGTAGTCCATAGAATCTGGGGGTGTTGTTGCTTTCAGGTTTCATTCTTTGTAGGTCCGACCTGGTTATCTGCCCGTTTTTTTGTAGATTCCTCAGTGTGTTATTTATGCTATTGGTGAGCTGTGGGGTGGGGTCAAACTCCCTCTTTTGGTAGGTGTTGGTATCTGCAAGTAGTTGTTGTGCTTTTTGGGTGTATTCCGCTTTGTCCAGGATGACCGTCATTCTGCCTTTGTCTGCTGGTAGTATGATTATGTTCTTATCGTTTCTTAGTGATTTTAGTGCTTCCCTCTCCTTGGTGTTGAGGTTATGTGTTTGTCTTTTCCTTGTTATCAGAGGTACGATACTTTGCCTCACTGTTTGTTGTGTCTCTTCTGTCAGTCCATTGTTCCTGAGTGTGCATTCTAGTGCTGCTAGGAATTCTGCACTCCATCAACAAACACATCGACCTGGACCCAATATACCGGCCACTACAGCAGACAGCTGAAACTGACAACCGGAAGCGGCAGGGACAGGCCACTATAAATGCCGGGGGAAACACCACAGAAGCACTTCACAGGAGGCTCCCAAGCACTGAGGATGTCACCTAGACAGGGGACGAAACGTTTGCAACAAATATTTCCAGCTCGGCGAACAGAACCACAACAACGAGCACCCGAGCTACAAATCTTCACCCAAACTTTGAAGTAATAGTATGGCATGATACTAAAGCACTACTATTAACTATCATGCTGTGATATTATGTTAGCTGACATAGCATTGAGATGTGGGTCATGTAGTACTCAATAATTCAACACCGTTTTATTACAGCTCTTGATATTTGCATATGTACACTAGAATTACATGCACTTTTGTGTCTGGGTTCAAGTTAAAGAATTTGGATGTACTATAACACTTCCTTTAGCACAGCATCTACAAGAGAAGAGCTCAATAAGATAGAGACTAGGAGCTTTATACTAATAGGTCATGTACGATGATATGGTGATGCTATATTGAGCGTGTCCCTTAAAGGTATATTGCAACTCGACAGTAAGATACAACAGAATGTCTGGTGGTGGTGGGTGGAAGGAATAAATGTGGTCGGGATGATTTTGGAAGGAACATAATGCCTCTGACAAAATTTACAAGCAGCGGCAGTGAGACTGATGGATGTAAATTTCCAACTGCTGTGCACAAGAACATCTGCTGAGATACTTTCAAAAGCAAGTAACTTAAATGACAGGATAGTTACTGCAGCTGGAGTCAGTGACAGAGGGTCTGAGGAGCCATTGGTCACACTTGGAGTAGTGAGACTGGAGCTCTAAGATGCAGAAGGCATTGCTTTTTCCTATTAATCTGAGAAGGAGGAGAACTTTGTGTATACTCCAAATTATTCTGAAGAAGAGCCATATTGGACTTAAAATTCTAACTCTGTTTTTCTGATCAAAGATGCTATTACACTTGTTGAGCTTTCCCAGCATTTTCTGTTTTCATTTTGGAATCCTGGAATCTGCAGTATATAACTTTTACCATTGTCTTTCAGTACTGAATACTCCACAGGTAACCTTTAATCTTCTAATGCAAAGAACAAAGAACATTACTGCACAGGAACAGGCCCTTCAGCCCTCCAAGCCTGCACCGATCCATATCCTCTATCTAAATCTGCCACCTGTTTTCTAAGGATCTGTAGCCCATTGCTCCCTGCCCACTCATGTATCTGTCTAGATAAATCTTAAATGACGCTATTGTTCCCGCCCCTACAACCTCCGCTGGCAACGCATTCCAGGCACCCACCACCCTCAGCGCAAAGAACTTTCCATGTTTCTCTCCTCTGAACTTTTCCCCTCTCACTTTGAACTCACAGTACCTTTGTCACTGTCAGAAAGGATGTCATTTATGACTTTGATAAGTTATTTGGACGCAACAGCAAAGAAAGGAGCCATTGGAGAGATTCAACTTGGAGTTCTGCAAAAGATTACCTCAGGTACAGAAGGCAACATCAGATTCAATTCTGTGAAGGGAAGTTTGGAGTTAATATAATAGTGTGAGAGGGTGGTTGGGTGAAGTTTTTTCTTGAGGGAGGATGTTGATGACAGCCTTGAAGGAGAGGAAGACGCCAAAGGAGAGAGAATCATTATCAATATTAGCAAACTTGGGGAGTCAGTGCTCAGCATTATAGCAGGAATAGGATGACAGGAGTTTTAGATAGATCTCATAGGTATGTCAAGCTTGGAGAAGGCATTAAAAGATAAATTAGATAAATTACAAAAATGTTTGTGTTCAGAGCCAGGCTGTGAGGGAGTTTTAGAGGTGGTTTGGTTTAAACAAGGGGAAAAAAGCTGCAGAGCAGACTGATCAGATGGCCTTGTTGTTTGTGTCAAATTGAACAAAAAGCAAAAATAATTAATTGATTTTGTACTTTGTGCCTTCACATTGAAATCAAAATATCTCACTTTTTTTTAAACCAGTCCTTGTTCTGCTACATTTGTCTCTCCGTTACTGCAACTCCTTTGAAATTATGCCATTAAATTTGCATAATGTTATCCCTGAATTAGATGATAAATGAATCAGAAGCATGATAAGCAGCTAAAAAAAAACTGATAAACTAAGGATTTCTAAAAACACTTAAAGAGAAAATTTGCATTTATAAGGCACATTCTACAAAACCTGAGACAAACTGAAAGTGCTTCACAGCCAATTACAATTTCTATTTCTTAAAGTGAGAGTTTAACAAGGAAGAATTTTTTTGCATTTCATTTAATGTTGAATAATTCTATTGTTAAGTGCATATGTAATAAAATTATAAAGAGATTTTAAATTTCATTTTTTAAAATGCAGGACAAATGAAATAATGATTGGACATAATGCATGGCAGGTAACCCTGGAGTAATTATAGATCAAATGGAGATGCATGTTATGTCAGGGGCACCATGATGTGAGGTATTAAAAGTAAACACTGGAAGCCTCATTAACTTCTCTTGAGGAGACAGTCTTCATTTGAGGTCATATATTACTCAAGTAATTTCTTCACTTCAAAAAAAACTTTGAAAGCACCTATTAAATAAAGGAAGGTTTTGCGTATCCACATACAGAGGAACCTCGATTATCTAAATATCGGACTATCTGAAGGAGATCCCGAGGTCCCGGTTGAAACATTACGTCAAAGAGCTGTTTCAACCCTGATCGCGTCTTTTGTTTACAGGTACAATGATTAAAAACAAACTCAGCTCACTGAAATGCTGCCGAGATAAGTCCTGGACAGTCCAGGCACCATCTCCAAATTACTGACCTCCTGCTATCTCTCTCTCTCTTACCCCACACTTGCCTGAAGTTCAACACAGGGGTGTACCTGAACCCTCCTCCTTCCCCAGATAATTTCTCCAACATTGTCTTGTACAGGGCAAAGGTGGAACCTGTCAAAATGTGGGCAGAGGGCAGGGTAGAGGTGGATGAGGTTGGGGGTGGGTGGGAGGCGGGTTGGGAATGGATGGGGTTTGGGGGTGGGGTGGGGGTGGATGGGGTGGGGGAAGATGGGGTTTGGGGGCCGACGGGGTTGGGGGGGTGCAGGCAGAAGGTGGGGCTTGCACGCAGTGTGCTGCTGCCTAGTCTCCTGAACGGGAAGCAGACTTCACAGAAAACTCTGAGTGCCAGGGGAAATCAATTAACCAAATAATCAATTATCCAAACAAAATAGTGCCCGCCCATCTCGTTTGGATGATCAGGATTCTTCTGTTCAGAAGTGTATACAGACTGGAGTGTTCCCTCCCACTTTGAGAACACTTCAGCAGTCCAGGACATTCAACCTCCGACCTTTGGGTGACCGTCCTCTAAGGCGGACTTTGGGACAGGCAACAATGCAAGGTGGCTGAGCAGAGTCTGATAGCCAAGTTTAGTACCCATGGGGATGGCCTCAACCGGGACTTTGTGTTCATCTCACACTACAGATGACCCCACTGCACTACACACACACACACACACAGGCAGACACACACTCGCAGATAGACAGATACACAGACACACACACACTCCCACACACACTCCTACAGACCCATACACCCATGCAGACTCTCTCATACACAAGCTCTCTCTCTCATACATTCATACACACACTTCCACACTCTCACACACACCGTCTCACAGACTTATACCCATTTACACTCACACTCACACACATACACACATACTCTCACAGACACTCATTAGCATCCCTACCACATGCACACACACATATATAAGTTTGTGGGGTGAATTTGTACTTGCAGAATTGCATTTTATTTTGCTCAAAAACTGCATGAATCCATGTAAATCCCTTTTTTAGATCAAAATCAGTTTGAACATTGGGGCAGACAGCCTCATACAGGGCACCTCACACTTTCAATCCATTATCTGGGCCATCATGGCACCTATTGTTAAAGTTCACTTGAGAATATAACTTTAAGAAAGTTCTGGGATTTATATATGAAAGAACTGAAACAAACATGGTCATTCTAAAAGATGAGAGACTTAACAAACAATCCAGGTCTTTTTCAATATATAATTTCAGTTACACCACACTTCAAACTTTTGCTATAAATTTTGTGTCCTACGATCTTATACTCCATAACCACCTGATGAAGGAGCAGTGCTCCAAAGCTAGTGCTTCCAAATAAACCTGTTGGACTGTAACCTGGTGTTGTGTGATTTTTAACTTTGTACACCCCAATCTAACACCAGCACTTCCAAACCATATACAGAGGAACCTCGATTATCCGAACTTGGATTATCTGAACAAGATCTCAAAGTCCCGATGCTTAGCTAAACTGTTTTATCTGGCATTCGATTATCCGAACATTCAATTATCCAAACAAAATACTCTCCTACCATGTCATTTGGATGCTCGAGGTTCCTCTGTACTTTTTTGCAGATCAAAGCACAGGCTTAAAGTCAGAGATAATTCATTTGTATTTCTATTTGGAATTACGGCGGCACGGTGGCACAGTGGTTAGCACTGCTGCCTCACAGCGCCAGAGACCCGGGTTCAATTCCCGACTCAGGCGACTGACTGTGTGGAGTTTGCACGTTCTCCCCGTGTCTGCGTGGGTTTCCTCCGGGTGCTCCGGTTTCCTCCCACAATCCAAAAATGTGCGGGTCAGGTGAATTGGCCATGCTAAATTGCCCGTAGTGTTAGGTTAAAGGGGTAAATGTAGGGGTATGGGTGGGTTGCGCTTCGGCGGGTCGGTGTGGACTTGTTGGGCCGAAGGGCCTGTTTCCACACTGTAAGTAATCTAATCTAATCTAAGCCATGTGGGTCATATTTCTATGACAATGAGCTGAAAGGTTTAAGAATATTTTGTTGTTTTGTTGTTTCTGTTTGTCAGTCCATGTCTAGAGCAGCTCGGAGAAGGCAGAGGGTGAGATTTCCCCATACCAGGTCAAGGAACAGGAAATCATCAGGAACGAGGGCTCTTTCTGATTTTGGGTTGCGATGCAAGGACATGAACGAAGCATATGTTCAGCCTGGGGGATATCCAAAATTGTAAGATGTTGAACCAGGGCTGGAAGATTTGCCTGATGTGTTATTGGTGGTACAACTCCCCACAGAAATGATTCAATTCAGAAGATAACTGGGAAACTAACAAGGAAATGAATGGAAGCTGTGGTTATTGTAAATTAAATAACTTCAAATGACTTGAAAGTAAAGGACTTCTTGGTTGAGGTTATGAGTAAAACAGGGAGAGTTCTGTTCTGAAATTTAGTCTAAAGTTTCAGCACTTATAAGATATAATAATAAATTAATAGTATTTGTTCTTCCCTTGTCAATTAATCTCTTTAATACATAAAATTTTGATCTTTTCAGTTAGTAATTGGGAATTTGAATTCTTAATCATTGTGGTTTTATTTAATTGTGTGGTTTATTTGGACTTTCAGAAGGTTTTCTCATAAGAGAGTAATGTGTAAATTTAAAGTACATGAGATAGGAGTTAGTGTATTGAGATGAATAGAAAATTGGTTAGCAGACAGGAACAAAGAATAGGAATAAATGGATCTTTTTCTAAATGACAGGCGGTAACTAGTAGAGTACTGTGGGGATATTCATAATATATGTTAATGATTTAGATGACGGACTAAATATAATATCTCAAAGCTGGATGAAAGTGTGAGCTATGAGGAGGATGCAAGAATGTTGCAGTGTGATTTGGACAATCTGAGTGAGTGGGTACGTGTCTCGCAGATGCAGTACAATGTGGATAAATGTGAGTCATAATTTGGAGGTGCCGGTGTTGGACTAGGGCATACTAAGTTAAAAAACACAATCAAAACTATTGCGATAAATTCTGCGTCCTACGATCTTATACTTCACAACCACCTGATGAAGGAGCAGCGCCCTGAAAGCTAGTGCTTCCAAATAAACCTGTTGGACTATAACCTGGTGTTGTGTGACTTTTAGCTTGATAAATGTGAGGTTATCCACTTTGGTAGCAAAAAGAGGAAGGCAGATTATTATCTGAATGGCTGTTAGATTGACAGAGGGGAATGTTCAATGAGATCTGGATGTCCTCATGCATCAGTCGCTGAAAGTAAGTGTGCAGGTAGAGAAGACAGTAAAGAAGGCAAACCAAAAGACAGTAAAGAAGGCAAAAGTTGGCCTTTATAGCGAGAGGTTTGAGTACAGGAACAAGGATGTTTTGCTGCAAATATACAAGGGCATTGATAAGGTCACCTCCTGAAACAATGTGTGCAGTTTTGGTCTCCTTATCTGAGGAAGGATACTCTTGCTGTAGAGGTAGCATAGCGAAGATTTACTAAATTGATTCCTGGAATGGCAGGACTGATGTATGAGGAGAGATTGAGTTGGTTAGGATTTAATTCACTGGCGTTTAAAAAAGTGAGGAGGGATCTCATGGAATTCTATAAAATACTAACAAAATGAAAGAGGTTAAATTTGGGAAGGATGTTCCTAATGGTGGGGCTGTCCAGAGCTGGGGTAATTGTTTAAGGATGGGGGTAAACCATTTCAAACTGAGATGAGAAATTTTCATCCAGAGAATGGTGAGCCTGTGGAATTCACCACCACATAAAGTGGATGAGGCCAAAATATTATGTGATTTCAAAAATGATGCAGATATAGCTCTATGGCTCAAAGATATGAGGGGGTGGGGTGGGAGGAGGGTGGGATTAGGGTATTGATGATCTGCTATGCTCTGAAGGACTGGCAGAGCAGGCTTGAGGAGTCAAATGGCCTAATTCTGCTCCTTTCGTCTATGTTTCTATGTGTTAAAAATTTACTGGTCTCTACAGAGATTGTAACATCCATAGCAGGTAAGACATAGCCTGTTGTTGTTAGCATACCTTCCCTTTGCTGTTAAAATGCAAGTCAGCTAAGCCTCAGTGCAGTTTGCTGTCAGCTCAAACACTTCAAAGTCATTCTCCGTGGAGTTCAGAGTGCTTGAGAGAATTTGGAACTGAGAAATTTTTGAAGATATAGCTTTTTGAAAATTTAATGAATGCATGTCTATCCCTTCAATGAAAGGCTTAAAATTCAAGAACTGCAACAACAAATATAAAATAAAATATTGTTATTTCTTTATGATCTGATAACAGCCAAGTTCTTATCGGCCAATTGACTTACAAAGTAACTAAATCAGAAAATCACAACAAAATGAATTTTTTGTAACAATTAAGTGGAAATACATCTATGGTAAAAACAAAACTGGGCACTAAACTTACAATATTGACCTCTGAATTATGAACAGATTTTGACCATGTAATACCCATTTCTCTGAGTTTTGAAGGTTATTTCCCTCTTATGCCCAAAGAAATCTTGGAATCAACTAAATCACCCTGGTATTATGTGGAACACAGCTGAAAATGTGTTGCTGGAAAAGCGCAGCAGGTCAGGCAGCATCCAGGGAACAGGAGAATCGACGTTTCGGGCATAAGCCCTTCTTCAGGAACAGCAAAGAGATTTGACAAAAATTGTCACCAGCTGTGATTAGCATACATCACCCACTAAAGGGCCACTTTGTAATTAGTTCCACACCTTGTAAATTGCTATGTGGGAGATGTAATTCACCAACAGTTCTGTTATTTAACATACCTCATAAAATCTGTTTCTACAAGATAGGAATGATAAAATTTAACAAGTTATTCTAACACTCACAGAAGCCAGGCAAAGAAAGTCAGGGTCAAGTGAGGTGAGCACTCAATCGACTGATGCTTCACATTTTCTCCAGGGTAGTTATTCTACACTGAGGTCAACAGTGGGGATCAGAAACTGGAATGCAGAGAATTAGCTCAGTAACCGGACTGGACAAGGTTCAGGTTTCAGACTAATCATATTAAAGCTAGCAAAGCATTGGAAGTCAGGATATAGCTAGAAGTTTAGAATTTGCTGAGGGTATACAATATAGCTCCCAAATTAAAACAGTTCCATTTCAAGAACTCATTTATTGAACACCTGCTGGAAATCCAAATGCACTACATCTATCAGATCACATTTATCATCTCTGTTTGTTATATCTCAATGAACTCTAGAAAAATTGTCAAACATAATTTCCCTTTCACAGAATCATGAGGATTGTGTGATTAGTTTGATTGTGTTAAGCTTTTCAAAAAGTCCTACTATTCCTTCTTTAATAATGGGCTCCAGCATTTTCCCAGTGACACATACTCAGTTAAATAGCCTACTATTTTCTGATTTCTATCTCCTCCCCTCTTCAACAGGAGTGGCACTTTGACAAAGTACTAATCTATTTTAATCCTCCCAACCTTCCAGCTCAGCAAGCATACCTACATCCAGAACTTAATAAATACTTTGTGTCAGTCTTCACAGTGGAAGATATGAGTAATATTTTAACAATTAAGGAAAGTCAAGGTACAGAGTTGAGTATGTTGGCCATTACAAAATAGAAAGTACTTGATAAGCTAAAAGGTCTAAAGTTCGATAAATCTCTTGGTCAGGATGGGCTACATCCTGGAGTTCTGAGGGAGGTGGCTGAAGAAATAGTGGAGGTGTTGGTTGTAATCTTTCAAAAATCACTGGAGTCAGGGAAGTTCCAGGTGATTGAAAAATCGCTGTTGTAACACCTTTGTTCAAGAAAGGATCGAGACAAAAGATGGAAAATTATAGGCCGATTAGCCTAACCTCGGTTGAGGTAAAATTCTAGAATCCATCGTTTAGGATGAAATTTCTAAATTCTTGGAAGTGCAGGATCAGATTAGAACAAGTCAGCATGGATTTAGTAAAGGGAGGTCGTGCCTGACAAACCTGTTAGAATTCTTTGAACAGGTAACAAGTAGGTTAGACCATGGAAACCAGGTGGATGTTATCTACCTAGACTTCCAAAAGGTCTTTGATAATGTGCGTCATGGGAAGCAGCTGAGTAAGGTGAGGGCCCATGGTGTTCGAGGTGAGCTACTGGCATGGATTGGGGATTGGCTATCTGACAGAAGGCAGAGAGTTGGGATAAAAGGTTCTTTTTCGGAATGGCAGCTGGTGAAAAGTGGTGTCCCGCAGGGTTCAGTGTTGGGGCCGCCGCTGTTCACTTTATATATTAACGATCTGGATGATGAAGGGACTGGGGCATTCTGGTGAAGTTCATACCAATGATACGAAGTTAGGTGGACAGGCAGGTAGTACTGAGGAGGTGGGGAGGCTGTAGAAAGATTTTGACAGTTTAGGAGAATGGTCCAAGAAATGGCTGATTAAATTCAATGTGAGCAAATGCGAGGTCCTGCACTTTGAAAAAAGAACACAGACAAGAACTATTTTCTAAACAGTGAGGAAATTCATAAAGCCAAAGCACAAAGGGATCTGGGAGTGCTAGTACAGGATTCTCTAAAGGATGACTTGCAAGTTGAGTCTGTGATTAAGAAAGCAAATGTAATGTTGCCATTTATCTCAAGAGGGTTGGAATGTAAAAGCAGTGATGTGCTACTGAGACTTTATAAAGCTCTAGTTAGGCCTCATGTAGAATACTGTGATCAGTTTTGGGCCCCACATCTCAGGAAGGACATACTGGCACTGGAGCGTGATCAGTAGAGATTCACACGAATGATCCCTGGAATGGTAGGCCTAACATACATTGAACGGCTGAGGATCCTGGGATTGTATTCATTAGAGTTTAATAGTTTGAGGAGAGAGCTAATAGAAACTTACAAGATAATGCATGGCTTAGAAAGGGTGGATACTGGGAAATTGTTTCCGTCAGGCAAGGATACTTGGACTCGTGGGCACAGCCTTAGAATTAGAGACGGTCAGCCAGAGAGTAGTGGGCCTGTGGAATTCATTGCCATGGAGCACAGTGGAGGCCAGGGCATTAAATGTCTTCAAGGGAGAGATTGAAAAATTCTTAATCTCGCGGGGAATTAAGGGATACGGGGAGAGTGCAGGTAAGTGGCATTGAAATGCTCATCAGCTATGATTGAATGGCAGAGTGGACTCAATGGGCCGAATGGCTTTACTTCCACTCCTATTTTGTATGGTCTTATGGTCTTAAAGCAAACTGAAACACCTGGTAGAAGACGCAACCCACTCCATCCACTCAACCCAGGAATTCCTTAACATCATCAAAGACACCAAGGTAGAAGTCGTCGAGGTCATGGTTTCCTTCAATGAGGTCATGGTCGCCTTTGATGTGACGGCCCTATTCACATCAATAAACATCACCCTAGCCAAAGAAACACTGGTCTCGTTGCTATTCGAACCAAGGACACAAATACTTGATAGCACCAACTCCATCAACAAGGACAGCATCTTCAAACCAGTAGACCTGTGCCTCACAATCCACTTCACCTTCAATGATAAAATCTACAAACAAATCAATGGGATGCCTATGTGATCACCAATATCAGGACTTTTTGCAGAAGCGGTTATGCTGAGGTTGGAATGAACAGCCCTTTCCACGATCCAGCCCAAACTTTGGGTCTGCAATGTGGATGACACCTTTGTCATCATGAAACACAACAATTTAGAAGAAACACATAAACACACAAACAAGATCCTTACCGGTATAAAATTCATCATAGAGGAAGAGGGCAATAATAGACTCTCCTTCTTAGATGTCACGGTAGAATGAAAAGCTAATGGAGAGCTGCAGACCAGTCTCTACAGGGAAGCCAAACACACAGACCAGATACTCATCTACAGGAGCAATCATCCCAACACCCACAAACGGAGCTAATCAGGACATTATTTAAATGAGCCACAACACACTGCAGCACCCAGGAACCACAAGAAGCTGAGGAAAAACACCTGTACAATGTATTCAGAGACAATGTGTACCTGATAGGTGCAGTCTGCCGATTCCTACACAGGAGACCTAAACAGGAAGACACAACACACCTAGACACTCTAGCCATCCTACAATATAGCAAAGACATCTCGGAGATGATGACCAGACTACTCTGACCCCTATGCATCATGGTAGCCTACAAACTTACCACCACACTGTAACAACTCCTGATAGATCTAAAGGACACCATATCAACAACCAGCAGAATGACGTCATATACAAAATACCCTGCAAGGACTGCAACAAACATTACATTGGACAAACATGAAGGAAACTAGCCTTCAAGATACATGAACACCAATGAGCCACCAAAAGGCATGACTAACTATCACTGGTATCCATACACACAGACAAAGAGGGACACCAGTTTGACTGGGACAATACATCCATCCTGGGACAGGTTAAAAAAAATATGCACAGGAATTACAAGAGACCTGGCATTCAAAGCGGAACTTCATTAGCAAACACACCGATCTGGATCCCATTTACCAACCTCTCAGAAACGGAAATGATATCACCTACCACAGCAAATTTGAGACAGATTAATAGCAAGTGGGACAGAACACCAATGCTTCACCGGAGGCTCACTGATGATGTTATCGAGCATGGTGATGAAATGTCTGAGAACAAACTCACCAGCTCAGTGAGCAAACTTCCAACCTGATAGCCTGTCCTTCGAAAGATTCTACAACCAACAGTTTGAAGAAGCAATCCCTCATGCACTCTAAAAATTTGTCTATCATGTCACATTTGCACACCTAACTTATTCTGTCAATATGCTGATTAAGAGCACCATAAGAATTGTAGTCTCTTCTTAACATGCCTCCATTACTTCCTGATTCATATTTTGTCCTACAGTGCAGAAACTCTTCGGGGGCTTATAACGATTCTCACCCATGACTTCATTCACTTGTTATTCCTTATTTCCACTCAAACTGATTCTGCATCATGATCTATTGCACCAACACCAGCAATCACCATCACATTGATTTATCCTTAATTAACACAGCTATGCAACTTTCTTTTCCTTTTTGTCTATTCTTCTGCAACATCAAATAATCTTGAATATTAAATTGTCAGTTTTGGTCACCCTGTAGCCACATCTCTGTGATAGCTATCAAACCATATTCACTTATTTCTAATTGTGTCATCAGCTCATGTATCTTGCTCCAAATGCAGTGTGCATTCAAATGAAGAGCCTTAAGCTTTGATTTCAACCATTATTACTTACTCTTGTTTTAATTTCTGCTGCATTTATTGTTCACCTCTTCATGACCCTGCACCTCCGCTTTCTTGTTTCTCCTTGAATATTTTTGGACTTCCTTGAATTGTATTCCTTTCCAAATAACTAGTTCAAAGCCCTATCTACAACCTTAGTTATACAAACCTGTCACCTTTGAATACACAACAAACTGCTCTTTGGAGCAGGGCAGACAGTGTGGGAATTGCCTGGGAAATTGAAGATAGTCTGTTCCCTTGAATCTGGAAATCTCTGAAATAATCAATTAAACTCAGAGAATGTGGGGCTTCCCATTCCTCAAGCTAAAAGTTAGAAGGTTCAACATCTAGTTTAATTCCTGGATAAATATTAATCTGAATTCCCAAATCACCATTCAGTAACTCCCAGTTGCGCATTCTCCGATCGTTTACACCCCTGGACACCTTTTTGAGAATCTACCAAACTCACCACTCCAATGTAACTTCACACGTTTCTACAGTAAACTCAATTTGCCACCTCTCAGCCCATCTCTGCAGCTTATCTATGTCTCCCTGTAACCTACAACATCTTTCATCACTATCCACAACTCTACCTACCTTATTGTAATCCGCAAATTTACTAACCCGCCCTTCTATGCCCTCATCCAGGTCATTTATAAAAATGACAAACAGCAGAGGACCCAAAACAGATCCTTGCGGAACACCACTGAACTGAACTCCAGGATGAATATTTCCCATCAATCACCACCCTCTCTCTTCTTTCAGCTAGCTAATTTCTGATCCAAACTGCTAAATCACCCTGAATCCCATTCCTCTATATTTTGTGCAATAGCCTACTGTGGGGAACCTTATCAAATGCTTTACTGAAATCCATATAACATTATCAACTGCTTTACCCTCATCCACCTGTTTAGTCAACTTCTCAAAGAACTCAATAAAGTTTGTGAGCCACGACCTATCCTTCTCAAAACCCTGTTGATTATCCCTAATCAACTTATTCCATTCTGATTACAAACAATGACAAATCCTATCACTCATAACTTTTTCCAACACTTTACCCACAACTGAAGTAAGGTTCAATAATCTACCAGGGTTGTCTCTATGCCCCTTCTTGAACAAGGGAACAGCATCTACTCTCCTCCAGTCTTCTGGCACTATTCCTGTAGACAATGATGACATAAAGATCAAAGCCAAAGGCTCAGCAATCTCCTTCCTGGCTTCCCAGAGAATTCTCGGATAAATCCCATCCAGCCCAGGGGACTTATGTAATTTTGCACTTTCCAGAATTGCGAACACCTCCTCCTTATATCTAGTCTAGTAGCCTGTATCTCAGTATTCTCCTCGACCACATTACCTTTTTCTAGTGTGAATACTGATGAAAAATATTCATTTAGCACTTCCCCTACCACCTCTGACTCCACACACAACTTCCCCCTACTACCCTTGATTGGCCCTAATCTTATTCTAGTCATTTTTTTAAATTCCTGATATACCTATAGAAAGCCTTAGGGCGTTCCCTGATCCTATCTGGCAACGACTTCTCATGTCTCCTCCTGGCTCTTCTTAGCTCTTTCTTTACAGCTACTCGCTGCAGCTCTAGTCTGAAATCTCCAACCATGGAACTATCATGTAATAAGGGATGCATGGAAGGAAGAGTCTAATGGCTTTGCACATGTCTTCTATGGTGGCTTCTACAGGTTACCACATCTGTCCTAACTGCTCCTGCCTAAAGGTTGAAAACCATGCCAATATTCAAAGACTAGCCCACAACTTGTGTTTGTGCAGGAGATAGGAGGATGTATTTAGAGCGAAGTTGGCTGTGACAATCTGATAACTTGTGTTGGATTTGGAATGGAGTCATCTCCCATGGGCTGTATGGTAATCTGAGAGGCTTGTGACTTAGATTCTTTCCACTCAACTTCAAAGATTGTGCAAAATGGTTACGTAACCCTAGCCAGTCAAATCCATGAAACTTTCTGGGAGCTTAGGCTGCTAGATTGTGTGATTTCTGAATTCCTGAATTCAAGCAGCATTCCTGTAGATTCTTCTGCGTCTTTTAGTCGTGATGATTGTGAAGTGCATAGGGTCTCCAGTTTTAAATAAGTAGGGTACGTGCTCATACGGAAGAGAATATGCAATCCATCTTTGATGAACAACATTTCAACCCATGTGAATTTCGCAATAGCTTGTTTCAGAAACTCTTAATGTAACGATGTGTTTTTACTCTCGATCAACAATATTTTCGGAGTGATTTTAAGAGCTCGCTAAATTTTGGAAGTTTTTTTTCCCACTTTGTAAGTACACATGAAATCAATGAACTGGAAAAGATGAGTTGATCCATCAAGCTTAATGCACATCAATAGGATAAATTCTGCCACCATTACATTACCCTAATTAGATAATCTTCTGAGAGAGGCAGAAATAAAGGCTAAGCAATGGAAGGACTTTCACATCTCCAGCATCCATCATTTTTGGTTAATAGAGGGAAGAGTACTTTGTAACTCATTTCTTTGATTCCGCTGATGATTAAACCAAGTCCAGCAGATTACATAGGCCAAGTCTTAAAAATAATTACCTCTGTCAAGAGACTTCTGTCCCAGACAGCAACTGGTCTAGCTCCCTCTTAGAACACAATGCAGAGAATTTAAACCAAACAATAAGTTCTTTCAGTGTCTCTCATTTCTCTAGGAAAAGAAAAACAACTGAACATCCACCCTGATCTTCCTTTTACACAGTGTAAACTCATGTCCCTTTTTCCTCCCAAGCTTTATTCCAAACTGGAATAGACCAGCAACAACATATGGCTACTTGAAGAGGCACATAATACATTGAAGCAAGTGATTCCCACAGTTAATAGGTCAGATCCAAGCTCTGCAGTCCCGCCATATCCAGTTGTGAATGGCAGTGAACAATTAAGGACTCACTGGGGGAGGAAGACTCTTCAAAAAAACTCTCATTGACAAGTGAGCCTAGCTCATCGGTGCAAAAGATAAGGCTGAAGCTTTTGTAACAGTCTTCAGTCACAAGTATCTATTGGATGACCCATCTCAGTCTCCACCAGTAGTTCCCAGTATCTAAGCTGACAACCTTCAGCTAATTTAATTCACACCCATGTGCTAACAAATAATAGCTGAAGGCATTGGATAGTGCAGTCTTTGGGGAGTGACAAAACACTGCTAACAGTACTGAAGACCTATGCTCCAGGTATTACTGTGCCTCCAGCCAAGCCATTTTAATACAGTTGTAACTCTGGCATCTACCCAACAATGTTGAAGATTGCTCAGGTATATGTTGTGCACAAAATGGCAGGACAAAACCAACATGGTCAATTACCACCCCATTAATCTATTCTTGATTATCAACATGGTATTGTTACCACACAGCGGTGAACCCCTCGGTTAAATAAACCAAACACCCAGAAAAGCTCACCTTGTCTCATAACCTGTTAAAATATGACTGACAGAGAACCCCCAAATTCCACTATTTAAAAGAAATAATATTAATTTATTTTTTAATTCTAAAAGTAAACATTAAACAACAAGTATTCACAACTTCAAGCCCCCTTTCTCTTAACTGCTGCTTACCTGCCTCCAAATCTATAACAATATGCTATTCCAAAAGGATGCTTATTAAAATTACATCAACTTAATTTCAAAGCCACACAGTTGCTATTGTCATCGGTGCCTTTCTTCTTCTGGCTGAAGATCTCCCGGGGTTGTCTTCTTTCATTTTACTGCAAATAGGTTTCATGTGAAAAGGTACCATTGATAGAGTATTTCCAAATTTCTTGGATCTATCTTGATGGCAGTTGCTCTCTCTCCAATTTTCAAAATCTCTGCATTTTTATATCCCCAACACCGGATCATCTCAATACTTTGATGTTGACAAAACAATAAATTCAAACGCGATTGGGTTTTAGTATCCCGGGTCATAATTTAAACTGATTGGTTAAATTTGAATAGTTGTCAAAACAGCAACCAAGTGTCAGGTATCCACTTCACATCCAACTGTTACATATTTTCAATTTTTCAGAACACTATGAGACTGCCATCGCATACAAAGATGCTTGTAAGCTCTCAGTTCAGAACAGCATTCACTCTCCCTGAAAGATATAGCACATGCCTTCAACTTCATAACAGTATGAAAGATATGATCAACAGCAATATTAAACATTGTTTGCTTAACAATAACCTACTCAATGGTGCCTGGTTTGGGTTCCACCAGGGGCACTCAGCTTTAGACGTCATTTCAATCTTTGTTTAAATATTCACAAAATAACTGACTTCCAGAAGTGAAAGTGACTGTACTTGATCTCAATGTAGCATCTGACTTTGTTTAGCATCGAAGGGACCTAGCAAAACCAGAATCAATGAAAATCAGGAGAAAAACTGTCGGTAGCAGTTATACTTAATAAAATCAAAGACTTTTAGGTGATCAGTCTTCTCAGCTCCAGGATCTCTCTGCAGGAGTTCCTCAGGTTAGTGTCCAAGGCCCAACCATCTTCAGCTGCTTCAAAAATGACCGTTCCTACATTGGCACAGTCGCCAATGATTACTCAACATTTAGCACCACATGTAGACACTGTGTTTCACATAGTGAATCCAAATAAGTTTCTGATCAATGGTAGAACCAAGGAATTTGATAGCGAGGATTCGGTGATGGTTTCCTTGGGTCCTTGTGTAAAGATTTCTGGTTGGTTAACCTGAGTTTTATGCTTCAGATTATCCACATAAGCTTGAAAGGTAAGTTTGACATTAATAGCATTGAATTGCTGGTAAAACTCAGCAAGTCTGGCAGCATTTTTGGGAAGAAAGCAGAGTTACCATTTCGAATCAGGTGACTCTTCACTGCTTTTCTTCCACAGATCCTGCCAGACCTTCTGAATTTCACCAACAATTTCTGTTTTGTTTCAGATCTCCAGAATCCACAGTTCTTTGTTTTATAATAAAATTAACAAAGGGGAGCATGAATGTATGCAGTTTCAGTATTGCAACCTCCCAAGAGCCCCCCCAAAAAAAATTCTAATCTGCATTTTGATTACTGTTTTGTCATTTAAGAAGTTAGATGTAATTTGTTTAAGTGATTTGAAAGAGAATGTGTACTTGCCTATTGTAAACTGAATCCTGTAGTTATGTGAGGGTTTTTGCATTTTATGCATTGTGCATGACAGTCTGAAGCTGGGCTTCAAATCGGTTAAGCTCTGTAAACATAATCATGCTAATAGACATCCAGAAAAAGTTTGAATTGCATTCGGAATGAAATCTGGCTAATTCATAGGTTCAAACAAAGGACAAGCAACAGTGTTTTACATTATTCAAATTAAACTAACACTCATGAATGAGAGCTGGTCAATCTACTATAGTAAAATGAAGATATATTGTCCTTTTTATATTGAGACCATTGTAGTGAGAACACCTTTAAACATTAAACACATAGATTTCAAATGGAAAAAAGTTATTTTCTGTTAAATATTCTCATTGAACCTGTGAATACAGATGATATCAGTGGTGAATTTAGTAATTGTGTTGATGTACACAGTAAAAATAATGTGCTCAGAAATGTCCCCATATTGTTTGTCAGTTGCAGTATCTCTGCCAATGTTAATTTCAGCTTTCCTGCCTGGTCAGATCTAGTCATTTTTACCAGTCTGTTGGTGTTACTTTCAATCACTGGGTTTGAAATATGAACACTGACAGAGAAGAAAGCACAAGAGTGTTTGAGTTAATGGCAAACCCTTTGTAGCAGTTTTATTTCCAAAGATTCCTCACAGACTTTGTAACCCAGTGGGACTCATTAGACACTGTGATCGCAGCCTCGTCACCATAGTAAGAAATTGAACAGAGGTCAGGGATTTCATGGCAGCAGGACAGAAGAGAAATCAAAGACAACTCTTCAGACTTCCTTCTGTACTTTAAATGAGTACCAATTCTTAGCTGATGAAGCAAATAACCTGCTTTCTGACTTCTGGTTGTATTGATATTGGTGTGTAATTAATAATTTATTATTAATAAACCATTACAAATCCACCAATTCCCACATTTGTCTTGACTGTACATTCTCACACCCTGCTCATGTTTGACAGGGCCCTTAACTATGTCTGACTGATTTCCCTAACCCCTTCCCTCCCCTCCAGCAACAATAGGGTCTTCACTTTCCACCCACCAGCCTTACTCACCAGCCTCCAAGTCCAAAAGCCATTTCCACACCTCCAGCAGGATGCTACTACCAGACACATATTCTCACCACATCCCTTCCCTTGCCAGCCTTCTGTAGGGATTGTTCCCTCTGGGACATCTTCCAACACCTCCCCATACCCCCTTGGCAACTTTCCATACAATCGCAGAAGATGTAAACTTGTTCATTTACCTCGTCCCACCTCACCATCCCAAGGCCCCAGATACACCTTCCAGGTGAAGCAGCAATTTACCTGTATTTCACTCAAAATAGTCTACTATATTCACTGCTCACAATGAGCTCTCCCCTACACTGGGGAGATGAAACACAGACTGGGTGATTGCTTTGTGGAACACCTCCATTCTGTCTCAAAAAATGACGCTGATTTTCCAGTTGCCTGCCACTTCAACATACCACCATGTTCCCATGTCAACATTTCTGCATTAGGCCTGCCGCAGTGCTCTACTGAGGCTCAACGCTCGCTGGAGGAACAACACCTTGCCTTCCACATGGGGGCCTTACAGCCTTCAGTTCTCAATATTGAACTTAACAATTTCAGAGCATGAACACCTTCTTGCATGTCTATTACCTACTCCCACAACCCAAGCTCCTGTCATGAAAAGGGTTGCTTTCAGCACATCCAACCCATTTTCAACTACTTATAGTTCCCATTATATTCTATCTAAATTATTTTCTTTCTTGGCTTACCCATCAGCAATCCCTTTGTCTGCCTGCTCCTTTTTTCTCTTTCTTTCTTTCTGGGTTCTGAGTGCATCTATCTGCTCACTCCTTCCCCACCCACTCCATCATCAGCATAACTACCATTTTTTTCCCAGCTCTTTCTAGTTCTGAAGAAGGGTCGTTGATCTGTTTCCCTAGAAATGTCTGTTCTTGTTCGTTTTAATTAATAAATATTTTACTTCTACTTCAATTAAGTATTGTTTAAACACTATCCATGATCATTGTATATTTATTTGAATGCATTAGCTTATATCACAGCATGTTAATGATATGTACGTTGTAAGTATTAGTAGGACTATATGTATTACCCTCAGTTAATAGTACACTTGTCTCTCAGCGAAATGGTTGCACATTCAAACTCCATTGTCGGGATTGAAGATCCTATGTCCGGATTTTAAGGCCCTTTAGGACTTCAGATAATGGGAGAGGTGCTGTGACATTCAGCCCCATCCCTTTCCTGGTTTGTCTTCCCCCATTCTTACCACAGATGTTGCCAGTGAAAGGTGTTGGATACTGTGACGGCACTTAATATTGGAGACTGCATTAATCCTCATCCAATCTGATGATATCTTAGGGGCTTGAGAAAGATAGGGCAGAATATCTGAAGACCTATATCCTCTAGACTTATAACAACGTCTAATTTACCAATGTAATTTTTATTAGACTGCTCTCTAACAATAAACCACATCTCATTTAAGTCAATTGTCTCTTCTCAGTAAGACTTGCTACAGCTTTTTCTCTATCTTGTCAACCATGTAGGCCTTTATAGCTAGTCAAGGAAAGGGGATGGTGACATTAAACTAACCCAACCAGAAGCTGCTCACAGTCAGCATCACATCACCATTCAACAATGGGGGAGGTTTCAGTAGGCCCATCCGCCATAGGCCAATTTGGGCCTTATTATTGCCAATTACTGACCACCTACAGGCCTTCTTCCACCGCGCTGTGATTTAACTCATAGTAGGAGAGGTCAGCACCAAGTGTGCAGTCTGGCAGCTTTCCCTGTTTGGGTTGGAGTACACACAAAAGGGTTGGTGCAAACAGAAAGTTCTAGAGAAACTCACTGGTCTAAGATCAAGGTATTTCTCTATTATGTGGGTCCACTAAACCTATAAGAGGACTTTTCTCAACTTTACTCACCCCCAATTTTCTACCCTCTCTACTTTATCCATCCTGGCTCTGCAACTCTACTCAGCTAATCTTTCAGCTTTGGCCTGGTGATATTCCCTTCAAATAGCTTTTCATCCAGCTCCATTAATTGGTCTCGGGTACTGAGTATAGAGCCAGCTGATACCAGCAATCTTGGTGGTGTTGCCAGACCCAGGAAACTGTTGGGTAATCACTCAGAATTATGACCTCCATCCCAGATGGGACAGAAGGTCCACGTCAAGTCATTTAACAGTTTGATGGTTGATAAATAGCTATATCCCAAGCAGGCATAGGCCTTCATTTCTTTTTATGTCATGCCTGTAAAAATCTAGCTTATAATCTAATATGACTCTGGGATTTGCTCAGTTGCCAGAGGGACTATCCTTTTGGTGAGTCATTTAATTGATGTTCAGGCTATCAAGTAATTTTTCATGAAGAATAGGGATTGACTTGGTCACCATTTGTCCTTCAGTCAATCAGCAGCAATGTATTCATTGTTTGCAGGACTGTGCTGTGAGCAAAATTACTAACTTTCTAACTAATTAATGATTGTATGTTTGAGATTTCTCGAAGAAACATGATAAGCTTTTGTATCTAAGTTTAAGTGTTTCACTTTGCTACGCATTCACACTTGTAAACTGCACAATCATTCAACCCTATTTAACAGAATTATATTCTGGGGGCTGCTATAACTTTTGGAAACTAACTAACTAACTTAGTTAGTTAATTTGACTAATTAACATAATTGTTCTGGTAAGTGTACATACTGTTATGTTCTCTACATATACAACTGTTGTCACTGAGACATTCAGACATTGAAAAGTAAGCAGTTTAACCAAAGTTTTTTTTTGTAGTGCTTGCAACGCAGAGGTAAGAGTTGACATGGAGACATATACAGGAATTGAGTTATTTTCCTCTCTTTTATCATGGTCTTTTCACCAGGTAGAATTGAGCACTCAGTGATTAGAATGCTGATATTTTCCCTGACCACTGGCACTAATGGACTTTATTTGAGTTATATGTGAAAATACAAGTCTTCATAGGCCTCCTCTGTTTTCTACTTGTTGAAGAGATTACCTTGCCTGTGTGCAGTGGTTCCTGCATTAATTCAACAGTAAAACATATTTCCTATGGTGCTGACTTCTGCAGTCAGCGGTTTCTATATCATTTCTTCTTCATAACATATATGTTGTTGTCAGAGTTGAGTGTAAGTCCAAACTACAATAAGATGAGAAATAATGTGGAATGAAATACAATGGGCAGACTCTCATTTTTAACCAGTTGCACATTATTCTGGCAGAGCAGATTGTTGGTGGTTTGTGGAGCTCACCCAATTCCCATTCAAAATAAAGAAATAGAATGCAGGCAGATTTTATAAAAAAGTGTTCAATCTAGTTTGCCAGACTACCACTCAGGCAGTTCATAGAAAAATCTACCTCAACAATTTTTAAAACCTTCTTTCCACTCTCAGCATTGGCCAGTTCCAGATTTGGATCATAAACAACACAAATTATTATCAGAGGAAATTACCATCTACATTGATTTAAGGATTTGTAGGCCAAACCTCAGAAGGACTGAGTCAATAGCATTTCCATTTCCATTTCTGACTTTTCTAATAGTCTTTAGGAATTAGGCAAACAATCCAATGTTGATGAAGGCAGAACAATGGTTAGATATATGTTATTGAACTCCTTGCCACAGAGAGCTGTGAGGGCAGGATCATGTGTGTATGTAAGGCTGAGATAGATAGATTCTTGATCAGTAGAGGTATCAAGGGTCATGGGGAAAGGCAGGAAAATGTACGTGAGGAATGTTGGATCAGCCATGATCCTATAGAATGGCAGAACAGGCTTGAAGGGCTGAATGTTCTACTCCTGATCCAATTTCTTAAGATCCTATTGACCCTAAATATAGATTACCAAAATTTATTTTTGGAGAAAGATGACATTCATTCCATTAATTAATTTTGAGAAAAAATAGTTCTGGGTTAAACAATAGACAATAGGTGCAGGAGTAGGCCATTCTGCCCTTCGAGCCTGCACCACCATTCAATATGATGGCTGATCATCCTTAATCAGTATCCTGTTCCTGCCTTATCTCCATAACCCTTGATTCTACAATCCTTGAGAGCTCTATCCAACTCTTTATTAAATGAATCCAGAGACTGGGCTTCCACTGTCCTCTGGGACTGAGCATTCTACACAGCCACCACTCTCTGGGTGAAGAAGTTTCTCCTCATCTCTGTCCTAAATGGTCTACCCCATATTTTTAATCTGTGTCCTCTGGTTCGGCACTCACCCATCAGCGGAAACATGTTTCCTGCCTCCAGAGTGTCCAATCCTTTAATAATCTTATGTCTCAATCAGATCCCCTCTCAGTCTTCTAAACTCAAGGGTATACAAGCCCAGTCGCTTCAGTCTTTCAGTGTAAGGTAATCCCGCCATTTCAGGAATTGACTTCATGAACCTACGCTGCACTCCCTCAATAGCCAGAATGTCTTTTCTCAAATTTGGAGACCAGAACTGCACACAGTACTCCAGGTATGGTCTCACTAGGGCCCTGTACAGCTGCAGAAGAACCTCTTTGCTTTTATACTCAATTCCTCTTGTTATGAAGGCCAGCATGCTATTAACCTTCTTCACTACCTGCTGTACCTGCATGCTTACCTTCATTGACTGGTGTACAAGAACACCCAGATGTCTCTGTACTGCCCCTTTACCTAAATTGATTCCATTTAGGTAGTAATCTGCCTTCCTGTTCTTGCCACCAAAGTGGATAACCATACATTTATCCACATTAAATTGCATCTGCCATGCATCTGCCCACTCACCTAACTTGTCCAGGTCACCCTGTAATCTCCTAACATCCTCATCACATTTCACCCTGCCACCCAGCTTAGTATCATCAGCAAATTTGCTAATGTTATTACTAATACCATCTTCTATATCATTTATTGTAAAAAGCTGCAGTCCCAGTACTGATCCCTGCAGTACCCCACTGGTCACTGCCTGCCATTCCGAAATGGAGCCGTTTATCACTATTCTTTGTTTCCTATCAGCCAACCAACTTTCAATCCAAGTTAGTACTTTGCCCCCAATACCATGCGACCTAATTTTGCTCACTAACCTCTTATGTGGGACTTTATCAAAAGCTTTCTGAAAGTCCAGGTAAACTACATCTACTGGATCTCCCTTGTCCATCTTCAGAATTACATCCTCAAAAAATTCCAGAAGATTAGTTAAGTATGATTTCCCCTTCATAAATCCATGCTGACTCTGACCTATCCTGTTACTACTATCCAGATGTGTCGTAATTTCATCCTTTATAATAGACTCCAGCATCTTTACTACCACTGAGGTCAGACGAACTGGTCTATAATTTCCTGCTTTCTCTCTCCCATCTTTCTTAAAAAGTGGTACAACATTAGCCACCCTTCAATCCGAAGGAACTGATCCCAAATCTATCGAACTCTGGAAAATAATCACCAACGCATTCACGATTTCTTGAACTACCTCCTTCAGTACCCTGGGATGTAGAGCATCAGGCCCCGGGGACTTATCAACCTTCAGACCGAACAGTCTCTCCAACACTAATTCCTGGCAAATATAATTTCCCTTAAGTTCAGGTCCTTCAGCCACTGTTACCTCAGGGAGATTGCTTGTGTCTTCCCCCGTGAACACAGATCTGAAGTACCAATTCAATTCTTCTGCCATTTCTTTGTTCCCTGTAATATATTCCCTTGTTTCTGTCTTCAAGGGCCCAATTTTAGTCTTAACCATTTTTTTGCCTTTCACATACCTAAAAAAACTTTTACTATCCTCCTTTATATTATTGGCCAGTTTACCTTCGTACCTCATTTTTTTCTCTGCGTATTTCCTTCTTAGTAATCCTCTGTTGTTCTTGAAAAGCTTCCCAGTCCTCCGTTTTCCCACTTATCTTTGCTATGTTATACTTTTTCTCTTTTAACTTTATATGTTTCTTAACTTCCCTCGTCAGCCACGGCCACCCATGCCTCCTCCTAGGATCTTTCTTTCTTTTTGGAATGAACTGATCCTGCAACATTTGCATTATACACAGAAATATCCGCCATTGTTCCTCCACTGTCATCCCTGCTAAGGTATTGCACCATTGAACTTTGGCCAGCTCCTCCCTCATAGCTCCATAGTTCCCTTTATTCAACAGAAATATTGTCACTTCCGGTTGTACCCTCTCCCTCTCAAATTGCAGATTGAAGCTTATTGTATTATGAAAGATTAGTTCCTTGATTGACAATATGACGTTTGTGAGAAGGATTTTGATGCAGTGAGTGATCGACTACTTTAGGAACCCATTACAATTTTATGTGACTATTTTATAACTGGTTTGTCTCAATCTGACTTTCATTTTAGACTCAAATTAAGGCCAATCTAGTTTAAACAGTATATATATTCATGCTGAAACAGATGGCTGGCCTTTGGTCTACATATCAGTTGCTATAGTGATTACTGAGGTATAACATTGTGGGAAAATATTCTGTACGTAGACAGAGAATAAATGCCCTCAAAAACATATTTATTTGCCTACTGAGATCCCAGAAGAATACTGCTCACTCTTAGAGAGCAATAATTCTGAGATGCCACAATATGTTTTTTTAAGTGTCTTTGTTTGCTTACAGTCACTCACTCAAGAGCGAATATGAAGTGCTGCTTCTATTCTAAGCCTTCAATCTTTGCTCGCAGGACTCATACAAAGTTGGAGTGGGGAGGTTTCTCAGCATCACATTAGATAACATTGGCAACAGTGTGAATACTGAACTCCTCCTGCTATCCTGCACTATTTCAACCAGCATGGGTTTAATGTAAAAGTGCCTTTAATGACTAGTTTTGGGAGGCTTGTTCCATTTCCTCCACATGTGTAAAGTAAAATGGACTTAAATTCTAACAAGAAGATATTCAACAGTGAAAAGAGGAAACATTCACAGTCTTCATCATTTACATCAGAACAGCTTCAATCACGCTTTTAGGATTCTAAAGTGAGAGTATAAATATGAGCAGAATACATTTTACAGGATTGCCGTTCAGACGCCCTAATAGAAAACATTTTTTCCTTTTGTTTTTTTCTTTTTTAAAAAAAGCATAATAAATAAATTAACTCATTTTCTTATTTATATTATTATTGCAATTCATATAAATGTTATCTGTTTGCATAGTGTGCACAAGGATTTTCTCATGTTTATAATATTCAAACACAGAAGAAAATGTCAAACATTCATCCACAGAATTGATAATCAAAATCATAATTATATCTATAATAGTGACTCAAACATAGTGTTGCTTACAGAGTGAAATATCAGAGGATTTTGATTATGGATCAAAGTGGAAAGGAAATAGGAAAGATCCATTTATATTGATTTGTGCTAACACCAAATCTGATCTGACATGTAAAGAAGCATTAGAGGTATTGGTTATACCCACACCATCACAAAATTCATTCTCCCTTAACATGTGTGATATTTGATTTCTGCAGCCACCTATTCAATATTGATACATATAGACATTATATCCATCTTGGATATGTGCAGTATGTAAAGCCCCCGTGAACACAGCGCAAAAGCTTTCTTGTTACTGAGAAGCTTGTAGCCTTTCCCATCACAAACAATTATTGTACTTTAATTTTTGATTTTTAAACATTATTGTGTGGGGTAAATTTATGTGTTGATCCAGGTGGTGCACGTTAGTACTTGGAACAAATGCACTTTTCATTGTTGGATCCAATATCATCACCAAGCATTCTCAGATGAGTTAGCTTCAAATTCAGGTTCTCCTTATTCTGACAAAAATTTAGCTTTAAACACAATCTTAAAAGGTGATGCCCTGATGCTGATTCAAAGGAACATGTCTATTTTCAATACTTGTTTTGTCACTGAGTGAAGACCATCACTTCATGCAAAATTACAATTATTTTATACAGTATAGATTCACGTTAGACCCTTTTAGCCACCAGAACAGAATTTTCATCCATCAACTAGATTTGAGACTGGGAGTCAATGGTAAAAAGCAATGAATAAACCAACTTTACTACTGATAGCTTTGAGTTATACAGTGTTTCCAAGATCAATCCCCATCAACCAATTTAACATCAGGTCATGCCAGAATATGCATTTTGATACCAGATTAGAATGGAAATGAGGATGCCAGATGTTAGCTGACCTGGTTATTTTGATACCAGTTTACCACTAACTCTGAATTCATACCATTTCTATTGAATTGAGTTTATACATAAGCTGGTCAGTTCAGAGTTAGTTCGAAACACCAAAGTTATTGCCAGGTTTGGATTATTTTTGCACAAAATTCTCACATTTATCACATAACATGTTAAGTTGGACAAAGTGACATTGTAAACTCTATACTTCAAGTTATCTCCTTTTCTGCCTGCTGCCTGTAGGTAGACATCCAGGAAGAACTGTTCCTGTGTTTACTCCTTGTTGCTATAGATACAGATGTGAAGTCTCATTGACAATGTGATGGCTTTACTCAGCAAGAAGGAAGGCCTTCAGTGCTCTATGGTGGGACATGAAGTCAAAACAGCTCACTGGCAAAAAAGAAAACAGTTGAAAGGCAACTTTAACAGCACCAAAATGTTGTGCACTGAAGTCCAACATTCTACCACTGGAATTGCTAAATGCTTTGAGTACCAGACCTATCACTATTGAAGTTATTAGCTCTTATGAGTGAAAGTTCAATGGGAGCTGCAAAGCTCTCTACAACACTTGTTAGTGAAGAAAGTAATAAAAAGTTATCTCACAACCTTGATCCAGTCTAAAGGTCCATGTTTCATTAGCTGGTCATAGTCATTGAAGGTTTGCTGCTAAGCCTCAAATAAGGTTGAATCTAGTGCTGCCATTAAATAATAACTGACCAAACTAAAACAATATGAGTACAAATAATTCAATCTGTAGAAATCTTGTTCAAGAATCTGACAACTAATTCACTTATCATCCTCAGATACGGATTGACAATGCAGCTTGAGTGAACTGAGAAGGAGTCAGCCAGCATTGCAAGTTACTTACAGAAAACAATGACATCAATCCATGATAAACTTACCAATTTTGAACTGCTTTATAGAATATAATATAAATAAACAGAAAGAAGAAAAATGCATCCACCTTACTTACAGCATCTTACTTTGTAGATTTTTTTCGATTTCTCCCACCTGTTCAGTTGGAAACCTATTTTTGCTTTGGAATAGTTTATTTGATTTAACAAACAAGTTGCGAATTTTGAAAAAAATTTGTTATGTTTATGCTTATTATTTTCCTACTCTATGCCTTCATTCACTTTTCCTGGTTCTGCACAATTACCTCACAGAGAATAGACTTAGCTTATTTAGCCTCTCTTGATAGTTCACTAGCAAATACTTGGAACTATTTATCATTTTAATGGGTCTTCTGCTAAGTCTAGAGAACCAATTTATTTCAAAAAATTTGCAATAACAAGGTAATCACTCTACTTGGCTCTGCCATGTTGTGGCATTATTATTCTGAACATTGCATCACAATTGATGGTAGCCATGAGCAATAGTAAGCTGCAAATCCCAGTTTCTAAAGTGACCCAGAGGTATTATAGTGACCAAAGAACGTGGCAGAAATAAACAAGACTGCTCCACCTATCAACCACTCTTCTACTTATTGTATGTTCAGTAAGTGCTTGGGGTATTTTTATTAGTCTGCTTGGCACTTAATTCATGATCCCTGTATGTCCTATAGAATGGTAAGCCCACCTTTGTCATGCTTCATTTAATATTCTGATCTGGGCATTAGTGACTAATTTACATCTTAAGTTATTTTTTGTTCAAAGCTTCCTTATTTATTATTATATCCTAGTTCCTCTGCTTTAGGGCAAAGAACAGTGTTTTGGTAAAACACTGTTGTATTTCTGTACTCCCTACATGATTTTTCTAGCTAATTCATTGTTCAGCTTATTGGCTGGGAGCCTGGAAATGCACACTGTATTCCTGTTTCTTGTTCCGGTTTTATTTTTAGTTACTTGATGATATAACTTGTATAAAGGTAACACACAAATAAAAACCACTTTGATCTCCAGTCTTTTGAAACATCTCATTGAGCATGTAGCCTTCTGATGTTCATTAACACACAAAAAGTGGTCATCCCTTGGAGTGCAGTTAGAATCCTGGGTTGCCTGATGAGTTACTATATCCGAGGAGACAGTAAATCATGTAAGACTCTCATTGGGGCATCAACATCGAAGCAAAAGAAAGCAAAAGTCACGATGCAGAGATTTCTATGAATTACACTGTTTATAATTTGTGATTGGTCAGAATGCATTTGTACCCTATAATTTTCCCCTGGTCAGTTTCTAATTTGAGGAAAAATGACAAGGAGAGGTAATGGGGTGGGAAGAGGGGTGAGTGAAATAGACAAGGTATTTTCTCACAGAAAGGGAAAAATGGCAGAAAATGGAAGGCAGGTACAGTTAATCCAGATTAATTTCATTGTCACAGTCACAACGCATCTTCAATAGTTCTAGACAGAAAATGGAGGAAAGCTTAATTAGAAATGAAAGCTTAAAATTAATAACAATAATTACTTACGTTTTACATTTCAGTATGAAACAAAATACTTACTTTTCTTAATTTAAGGCCAGGAATTGAGAGTAAAGTGTTTCACTCTGATATAACGAAGGTAATTTTAAATAAAGAAGTTATATATAGTCTGGATCCGCATTAATATTTTCAACAGGTTTGCATTGATTATTTCATGCAAGTCTGCAACCTGGATTTCTCTCCCAACAGAAATCACAGATGGACAAGTCAGCACAATCCCACTAGGACAGGAATCACAGCAAACAAGGCAAGAGCTTGCATCTGCTAAATCCAGCAACACCATTAAAGCAAGCTCATCTCCAATCTGAAGGTTCTCACAACTAACAGAATTTCTTGGCAGATCATTAGGAGATCATTACAGTAGAATAATGGAAATGCATAAGTATTAGGATTTTATCATCAAGTCAAGAGACCTTCAACAATATGGTGTAAAATAGTTATTCGCTAATAATGGAACCATGCTTCCTCTGGCCTGCATGTGTAGAAACATCGTAAATGTGTTCTTTGAAAAATATTTATAAGTTTGCTGAAAACACTAAACTGAACAAAGCCTTAATAAACAAATTTACAAACTCCCAACACACCAATAACCCTCGAAGAATTTTAGAACAGTATCTCTCTAATGATTTAAGCTGCTTTGAACCCAAACAAAACCAGGAAAGATGATCTAACAAGTTCCTTACTAGCCAAGATGCAAAATGCCATCAATGAAGGAAGTCTTTTTTCAGAATAATTTCTAGCATTTCCCCAGGCTTTGATGTTGCACTGAATAAGTGTAATATGAGTTAGTGAAAGCAGAATCAAAATCAGGCACTAATGAAGTGTTGAAGAAAACAAAAAGGCTCCAAAATATCTCAAATGCAGTGGCAATAAAGACCCAACTATTATTTCTGGCATTTTCCTCATTGGCCTTCCCCTTCTTCAGTTACTAGTAAGACCCTCTCTTACTAGTATCCTCACATACGGATGAGGAAGGACACCACTTTGACTGGGACAATACATCCATCCTAGGACAAGCCAAACAAAGACACGCATGAGAATTCCTAGAAGCACGGTATTCCAAACGGAACTCTATTAACAAACACATTGAGTAAACCCCACCTACTACCCCATGAGAAAAGGTAGAGGAAGTGACTTCACCACAGGAAATGACATCACCAACCCAAACGTATAAATAGAAAGCAGGAATTTTCAGCATTGCTTCACATGAGGTCCACTGAAGATGTTACCTTGTAAGATAACAAAACGTCTGGAAAGGAACCTTTCAGCACAGTGAGCAAACCTACATCCAAAACCTCAACCTGAGCTGCAAATCATCTCAAAACTCGCTAAAATTCAGTGGTATCATTTCAGCAACAGTTCAATTTGATTTTTTTTTCCAGTAAACAATAATAATTTTAAGCAATAGTTTATTTGAGGTGTTTGATGGGTCTATTTGATTCAATATTGTTAATGACATGGGGTGAGTCTGCCAAATGTATGCTTTATTTCAGGAAAAAGCTGACAGATCACATTCAAATTATAAATGTTAACTTGAACATGCAGCTGGCATCTGTGAAAGTCCCTTGCCATGAAAAATCAGCCTCAAAGTGCTGTTGTCTTTTTTTTCAACAAAAGCAAACACAATTTTTTTTTTCAAAATGAACAGGCTTTATTCTTTGTGACCACAAAGTTTGTCTGTCACGGTGAAAACATTATAGAGTGCAACAGACTGATAGTCAGGTGTCAACTAGAAAAGGAAACAAATAAAATGATCAATGCTGATCCATTCTAAAGTTATGTAAGTGGATGGTGTGGTATTATGCATTATAAAAACAACCTTGCAGATGTTACATGATACAAAAGGATCTCAGAATTCTCTGGACGTGGCATAACGGCAGCATTCAGTCTCCTCATTCACTGAGATTGACCTGTACCATTGTGCTGAAAACATGAGTTGGTCATTCCATCATAAAGGATGGAAAAATACAAAATTCAGAAGGCAAGTTGTTCTGATTATCCCTATTAGTCTCTGACAGTGAATTGTGGCCAGTTACAGAATAACAGTGGTACAGCCTGCCCAAAGAAGAGGACCAAGAGAGATTATTACTCTCCACAGGGAACTGAGAAAAAATTACATGTTTCACAAAAGAAAATCCAGATAAATATAGGTGCAACTAAGGAGAAGATTTCCTGAACACTACCTGTAGCCTTTTACAATGTAACTTGCTGACCATAACTTTGGATAGACATTTGTGTCTGGTTCTTCAAGAAAACTCCAAAATTTCAAATGAAATGTGTATAATATACATGTATTAGTCAGCCAAGACCTGTTCTTCTGGCCTCACTTCCAACCCCGCCCCTGAGAGTTTTCCAATGTGTTTTGCTAATTCCTGCAAATTCCGCTGTTGTGGTCTGCCTTGGTCTTGATCCTTTTGACAGGAAATAAGATGACACCTTACTAGGCCCTCACAGAGTCATGAAAGTAAGCACCATATAATGTATGGACAGTGTGGCTGAATTCCCATCAGTCTTTGGTCTGTGACTCTTTCTTACTCAGTAACTCAAAGCCATAAAATAGGTACATAATATATAAAAACTCCAAAATATTTTTCTATTGATCTACCACAACACACCAGTACATACACACCAGGAGTGCACCGATTACAGTTCTCTCAAAATCAGCAGGCAGTAGACTGTAGAGTATTACACCAATGGCTTTAAAACCAAGTGAGTTTAGTTAATCAGTTTTCAGCAGATTTTCCAAACAAAAAATCACTCTTGGCTTTAAACATTAGCATGGTTTAATAGACAGTAACATTTTTACTGGTTATCTCTGCACAGACATTCATGGAGTAACCATATTCTTTTACATGTTGTTGGTTTCGACATGTTTAGACCACAGCACTGTATAGTACAGTAACTCAAAAGACTTAAATCTTTGTTTTTTTCTAAAAAAAAAACCCTTTGTCTTTCTTAACTGTAGTAAGTAGTAAATGTTATTAGTGACTTGGTGATGACATTGCTTTCAAATTACTTTTTCGCAAATGTTCCAATTGTCAAGTGTTTAACCTTTTGGAATGTAATGGGAATTGATTAATTATATCTCCATCTATATTATTAAAAAGTTGACCAGTTTTCAACAAAACAAGCATTACTCTAAATACTTACCATTCAGACTCCAAATTGCTGCATCAAAGAATGCCTTTCAAATTCACTACCGAGTGAGCCTGATCTGGCAGAGAAGTGACAAAAGAAGATCAGGCACTTTTTTATAGGTAAAAGTAAAGGGGAATGCTCAATTTTGCCCACTCGTCTACCTGTGCAGACTAATGTCATGTTCCTAAAGAAGTAACTGTATCATCAACAAGACATTTGCAAACCTGGATCAGGTCTCTAAATGATGTGGCCAGCTAGAGATGAGTAGCATTGACTTGAGATAAAAAAGGAAAAAAAGACTGAAGTTAACCCTCTTAAATTTCTTCAAATTCTTTTCAGTTGATGCTAAGGATAATATTCACAGCAGCAATCAAAAACCTCAAAATGAATATCTTAGGGATGAAAAATTAAAATTATGCAGTAATTCTATGAAATCAAATATTGAAACATTATTTAAGTTACAATAAGAGAGATCTTGCATTTATGAAGCTTCTTATCAGGTCTCTCAAAAGTACCTCATATATAATCAGTTAGTTTGATTATGTTGTGTATAGAAATGTTGTAGTTATTTTACAACAGCACTGTGATGAAAAACAAGTTTATGCCATTTGTTTGTTGATTGTTATGTTGGTTAAGGAAGGCACGTGTTCTTCGAAGAGTGCCAAAGATTCATTTATATCCACATCAGCAGACAGAGGATGCATTTAATATCTCATTAAAATGACTGCATTTCTGAAAATGTAGTACTCCCTCAATGCTGCACCAAAGTATTCATCAAGGCTAATTCAATGAATTTTCCAAAAGTAAAAATGGAATTAAAAATGGAAGAATTTATTAATAAGTTGACTTTTAATGATGCTAGGTTTAAAAAAAACTGGGATACATTAGTAATGTACCACAAAAAAAATCCCTCAAAATGGGATTGCTGTGATTATTGAAAATTGCCAACATACCAACTTGTTGCCCTACCTTTATGTTACCAAATAAATGAGCTGTACCTTACCATGCCATCTGCTAAGCCATTTCTTTTCTTTCCTAATATACTCAATCAGAGCACCTACAGTCCAAAACCTGATGATTACTGGGTTCAATGTCAGCACTGGGTATTGATCAGTTTACACACATTTTGTAATCTTTGCACTCCCAATTACACACGTGAAACTTAAAAATAATGTGCTTTCCTTGCTGAGTGCATTCAGTTAAGGCAAAGGCATACATTTGTTTTTACCCTCTTTGAACAGAGATGTTATAACAATATGTCTCAGTACAAATTATTCCTGTTTGCTTTTAACCCCAATACTGAAACAATATTTTGAACAGGGTTTGAAGACAGTCAGCACAAAGTGTCTATTTAGAAGGCCTTTCCCATTATATCCACCAGGCTGATGCCACACAGCTATGGCGCCAATAAATGTCCAAATTCGATAGGCCTGACATTGCTGGCAATGCTTGCAGATTTCTGTCCCTGCAAAGGTTTATTATTAATTTATTTTATAGACAGACACTGCTGCTTATCTGACATGTGGAGCCCACTCCTGCTTGTGAAAGGAACAGTTTGCCATTCGGGCAAGCACACACCTCAAAAACATTTTGTTGCGTGAATGATGAGGAAGTATATGAACCCATAGGTAGCCTAGGAAGTTTTATGTTTCTAGCTTCCAAATTGATCTGAAAGAGAGAGAAAAATGAATAATGAGGTTTGTACAAAGACAAGCATTCTGTCACTGTTGAACAGTAAACGAGAATCGCGATCTCAGAACATCTTCAAAATTTATTATTAATATTAATGTCATTTTATTTTCCACATTTATTCTATCCAAACAGATGCTGACATTTGTCTTGCTTTATTGTGGTCAATAAAATTATAAAATTTATTAGCATATTGGCTGGCTGTTGGATCATCACGGATTTATATGGGAAGGTGGTGGTACAGTGGCAATGTCATTAAACGTGTAAGTGTAAGTGAGGACTGCAGATGCTGGAGATTAGAGTCAAGATTAGAGTGGTGCTGGCAAAGCACATCAGGTCAGGCAGCATCCGAGGAGCAGGAATATCAACGTTTTGGGCAGGCGCCCTTCTGGTGGATGCTGCCTGACCTGCTGTGCTTTTTCAGCACCACTCTAATCTTGACTCATTAAACATGTAACATAGAGGACAAGGCTAATGATCTGGGATCATGTGTTCAATTTATAAACATAGAATTAAAAAATACACTCACGATGGCCATGAAACAATGTGAATAGCAAATGTTTTTTCCCTAGGGTGGGGGAGTTCAAAACTAGGGTGCATATTCTTAAGGTGAGATGAGAAAGATTTAAAAGGGAGCTGAGATGCAACTTGGGAGCTGGGGGATGTGGATACGTATGTGCAATGAACTGCTAGAGGAAGTAGTAAATATAAGTACAGTTACAACATTTAAAATTCATTTGGATAAGTACATGAATATGAAAGATTTAGAGAAACATTGGCCAAACACAGGCAAGTCGGTCCAGTTTAGTTTGGGAAACTTGGTCGGTGTGGACAAGTTGGACTGAAGGGTTTGTTTCCATGCTATATGACTCTATGACTCTATAATTGTTGACTGTCATAAAAAGCAAGCTGTTTCTTAAATGCCCTTTAGGAAGGAAAAACCCTGTGATTTTTAAATTACTCTGAAATGGTGGAGAAATTCATTTGGTTCTATCAAACCACTGTGACATCTTAACAAGTCAGTCAGGATATTGAGTGTTGATAGTAAGTCTGTCTGCTTGCTTCTAATATGGTTATGTTCCATTGGATTGGATTGGGATAGATGAGGCCACAAGACATTGGGTGGAATGCCATTTTGAGGTGGTGAGGAAGTTGGTATGCTGCCATCCTGTTTGGACCACAACTAAGCCACTTAATGTACAGCTCAGACTGTGGAAGTCCCCAACCCTATACACACTAGAGGCAGCGACTGCCACAGTGATCTCAACACAGTTCCCCTCAGCCAGCCCTGTTGCTATGTCTTGCCTGACTAGTGTCAACATCCCGGGAAACCACTCACCTGTGGCTAATGCGCTGACAGCCTTCAAATTAGGCCGATTAATTTGCAATCTTTAGAAAAATGGGCCCCTAGTACTGTAACATAATACCCCCAACCCCAGACCCTTGTCCTCTGCAATCAAATTCCATTCTCAATCTTTGTACTATCCAATTTCACTGCCATTCTAAAGCTAACGTTTCAAATAAGGTCTATTCTCTACATGCCTGATGTTAAGGACCTAAGGCATACTTCAATGACACTGATAAAGCAAATCAAACCACCAATTTGATAGCCGCACTATTTCATAATGTTTTATTGAAGGCATCTTTATGTGCTGTGATTTGAATTTCACGAAGGATTACATTGAAACTACCACATCATTATTTTCACAAACTTGGTGCAACTGCTGGTTTAAGATGCGGGAGAAAATTCTCTTTGCACTTTTCCTTAAATTTCCGAACATCCATTAAGATAACATGCAGCCTGAAAACTAGATAAACATCGTCAATATACTCAGATGGCATGGCGATTTCTTTTGTTAAAAATATTGCAATGACTTTTAAAACATCTTCCTTTCAAAAGAACTAAATGGATTAGAAAATTCTTCCTGTACACATCCTTGATTTTGCATTCATATAGAATATTATTTCAGAATTAAATGATTCAGATTTAATATATGAATGGCAAATATATTCTGAGACACTCACCTCACCATCTTCAGATTCCAATTTCAATTCTGTTCGACAAGTAGCCTGCATATTACCTGCCTCTGCATAGATCTCAACTCCTTTTGGTGCCTCCAGTGTTAGTGAACGCGTGGGCGATTCTAGTCTAGGACCACAAAATGTTGGAATTAGTTACAGTATTTGTCAATTTTACTTCAGCTGAGAGTTACAGAAATGAATACATGTGAAGAACCTGACTCCTTTGTAATAAAGTAAATTCCTCTGTGGCGCTTCCTTTAAGTTTGAAGAAGTGATACTGATCTTATTGACAGATGATAAATGTATTTAATCAAACAGGCTAAGGATCGATCCTTTGAAGCAAATATTCAATGTAAATGAGATTTGTTTATTTATTTGTACTGTGTTTAGAGATTATGTTGATTAAAGAGACTCTGTTATCCTACCTTAGATGTTTAATCAAATGTCTGTAAATCATTGGGCAATAGAATGCATTATATCATTTCTGAATGAGCGAGAGTCAGGAGTTTCCTGATCAGCAGAAACAAGGATGTAATGACCAAAAAGAGGAGTCTGATATACTACCTTATTCATTGCTGAAGCTGTGGGCAATACAACACTCCAAACGATGAACTACTGACTCTAGTGATTGTTGTCTAACCTGTTATCCACCAGAAATGGTTAACTGAAATCATACATAAGCTCCACCTAACAGATACAAAGGAGTGTCCATGCAAGGAGCTAACCAGAGTTGTACAGCATGTTCCAATTGATTTTGGTTCTGCTTTTGTTCTGGATTTGTTACCAATATTATGTGAGAAATTTTTAGTTGCTATAATGTTAAGCCACAGCAAATTAGTCTTAGGTCAAGCAGATGTCTCATAAAGGCCCATCATGTATCTTAGATGCAATGTGACAATATTAAGTAATATGTAATAAACCTGGAGTCTATCTTCAGGTTAAAATGTCTTGTCGCTATACTATCCCATATGGTATCAGTAGCCCCAGACATCCAGGATGATATTTTACAACATAAGGTGGAGACAAGAATGAAGATTTGCCAAGTATAAGTGCTATGTCATTTTACAATATAAATCAAAGTCCTATGATATGTGTTAAACTTTGGAGCCATTTAAAAACTCAGAAAGGAAGAATGGACACCACCCTGGTCCAGAAGTCTAGAAGATAAGTGTTTTTATTTTTGTAGGTCCAAGCAGTAGAATTATCCTGGACCCAGGCAGCAGAATGTCCTTAACCTGAGAACAGATCTTTCCTGACCCACCTTTTGACAAGAAACCAGAGAGTGGTTGAATCATCCAATGTGTGATACCTTGAATCCATTGTGGGTGGCCCTAGGTTGTCAGATTTCTACCTGCAATGCACCACCCATACAAAATGAGACTTGGCTTGCAAAATAGCCCTAGCCTTCTAGCAGTAATATGGGCTGGGACTGGACATCATGCTTATCCAGCTAGCCACCTGAACCACTTGGAGGCAAATCTACCTTAATACTGAAAACTAAGGCTTCAAGAAATCTACAAAATTTCAAAAGGCACACATTACAGTACTCAAAATCATAGCTGGCAGTACGACATACTATACAAATCTATTCAGTGAGCTTTGAGACTACAAACAACAGTTTCCAAATCTTGATGTCTTGAAGCTAGCACAGTAGTTAATTAAATTGTAATAAGTTTGAGAATTTGAACTTAGTCGCTGTTATGATTCGATTCCCTACAGTGTGGAAACAGGCCCTTCGGCCCACCAAGTCCACACCGACCCTCCGAAGAGTAACCCAACCAGACCCATTTCCCTCTGACTAATGCATCTAGCACTATGGACAATTTAGCATGGCCAATTCACCTAACCTACACATCTTTGGACTGTGGGAGAAAACCAGAGCACCCGGAGGAAACCCACACAGACATGGGGAGAATGTGCAAACTCCACACAGACAGTCGCCTGAGGCAGGAATTGAACCTGGGACCCTAGAGCTGTGAGGCAGCAGTGCTAACCACTGAACCACCATGCCGCCCCAAAACCTTTATCAAGTTCCCTCTTAGCCCTCTCCCTAAGGAGAACAGTCCCAACTTCTTTAATTTATTCACATACCTAATGTTCTTCATCCATCGAACCATTCTGATAAACTACTTCTGCATCCCTGCCATGCATTCACATCCTTCCCAGAATGTGATGCCAAGAACTATATACAATACTCCAGCTAAGGTCCACAAATTCAACATAATCTCTTTGATCTTGTATTCTATTAATAAAGCTGAGGATACTGCATACCTTGCTTATTCCTCTGTCCACTGGTTCTGCCATTTTCAATGATTAGATTAGATTAGATTAGATTCCCTACAGTGTGGAAGCAGGCCTTTTGGCCCAGAAAGTCCACACCAACCCTTCAAAGAGTAACCCACCCAGACCCATTTCCCTCTGGCTAATGCACCTAACACTATGGGCAATTTAGCATGGTCAATCCACCTAACATGCACATCTTTGGATTGTGGGAGAAAACCGGAGCACCCTGAGGGAACCCACGCAGACATGGGGAGAATGTCAAACTCCACACAGACAGTCACCTGAGATGGGACTCAAACCCAGGTCCCTGGCGCTGTGAGGCAGCAGTGCTAACCAGTGAACCACCGTGCTGCCCCTAAACTCATTCAAACTTATCTCCCACCAATCCGCCCATTCTATTTTGTCTATGTCTTTTCAGGGTTCTGCACTGACCCCCTTTTCTTCTAATTTAATATGGTTAACTTAACTGAAATATAAGTACCATCGGCTGCAGATTTGTTTTAACAATAAAAACAGTCATTTATTAC